>NC_086259.1:18222500-18587500 GCF_021018805.1 Prinia subflava
GTCTGTGGCTGACTCCCACTTTCCTTGGAGCTCTGAAGTCCGTCTTTTATCCCTGATCGGGACCTTGGAGTGTTGTGATGTACAGGGTCACAGATTTGGACAGCGTGGGGCAGGTTAGCTGGGCACTAAAGGCATCAGTGGTGCAGTTGTAATGCTTGTGTGTTTCTTACACACTTGAAAATACTAAAATTGGACTTGAAATCATCTGAAATGAGTTTGGCCAGGCTGTAACACCTGCTGATGTATCTCTGCCTTGTGTTAAAATGTTACTTATAGAGTGGGGGGGAAATTAATGCTGATTGTGAGTAGCTTGGTAAATTGTGTGAGTAATTTAATTAAATGTGTGGTGTTCCAAGCATTAGATTTTATTTGTCAGTTTGGAAAAGAAGGCAACTTTGAGAATTTTGAGGTTAGGTGGAGTAATTTTGAGAGTGCAAACAAGTTAGGACCCCAAAAGCTCATGCTGATAATGAAGTTATTCTTGCAAGGATGTGCTGCTTTTTATAAGACCTTAGTCTGCTCTTGCTTAAGAGAATTTTTTAATTTTTAAAGAGAATAATTTAATTTTTGCTTAAAATTTTTTACTGCTTGGGCATTTAAGATACAGGAAAACCTTCTAAAATTGAATAAATGGTGCAGGGTAAGCACTGCAGCTGTGCTGATGCTGTTTTAGAGCTAAACAAGTATTTCCTTACACAGGTAACTTGTGGAGTGCCAAATACACCGATTCCTTGGGCTGGATGGATGGACAGCAGGCAGGGAGTTACAGTGTCTTTCAAATTGCTTAAAATACATGTTTTTTTCCCCCTCTGAATCCTTTTTTGGGTAGAGATTGTTATACTTGCCAAGGGATGTGGTATCACAGTTCTTTTTCACAAGTGCGTAGTTGTCTCAGAAAGGGTAGAAAATTCTGTGCAACTTGCAGAAGTTATTTCTGGAGAGATGAGATGAGGAGGTTGGTTAAACATGGGCAGGTTTAATGTCATCAGTCCTGTGGCCTGAAGTTTATTTTGCAACATTAATTCTCTCAGTTATCATGCAGGGATCTTCTAACTGGTGATTTAATGCTGCATTGGTAAATAAAAACAAATCAGATCAAATTCTGTTTATTTCAAGCCCAAACGGGATGGGTTTTTTAAGCTTTAGTCTGACTAGGATGAGATGTTGGTAAATATTTAAAGTCCTGTTTTAAATTATGCAGGAAGAGTTGCATAGACACAAATTTCTCTGTATGAATACACCATTAAAACAGTTCATTAATATAGTATTAATGATACCTTTGTTCAATTTTTGTCTTGTGTTTCCTCATTAAAAACGCTCAGAAAGAAGTACCAGGCCTGTGATACTTTGCTTAAAAGTGTTGATTAATGAAATTACTGTATTATATTATTAGATGGAGAAATTTGGGTTGGATTT
The DNA here is from genome assembly GCF_021018805.1 of Prinia subflava. Lineage (NCBI taxonomy): Eukaryota > Metazoa > Chordata > Aves > Passeriformes > Cisticolidae > Prinia > Prinia subflava. The sequence goes on from NC_086259.1 coordinate 18,223,917, forward strand.
ATACAACTTTTAATAGACTACACTTGGCATGATTGTTTTGTTCTGTTACATGACAGTATCAAAAATACCTCCTAAAACATAATTTTAGTGATGAGTCAGCAAGTGATTTTCTTAGGTTTTTTTTTGGAATATGACAAATTCTAGTTCATATGTTGCTGAATAAAAATGCCTTGGTTATATTGAAAATACAAACCAAGCCTGTGCCAGAACTGTGAAACCACTTGGGTGCAATTTAGGGATCTGTTGGGTTTGGGCGTTGGATTCTCCCTTGGTGGGCAGCAGTTGGCTGAGGGAAGTGTTTTTGAAGCATTAAATGTTTAACTGTTCTTCACCCTTTGAATCGCAGATGTTCCAGTTTGTTTTGACTGTTCGAGTTGTTTGTAGTCCAAACCAGATTACACTGCCAGTTTTTTAAAAACCCTGGAGGTCATTAAAACGGGCACACTCTGCCACACGTAAAAGTGGTGTGTGTGTAAATCACTTTTTGTATAAGAAAAGGATGGTCTGTAATTGCTGTGGAATTTGGCTTTCAGTTAAGCTTTGAAATTTATGAATGTAGATGGCTGTGAGTCATGTAAACAGCAAATTCCATTGGAATAAACCACCTAAAGTCTGGAAAACAATCCAGTGATTGGGTTGTTGTGTGTGCAGTGTGTGGCAGCAGCCTGCACTTCAGAAGAGATGATTTCCTAGATTTTAGGAATTCTTTTCTCTGGCTCAACTCCCACTCTGATTTGTTGTGTCTCGTTCCAGCCAAGCTAACGATTTACCATGAGCAAGACTCGACACTGCTGAAAAAGCTTTTGTGGTGGGAGGGTGGAGGAGAGCAAAGAATTGTCCAGAATGACCCTGGGAGAACACGGAGATAAACGGGAGTGGGGGCTGTGATGTACTGGGCCAGACTGGCCTGCTTTTATCCACATGCCAAGAGTGGTGTTTTTCAGTCCTCTTTGTCTATTTTGTCAATTTATTCAGCTCCTTGTTTAACTTCTTTCTGTCCTAATATCTCTGTCCTGAATAGTTGGGTGCTATTCAGTCAATTACAGCTGGAGGTAGAAGTTTATAGAAATTTCCAGGTGCTGTGAAATGCCAGCAGCTCAGGCCTTTTTATTGGGAATCTTTTGTTTTCTGTAAATTAAATTTCCCATTTTAGTGTAACTTTCTTTGTGGTCTTGTTAGGTAATTTTTTCCCGAGATTAGCTGGATGCAAAATATCTGAAAAGCTGCAGGAAGACAATGTTAGGGGAAGATGTGTTATCTTAGGTTTGTTATGGAGAATTTCAGGCACAGGAATAACAGAATTGATGATTTTTGTCTATTTTCCTACACCTGAGCAGTTTCAGTTCTTTGTGCCCTCAGGTACGCTTAGTCTTGTGTAACTCCTCAGTTCAGCAGAACTCTGGAGAAGTAATTATTGGTATTTTTTTTCCTTTTTTGAGGAGTTTAGAAGGCAAAGCAGCCTTTGCGTGGGGCTTGTATGAACTGATGCAACTCCTCACCCCACACCATGGTTTTAAACTGGTGACAGGATGAGGAGCAGTTTGTGATCACTCCAGGGGGAATTTGAAGGAAAATGCTTTGTTTACAGTCTCAGAGCCTAAAGTCCTTTGCTGAAGATGTAGAAAGGAACCAAGGTGGGAGTTGGGATGCAAGGTAGAGTTCCTGACTCCCAGCACATGGGTCTTTTTGAATTCTAGTACCCTAATGGATTTTAATATGAATTTATTAATTGTATTGAATATGAGTAGTTCTTTAACAAAGATCCTTCTCTTTTGTTTTTAGTATATTTTTGGGGAGTTCAGCCCTGATGAATTTAATCAGTTCTTTGTGACTCCACGATGCTCTGTTGAGGTAAGATCTACTTTAACCTTATTTTAGAAATAACGTGAAAACTCCATCTCTTTGTGTAAATTTGAAATAGAACAATACAAATATTTATCATTCACTTGGCTTGCTAATTTATGAACTGAAAATTTTATTCAGTGGTCGTCTTTCCATGTATGTGGGCATTAAGTAATTTCAGACATAAATTAATGATTCCACTTTCTGCATGTCATCATTCACAGCTGGACTAGCTGACAGTAGTGGTGGGATGTTGGCAATGAATTTTCCAGCCCTGTACCTCAGCTTTGGTGGCTTTTTTTAAGGGGTGGATACTGAGAACTTTCCCAGCAGAGTTCTTGGTTTCAAGAGGGGCTTCCAAGCCTTGGGAGCCTCTTGAAGCACAGGGTGTGTCAGTGTTTTTGGCCAGGTGGAGCAGTGCTGACCCTCAGAGCTGTGCTCACAGGGAAGGCTGTGTGTGAGGTCTGAGAAGTGCATCAATAATGAACTAATTAATGACAGAGAGAGCCACAGAGTGAGAACAGTTGTCTCTGTGTGTTGGAGTTCATTACATACTCACATAGAATTGTAGGCTCTTATTCTCTGTAGCTCTTGGTAGAGAATGATGAAACCATTTTCCTTCATAGGGAAGAGTTTGATCCCATTGTCCTCATCTCTAGACTTGAAAAATAGTTTTCCTCAGGGTCAATTTTTAAATATTTCCTCCAGACATTTCCATTCAGACATTTCAGTCATGCTTCCATCCTGCCCTCACAACATAAAGGAAATGGAACACTCTAGCTGCAGATGGGGAAATCCTTTTGTCACAGTTTACAAACCATTGTTAATGTGACTTAGTTTCCTGTAGCTTAATTTTCCAAGGTTAATTAGTGTAATAAACGGCTGAACAATGAAAGGGCATGAAGGGAATGGGGTGGGGTGGGGAGTGAGGGAAGTTCAGAAAGGAAAAAGAGCATTTCTGCTTTTTTTTGAGAGGAGAGCTGTGTGTCTGATCTGTGGGAGGCAGAAGAGATCTTTAGGTAATTCCTGTTAGCTGTGATGATCCTGCTCTTCTCCCACCATAAATGCAGTCACAGCAGTGGGACATTTTCATCCCATCTTGTGTCACCTGAAGTGTCCCCATCAGCTGTTCAGCACTTTAAAGATGATGGAAATGTCATATTCTGTGAAGCTGTTCTCAAAGTATGAACCTGCAGCACAAGAACCAGTGTGACTTCATTTTCTCAATGTACCACTTACTGGTTAGCTGTCAAAATAAAGAGCTGTTGAATGATGCTCCTTAAGTTTGTCCTTGATCTGGTTCAGTTCAATGTTTTAATTACCTGCATGATGAAATAAAAGTGATGCTTATTAGTTTTACACTAATTGGTGTAAAAAACTGGTCTGAAAAAGGCAGGGTGAAATTCAAGAAGGACGAGCCAGAGATGATAATCTGCATTTATGTTTGATACACATCAAACTGTCCCTCTGAGGTCCTTTAACCACAGACCAAAGGGGGACTCTGGCAAGGGAGTAATTAAAGCTAAAGGGCAATATAGGCTGGAAATTAGGGAAAGGATTTTTATGGAAAGAGTGATAAACTATTGGAATTGTCTGCCTGGGGAGGTGGTGGAGTCACCATCCCTGGGTGTGTGTAAATAAAGCCTGGATGTGGCACTGGTGCCATGGTTTAGTTGAGGGGGTGTTGGGGCTGGGTTGGACTCGATGTTCTTGAAGGTTTATTCCACCCTGGCACTTGTGTGATTCAGTTGTCTAAAATGTCCCTTTTACACATGACATTTTGGCACATGTTCTGTCTCGTACCTGTTGGTTGGGATGGTTCACATGACCCAGCTGTATGGAACAAAACAGCTTTGCAAAAGTGCTGTTGATTATTCAGATATGTTGGGGACCAAGAGGCTGACTACTTTTTTTAAAATCTTTGTGTTCTCTGAAGGTCTTTGCCTTGGATAAAAACCAAAATTGCAAGGTTTATCATAAACTGTTTGTTGTAGACATTCAGAGTATTTTTTTTAGCTCCAACTAAAATTATATAGAACCTCTGTTTAAAATTAGTATGGAACTTGACCCACTGATTCTCATTTTTTACTTGAAAAGATGAGATATTAAGATGTATTGAGGTTCATAAATGGATTTACAGCATGTGGGTTTTTTATATACTTTTGCAATAGAATTTTAGGAATATTTTTCTTGCCGTTTCTGATGCACTGGAGCAGGATGAGAGTCAAAGGGTTTAGGTATTATTGTTGGCTGTGCAAAACTTTGTTTCATCCTTCCCCAATTTGGTCTGTCTTCAGCTTTTGTCTAAAAAGAAGTTACGTTCCTCATCCTAAAATGAGTAGATGAAGAAAGATGCTGATGCTGGGAGGTGAATTGTGAGAAGTTGGTGAGCCTGTAGTGTGTAACCAAGATAATCTTTATCTTTCAGTACTTGTGGTAATCTGCAAGGGCGCCTGAAGCTGCAGTGTGGGATTTGATAAATATAGAAGCATGAGTTCAAGGCATCCTCTCTGAAAATCAAATCTCAATTATGATGTTATTTTTAAAAGATTCGGATGTTTCATATGAAGCTGATATGAAATGTTCATAGATTTGCTTTGCCTTTAAATAAGTTTCATTTCTTTTTTGTACAGCTCCCCCCATACAATGAAACAGTTTCATGTGGTATTAAATCCACAGGTAAGTTTCATGATGGTAAGAAAACGAGATTTTTTTTTTTTTAACTTCAAGGTTGTGACACTTTCCTGAGATTTACTGTAACCTCTCTTTAAATATAATTATTAGAACTTGTTCAGTACCTACACAGGTATATATTAGGCAGGTTGGTTTTTTAAACTTTACTGACTGGTATCTGTGAGAGGTTTTGAAAATCCTGCATTGAACTCCAGCTAATTACAATGGGCATCTTATTCCTCCTTCACTGTGCTGCCACACAGAGTCCTGTGGGAACACTGTAGGATGTGGCTGTGAAAATGAGAGGGGTGAAAAGCCATAGCATGAGGATTTTCTAACAGTTCCAGCAAGACTGCTCTGTTCTGTGCTCCTTTTGACTCCTGTTTCTGCCTGGCTTGGCTGTTTTTCTGGAGAATCATAGTTTGATTTTTTTTTTTAATCTCTTGATAAAAGTGTGACTTGGTGTAAAAATAAATGACAGAGTTCCCCTTTTAAAGCTGTAACACTCACAGGTCTTCTGCCTCAACCCATACCTCATACAGCCTGACCTTGCTTCAGAGTTGCAAGAAGTGGACAGGTAGGTAGGAGTTGCCCTGGGATCCTCACTCTAAATAGTTTTAACCAAACTTCTACAGTATTTTAAGCAGCAGGTAAATTAGTTTTAGGTTCCCTCCCTGAACCAGAGGAGAACAAGCAAGCTGAGACTTGGATGTATATGAGAATGACTCCATGTCTCCTTAGAAAATCATGGAAGTATCTGATTGAAAATTTCTCAAAAGTGCTCAAAAGGGGACCAAATTACACATGAGTGTTTAAGAGCAGCTGATCATTGTGCTTAGAGACTTTGGTCTTCCTTTTAAAGATAAGATAGGCAGTCAGAAAGAAGGACCACAAGTCTCATTTGAGAGCAGATCAGCAGCACTTCTGACAATTCAGGAGTTTTATTTAGTACAGCACCAGTTTTAGGACCCTCAGTAGTTCTAAGTTAAAAAGGTTCTTTACCATATGGTGTGAATTGTGTGTTGGTGACAGGGACATCCAGTCATCTGTTGCTTTGTCTAACTAGATTTGAGTTTTGTTCTTTCAAACTGATATTTTAATGTTCACAAGCCATACAGAAAGATGGTTTGTACAAATGTCTTTCAGATCATTCCTAGACCCTGAGAGAACCCCTCCCAGCCCTGAGATTAGGTAATGACAGCAAATTAGGTTTTGCTTAAAAAATGTCTTTAACAAGCTTGCACTGTACTGTGCATGGACATTATCACTGTGATGGCTGCATAGGAGGCTGTGCAAACTAAACTGGAATGCTTGGTTGTGCAGAATATTTATATTTATATTTATATATAGTGACACACACTTACCATGTTATTCCCCACAGTGTTCATTTATTTCTGCACTTATCTTCAGTGTTTAACTTTATTACTGAACCAGAATATCTGTTAATACCTACTAGAAGTAAACAAATCATGGCTTAAGCTCTAATATGCAGAACTCTGTTCACACTAATTAGTACTGTGCATTCACAGATTTTGGAGTTGTACACAGACTGTCCTTGGAGCATCTGTTGGTTCTTGTTTCAATATGTGATCTGTTTCAGTCCATTCAGAAACAGAGCTGTGAAATAGATTGAAATAAAGATGCCCTGAAGCGAAGTGGAAAGTCAAAACAAATAAGACAAAAAATTACCTCTTATTTTTCTCAAATCAAATTGATACAATCTTACAGCAACTGAGCTTCTGCCAGCCATTCCTTAGACTAACTGTACAGTAGCTCCTGGTATTTAGTATTGCAATCCTGCTGTGAGGTGCAAAGATTAGTTGTTCATCTGTAACTTCCTAATTTGTGTTTTCATGCTACAGCATCAGTTACGCTCTGGGCAAGGTTTCAGCCTGTGGTGTTCATTGTCATAAGCCCTGAGTGGGCTCTTGTGATTGTTTAGTGTACAATAAACTGATAAATTCACCAAAACTAGAAAAAATGCTCCTTTAGATGATGTTTTTTTCAGGTTAGCTTTGGGTCACCCAAGTGCTGGGAGCTTGCTGGACACAGAGGAGCAGCACAGGAGTACAGAGGTGATAACCTTTACCTTGGGCTCTGATTTACTAGACTTGCCCATGGAGGAAAACACATTCTTTGTTTTGAAGCAATTACTGGTTTTTTTTAACTTGGATTTTGGAAAAGAAGTAGTCCAGGGTTATTTGAACTGCCAGGGACTTGAAATGTGCCCAGTAATTCATTTGTATCAAGGCTGGAGGAACAGTGGGTGTTACCAATTGTTGTCTGTGCTTTGTGCTGTTGTAACAAAAGGCAGAAAGAAGCAGCTCTGGGCTCATGCTTGAGCTGAGGAGTCACTCCATAAACAGATGAACCGATGAGGAATGGTTTTGTTGTGGATTTATATCCCTTACAGCCCCCAAAACTCCACATTTGCATGCAAATGAAGCAGTGGCAGGGTTGGAGCTGTGTGTTCACAGCCAGCCCTGGAACAGGAGGTGCTGCCCGAGCCCTCCCAGCCCTTCCCTCTCCAGTGCAGGCACAGCTTCCCCCTCCCTGGCTGCTGGTTTAAAAAAGGAATTTCAGCCCTCTCTTCTGGCTGGTGATGGCTCCTCAGTGATAGCAGAAGTGGTTGGTGAATGGCTGACAGGGTGTTTAAAATGCTTTCTCACAGGCAGAGGGGAAAAAATTAGAAATTTGAAATTCACTCTCTTCCTAAGAGGATTTAGAGAAGCCAGATGTGTGTGGAATTTTTACCCTTTTTTTTATTTTTAAAAAGTCTCCTTTAGTCTGACTGGCAGCAAGATGGAAATTGATATGTGACATGTTTGCTTCTCATTTAGTCAGGTTAATAGATCACAGTAGAAAAGCAATTAGCATCTTTATAATTGTTCATTAAATCATAATATGTTGGTATTGCATGGATAAGTCAGACCTCAACAAATGTTGAATGTTTGTTATTCTTCATTTGATATTAAAAAATGCAGATTCTTGTTCCTTTCCCATTTTTTAAAGCAACAATATTTGTTAGCAGATTTTTCTAGAAAATATCTGGAATTGCAAAACTTTTATATTGACAGTCATATATCAAAATATTCCTTACTAGATTGTTTTCCCATCGGATTATTCCTGTAGGTGTGTGGGTAACTTCTTTTCTGGGAATTGTTGATTGCTTTTTGTTGTGTTTAAAAAAAAATTTCACCTCATTTTTAGTGAGTCTGTGATGTACTTGAAAATACATATCTGTTGATATGTCATGCATAATGTAAGTTGCACAAAATTTTATAAGTTTGGTGCTGTATCCACTGAATTTCTTTGGAAATAATATCTAGTGTTGTTTGGTTCTGTAGTAAGTCTTAAAATTTGGAAATGTGACTTTTATCATTGAGGAAACACAAAATATTAAATTGCAATGTTATTGAAACAGTTCCGTACACATACATAACTTAACAACCTGCAGAGCTTTAAAATGTCAACTTAAGTTCAAAATTCCTGAAACTGTTTCATTAATTTTATATCTTTTCTCCATAGTTACAGAAATAGTTGTAGCTGAAGTATTCAGTGTGACCAGTTAGCACACATACATTATAACAATAAATAAATTCCAGGAAATTGCAGAACTTGATGACTGAAAATATTTCGTGATACTGCAGCCTGCCATGAGAATATTGCTTAGAGTTTCTTCAGTTCCAAGGCAAATAAATAAATCAATAAAACAAACAAAAAACCCCTGTTCATAAGTTTTCAGTACAACTTCTATGTACAAGTTGAATGCTGATTTATGTTGAGGAATGTGTTGTATTTCATGTCATAAAATTCTGGATTTGTGTATGTCATTACTCTCATATAGTAATAAATTTAATTTTGATAAAATTAAAGTTATAAATCAGCCTGGAGGCTCAAGAGTTTTAACTGCAGTGTTCCATGCAATTAATAAATATATTTTTCAGTTATTAAGGATTATGGTAAATGATTATGATAAATCACACCAGGAAAACCAAATCCAGCCCTTCAAAAAGCAAATTTCACATGTGGGAAAGTTAAAAAGGCAAAGGCTTGGATTTTGTAGTTGTCAGTTGAACAGACTGGCTTGAAAAAAGCATGGAATTAAGAATTACACCATATTTTATAGGCAATTATCCAGTAATTAATTTAATGCAGATTATTCCTATAGACATTGGTCTTTAATAGCTTTTCTGAGGAGGTGAATTTAATAAGGGTTATTAGGAGCTGTGCAGTGATTTGGAAATTACATAATTCTAGTTAAGAAAACCTGAATCATACTCTGCTGTCTTTAAGAAACTGATCCTTTGAAAGTCGTCATGGTTGAGAATGAGAATTGTTTTTGTTTGGGAGAGCGTACTTTCTTTTCAGAGTTACAGAAAAATAGGAGAGTGTTCCCCTTGCTTTTGTAGCTTTTTGCTTCAGTGTGATTCTCTAACTGAGATTTGCTTTCTCTCATCCAGGGGAAGAGTATCAGAGAATTGAATTTGGTGTTAATGAAGTCATTGAGACTCAGTCGTCTGTCCTGAATAACACCGACTACAGTATTTCGAGTACTCTGAATCCTCAGGCTCCAGAATTCATCCTCAGCTGTGCACCTGCTCAGAAAACCCCAGAAGATGCTCTCAGCGACACAAACTACAACTCCATTGACTGCCAGTTCAGCGACCCCACCCTGGCTCTGGACAGCGGCTCCAACGCCGAAAACGACGGCTTGGCCGGAGGCCTGGGGCAGAGGGAGCGGAAAAAGAAGAAGAAAAGACCCCCCGGATACTACAGTTACTTGGAAGACGTCCCCGACGGCGTGGCCGCCCCGGAGGCGCTGGTGAACGGCCACGCGGCGGCCGCGGGGCTCAGCCTGAGCGCGGAGGACGCGGAGCTGGCAGGAGACCTCCCCTCGCTGGCCACGCCGAGGACTTGCGGCAGCCCCGCCAGCTCCGTGGACTTCCTGGCCGGAGGCGCGTGTGCCGAGGCGGGCGCCAGGACTGCCGGGCAGCCCGAGGTATGCCGCCTTCCTCACTCGGAACAGTTGTGCCTCCCCTCGGAGGCCGGCACAGAGAGCCCCCTAAGGACAGCTGGTGTCCAGCCTTACGCTGGTAGCGATACTACTGAACCTCTGGGCGTTACTAATGGACAAACACTTGAACCCTCTGGGGAGGACACAGCTGCCAATGGGGTAGAATTGCACACTGTGGAAAGCACTGACTCAGACCAAGCTAAGCCTGAGGAAGCTTCACCTACTACTGAGGCAACGGTCCCGCTTGCAGGATCTGTCCCTGTTAATCAGCCTGCAAAATCGTGGGCTAGTCTTTTTCACAATTCCAAGCCCTCTGCTTCCACATCTGTGGTCTATGTTGAGACTAAGTATACCCCTCCTGCCACATCTCCTCTGGTCCCTGAAAAACAGGTTGAAGTCAAAGAGGGGCCTGTTCCAGTTTCAGAGGATCCCGTAGCCATAAAGATTGCAGGTATAGTTAATAGACACGAGTGGATGGTACACTGGAAGGGTATTAACTCTGCTTGTAAACAGGAGTGTGCAATACTGATAGAGAACATTCCTCTGGTAATGAGCTGGCTGTTCAAACCCTGCCTGAAGGATGTCACTGGAATAATGCAGTTTGTATCCCCCTGAGTAAACACGCCGTCATTATCCCAGATACAGGGAAGCTATTGCTGCTTGTCATACAACTTGTCAAACAGTCTGTGGAAGTGATCTGTGGTTTCAAACAGGCTGTGTGCTGTTACAAAAAGGAGAATATGTTAGGTTTGTTCAGAAAACGGTGTGTTATATTATGCAGTATTTGCAGTTCTGTAGTGTATTCACTTACAAGAAGAGTATTGCTGTATTTGTACCAAACTGGCTGAAATTCCTGCACACTAAGCAGCAGTTGAAGTGTAATGGGTACACAGATCTTGCTTCAGAAATTTCAGTTCAGAAAATATCATATTTACTAATATGCTTTTTGAGGGAGTCTATCCTTCCAATTTAACCATTATAAGCTGTAAGCTCTGTATTGCTTTATCCACAACCAGTGCTAGGTGTTCCCAGTTCAAGAATAACCCTGAGGAGCTGTCCAAGAGAGGACAGCAGCACAGGGAGTACAAAAGCTTTGACTCGTGGTCCTGTCATATTTATGAAATGCTAGAAACTGCAGGAGGTTGGTTGTGCAGATTCAGCCAGAAATCCTGAAGTTCTCCCAGCTTGGGTGCATTTTGTGTCACTGACTCACGAGTGTTGGAACCAAAGTAATTATTTTAAATCTGTGAAGTGGTCCCTGTGTGAGAAGGCTTTGTGCAGGGTCCTGCTGTTTGTGCTGCAGGTTAATTTACAGGTACAATGCTGTTCTCAGTGTGACAGCTTCAAGTCAGATTTGCACACTGAACAGAAGCTGACCTGGAGATGATGTTCAGAGTGCCCACAATTGTGTGCTGCCTCTCCTCCCCTCCTTACTCAGCAATGGTTTCATTACTCAGAATTGTCTGTTGAGAGAAAAGCTGTCAGAATAATTTATATTTCAATGTATTTTCCACTTAGGTGTCACAAACACTGAACTAAAATATATATATATATATATACACATATATATATGTAAAGCAGGTGATTACAGTCTGTATGAACTCATATGGAGAATGTGGTCTTAAAATCTCAAGCTATCATTTGGTAATGATTTTTAACTTAAAACTATTTCATGACCATCATAAAGCTACAATTGCTTGCCATAAATGGAAAAGGTTTTTTATCTTGTCCAAGTTGTTCCAGCTGTAAGTTAACTTTTGAGACTTTTACTGTTTCTGTACTATTTTTTGCCACCAGGTGGGAGCAGAGCTTTTTATTTTGTCTTCAATGTAGTAAAACACAAATGTAACTTTTTCTCAGTTTTCTCCTGCACCTTCACTATTAGCTTGCTGTTTGGGCAGAGGAGTAATCTGAATATAGATAAAAGAAAATTATCTGCTCATTGTAGCTGATTTAGGTAGGAGTTATTGTTGCAATTCCTGTAACTCAGATGTTTGTGATTTCAGTGTAAAATGTTTATTTGAAGATCTCAATGCCATGTGATCAGTGCCTTGCTCTGTAGAAAAAGGTGTTTTTCTTTATTTTCTTTATATGCCCTTGAGTGTTCTCTGTCCTATTTGGAAAACAGGTACCTGAGTGCTTTGTTCATCCACCCACACTCAAAAAATGTGTACCAAGGATTTCAGTTCATGATTCCCAGACAGATCAGTTGCTCTGTTCTGTATATATTTAATTTCAACTCTGCTGCCTCAGTGATCATCCCCGTGTGAGGGTCTGAGTGTTTGTCAGGTGTGTTCCTTGTTTTCCCTGTGGCTGAGTTGAGATCCTCCTGTTGGATTTGCTGGGAATTCAGCTCATGCCAATGGGAATGAATTTTTGGCCACAAATGCCATAGGGTGCTGGACACAGGTAAACTGCACCTGAAGCATCCTGAATTAACAGGCAGGATTAACAAATCAAATTAACAAACAACTCAGTGTTGGAGTGCTGGGGTCCTTCTGCACAGTTTTTATTTAGAACAAGTGCTCAGCACACAAGAAGAGAAGTTGCTTTTCCAGGGACAAATTGTTGGTTTGTACTTTAATTTCAGCAGTTATTACAAGGGAGGTTAATGATTCACAGGCACCCTGAAAATAATTTAATGCTGCTCAATTCAACCTGCAGAGATCTGTGATTCCTTCAGCCTCAAAGACAGAAGCTACACAAGATAGAGAAATGATCAGGACTAGAAAATAAATAGACAAATTGCAGTCTCTGGGCATTCCTTCTGAAGGAAAATCTCATAACAGCAGCAAAAATGGAAATAAGATTTAAAAACCATGGAAAATGCAGAGTTAATTTGTCTCGGATGATGCTGGACCATGGTTGTAAATCCAAATTTACAAAACAAATTCATAAAGAAGATGGTGATTCACAGTTCAAGAATAGTGAAGAATGCCAAGACTAGTGATAAAAAGAAAAAATCAGATGGTAAGAAAGGTCTTTCATGTTATACAGTAGAAGATTTTTTTCTCATTGTAAAGGTAGATAAATGCTAGAGCAAGAAGTTCTGGAGCCATCCAGGGTCTGGGGGGTTTTTTAAACTTGAGAAATGCAGCCTTTTGTACATTAAAACTGCATTCTTACAGAAATGTTTTTGTTCAGGGTCATCCAGCACTGTTATCCTGGGATTTTTTAATCATTGTCCAGATTGGAGGAAAGATCAGAGTGACAGAGACAATATCCTCTAAATATTGTCCTAAGCCAAGTGTTCAGTTCCTAACTTGTAACCAGCATGTTAAGCCAAGTGTTCAGTTCCTAACTTTAACTCTTCAGCATGGACACCATATCCACAGGGCTTCTCTCTAATTAAATTCAGGACTTGCTTTATTTAGGAAATCACCTTGTTAAAAAAAATGAGCAGTAATAACAAAACCCAATGAATGAACTTCAGCAAAACGCTTTCTGTTTACCAACAGAAATATCTAAGCATTGCCTCATTTCACAAATTAGCAGCCTCCAGAGGAAATGAGTTTTCTGGCTGATGAGCTTTCCAACAGGTTTTGAAATTTAAAGTTTTTCTCAGGTTCTAAGTGTATTTTTTCCTTGTAAAAGTTCTTTTAGTTACTGTGTGTTAGATGGAAACTGGAAATGTGCTGTTGAATGTAATTGCTGTACACAGACCCAAGTCTTTGTTAAAAGAACCAAAACTCCAGGAATTGCACTGGAGCCTGTTCACAAAACAGCTTTGTGACCACAAGAGGATGCTAAAGGTCTTCTTAATATCTTTATTTAGCATGATGCAAAAATGGGGAGGAAAAGAGCTCCTGTAAAAAGTTATTGATAGACACAAAACTAGAAGCTTTTTCTGTTACTTTCATCTTTATTTTCAACAATGATGAGTTATGTTAACAGAAATGTTGTGTGTGAACACAGTTCAAATGTTGCTGCTCTAACAACACTTTCTGAAGTATTTAAGCAGTAATTCAATAACACATTTTAGCCTTCAATAGAAAATAATCTTATTCTACATCTGTGCTTCATCATCTTCCATTCTACATTTCTTTGCTGTCTGCTCTTTCAGGTGACACGTTCTTTAGGTAGTAGACAACTGAATTGAGTACTTCTCCTTTTTTTGGTCAATTTTGCTTGCTTAGAACTGATGTTATCTGCAGGAAATCCAATCTTATAGATGGCTTGGCAGCAGAAGGATGTGGATTTTGTTTGCAGCTCTGCCACCTCCTCTGCTTAGCAGCTTTGTACCTCTGTTTTTGTACCTATATCACGTTATTTTATCTTTTTAGTCCTGTAGTGAACAGCTCAAATTCTTTTAAGTTTATAGCATATAAGAGCTTTAGAGCCCCTCACATTTATTGTAAAAATAAATAACCCCACTGGCACACAATTGCTATATTTACATGCAATTTATATTTTGTCTTGTACACACCTTAGTTTGCAACTTTAAAGTATATGAGCTGCAGTATTTTCTTTAAACAGTTCTTATTTAGGTATCTAAATAACAGCTCAGGATTCCTGGAAAAGCTCCCTTTGTTGCTTTTGGTTTCATAACTGGGACAGACTAATGTGCAGTGGTTTCTAAGTTTGAAACTTGGGCTGTTGCTGAAGGTTTTGAAAGCAGGAAAGAGCAGGAATTATGTTATGTAAGGCTGTTATCTCGTAGATTTTGGAAGTGTTAAACAGAACAGCCTGTTCTGAAGGTGAGGGGAACATCTGTCTGTGTGTTTGCACTGAGACGATTTTGTTGTAAGATAGTGGATGGTGAAACTTCTAAACTGAGACAGCTGCGTTGGCTTCATCGCTCTTCAGAGCAGAAAAATGTGGGAAATGCTTCAAAAAACTGGTGACAAGTGATTCCAGCTAATGGCATTTTATATCTGTGTAGCAGTATAAATAAAATACTGGATTTAGGAAAACAAACATCCAGTGCAATGGCGGTGATCAGGTTTGTGTCAGCATCTCCTGATTCGAATCCTGGGATGTCTTTGGAGGAAGAAAAATCTGCTTTGGAATGTGAGCAGTGGTTAAATGGAGTGGAGATAATTTCCTGAAGTTTCTGGGAATCTTGCTCATTGATTTGAATTACTGTGTAATGCTGCAGCAGATATTTGTTTAATGGCCACAAGAGTTTTGTCGATGCTCAATTTACTGTTTCTCATTCTGCAGAAATACTGGAAAATGTAAGACTAATACATAAACCAGTGTCTTTGCAACCCCGAGGGCTGATCAACAAAGGAAACTGGTGCTACATCAATGCTGTATCCTTCCCTGGGAAAAAATTAATGCTCTTAAGTTGATATTTTTATATTATATCTGTCAGAGTTTTTCTGGATTGTTCTGGTAAGTATTTTATAGAAGTGTTTTGTTTTCCCAGATCCTGCTCCTGTGGTTAAAATGTTGAAGTGTAGCAGCCAGGGGGATTTTGGATCATTGAACCTGGTGTGCAGGGTTCCTCTGCAATCCTGTTTGCAGTTTGTTACCTGTGTCAAAATATTTCAGAACTTCTCCTGACTGAAAGCCTTGTAATTTCTAGCAGTGTTTCCCTATGACTCTGTGCATCCATTTAAATGATTATTTGTCTTTTGCCCTTGAAGTAACTGTTCTTTGACTTGGGCTTTGTTTTGCAGTTTAGTGGATCATTTGGGTTTGTGCTGAGCAGGTTGTCACTGTCGTATCATCTATGTAAAGCAGCATTTAATTTGAATTAATCCTAATACAATCTTACATAGGGAAGATGGGCTTGCCCTTAATAAATTGGGGTTGTATTCCCCTGCAAAAATAACTTCTACCTTGAGGAACAGAAAGCACTTTCCCTCCATGCTATGTTATGATATTAATAAAATATTATTAATTAATTAATAATTAATGAAGTAGTAATAATTAAATTAAAAATTGTCTCCCATGTCAGCAAGGCTGACTGCAAGTGACACTTGGGGTACTTCTAGTGCTGGTACTGCTAGTGAAAAATGTTAACATCAGTGTCAAGACTGATCGTGGCAGATCCTAACAAACCATTTCTAGGCCAGTGACTGCTTTAAATAAAGCTTCTATCATATGTAACCATTTCTGCACTTTTTTGGTTGTATATACTCTGCATCTTAGCTCCCATTTTTTAACTCTTGAGGTTTTACAATGCAAATTATTACTCAGTTTTTGCACACTGTGGAGATGAAATTAATCTCTTCAGCTGTTGAGATCCATCCCTGATTTTGTCATTTCCCTTTCCCTCCCATGTTTTAGTGCATTTCCTGTGTTCACTGCTCTCCCCAAGTTGTGATGCTTTTAGAGAGTTATTCTTCAGCACACTCTGGAGTTTTCCAGGTTGCTCCCAACTCTTTGCAGTGCAGCATCTCTCACATCTCAGCGGGTTTTGCTTTGGTTTCAGGGGTGACTCAGCACCTTTAAATTTCAGCTGGTTTCTTCCATTCTTCTCAGAAAATGTGTTCCAGGTTATCTGCTGCCAAATTTCAAATGGTTAATTCTCTAAAGTCTTTCCTATGAAAGTTCTTTTCGTCTCCTACTCTTGGTTGAAATGTTTCAATACACATTAATGAAAGTTTTTGCCATGATTAAAATGTCAGTAAAATCACTGCATGTTACAAGATGCTGGGGGTTTTTTAATACAACTTTGGTACATTATTGATTAACGTTATGATAAAGCTTCATCTTCTTTTCCAGTTAAATTCTTGGATTGATCTACCTAATAAAACTGCACCTCTGTTCTTTGTATAGTTTTGCATATAATTGAATATTTGGTTAATACACAGATGCCATTTTCTGCATATTTCCTTAATGCCACTGCATAGACCCTGCAAGCCTTGGTTGCTTGCCCTCCAATGTATCATTTAATGAAGTCCATTCCAATGTATTCCAAATCGCAGAGGCCGTGCACCTCCACACCAATGCTAGACAGTTTGTAAGTAGCTTGGGAAAAAAGGAATGAAAGTCTGGGATCTGACTAAACTCCTTCAGAAGTACCTAACAACGACTGTTAGAAGTTGATATGTATGCAGGAGTTTTTTGTGTGTTTTTGGGTGACACTTATAATGAGCTTGGTGTTTTCCAACTGCTTGGCTTGTCAAGGAAGATAATTCCTGTTGCCTTGGGAGTATCAGTTTTGTGTAGTGTTTAATGTGCAGAAATGAACTGTGAGAGGTGCAAGGACCAGCCCAACACCTGGATGGATTTTTATGTCTGAATTTTACCCATGTTTCATGGTGATATTCTTTGATTTTGTTTCGTTTTGGCAGTCAGAATGACAATTACCTAATTTTATTATTTGTTCTTCTAAGTCTTAAATTGCTGCTCATGTCCAGTTGCTTCCCTTCTGTTTCAGTGTTCGTTTAATGAATGAGTTCACTAATATGCCTGTACCTCCTAAAGCAAAGCAAGGTGAGTGGGAACAGGGGCACAAAGCAGAAAATGATGGGGAGAAGCCTTTGGGGTAAAGATCTGCATGGGTGTTGCACCTTGGATTCTTTTCTTCTTGTACAATAGGAACAGTTTTATTGAAGGTTCACTTAATTGTGAAGATGCCTTCTAAGAACATGCCCTTTCTAAGAAAATCAGTTGATATTTCCTCCACTATTTTCCTCCACTTCCTTTCTTACATATTTCCAGCTGTTTATTTGCTCAATTCTGCTCCTTAAATCCTGAACACTCACTGATTTGGAACAAAATGGGGCCATAACAGGCTCCTTCAGCAGTTGGAGATTGCCTGCAGGAATATTATCCTGGATTCTGATTCCAGTGGGAAAACTTCAGACATGTCTGACTTCTCCTAATAAATATTAGAAGGCTCAATGATGATTATGTAGTGAGGAATAGCATATTTTCTGATGCAAATAAATTATCTTCGAGGTTTCAGTTGTTTCATCTTAATTTTAAACCAAGTCTGGTATATTGCAAACTTGTAGGAACAAGCACATTCCTGAAACTATTCTTTATGTAACATGATAAGGAAATATCAGGAGGAGCTGGTGGTTCCAGTGATTTCCAAACAGTTCAGACATTTCTGTGGTTTCTTTCTGTAAAACAAATCTTACTGGCTTATGCAACTTACTTTCCTTGTAGGTCATTGCCTTGTGCAGTTTTCAAGTGTAGTTCTGAGGCCTTGAATTGCCATTAGGTGGAACATTCTGTCAGAATGTTCTTGGGGTTTTTATTCTGCAGTGAGCAAAAGTCAGCTGTTAGAATTGCAAATACACAGAAGGTTTAAGGACGTGTTCTTTCAGTACAAAAGAAATGCAGAAATGCAAATAGCACTGAAAGTGTTTTTTTATGATGGCTGTTGATATTCTTGTTAATCTTCTTAGAACTTTTCCTGACTATTTGTAAGTTTAGGCAGGTAGATATGTTTTAAAACAATGTTTACAGATAAGAGTTGTGTCTTACAGCTTCTGAGCTCAAGACCCCAAACCTACAGTAAAACTCTTAGCAAAAAAAGTGCTGGACTCCAAAACTAATGATGTGTGAAGAGACTGTTCAGGTATAATGTAAAAACCCCTTTGATTTATTATTACTTACATGAATTCTTTTTCACCTTGCAGCTTTAGGTGATAAAATAGTGAGAGACATCCGACCAGGGGCTGCCTTTGAACCAACCTACATTTACAGGCTCTTGACGGTTATAAAGTCAAGTCTGTCCGAAAAGGTGGGACTGCAAATCCTTCACTTGTGGAACTGCATTGCAGGGCAGTCACAGTCCTTAAAACTCTGCAAAGCCAAACCTCAGGCTCTGCTCAAGGGCCACTAAAATCAGCTCCTTGAGAGTTCATGTAATGAGGATCGACTGTCTTGGGACCTGATTACAGGAAAATGTTAATTACAAGTTTAGCAGTTTGATGTGTCAGAATAATAAAAAAATTACTATTGGAATGGAACATCTCTTTTTGTAATGGAGTTGCCAATTGATTTACCTTTAGAAATGAGCAGTTGTTCATTTTTATGAGCAATTCAGCTAACACTTATTAAAGGTCCAGAAACTTCAAAATACCTGTTCAGGTTTAATTTCAATACAAAGAAAAGATAATAATTCAAACTATCCTTTGATTTGGCCTTGGTTTGACAGCAGCTTTCAATAGTGGTTATAAAAGAAATGGAGGGGAAAAAATTCCAACTCACACGTTAAATGGAATTTGTATTGAGAAAAGTGCAGAATTCTTGTAGCCTTTGTGGAGCTGATGTGTGTATTTACTGCTTAGCACAATGTGGGTTTAACTGGTTAAAAAAAGAGTTCATTTTATAATAAAATCAAAGCTTTATTTTACATAACTTTAGACTGAGTAGTTGCTAAATTAGCTAAATTAATAGGAAAAAGCTAAATTTGTTCAGTGTCATGAACCTTCTGTTGAAAGAAAACCATGAAAATATCATAGAATTAATTGAAAAAAATACTCTGTTCAGGGCAGGCAAGAGGATGCTGAAGAATACTTGGGATTTATCCTCAATGGACTACATGAAGAAATGCTGAGCCTCAAGAAACTTCTCTCTCCAAATAATGAAAGTTAGTGGATTTTTATTTATAGCTAACAATCATTTCAAATACTGTTTTTATGTGGTGATTCCATAATGCAGAGTAATGCTTGGAGTAGATGTTGAGTTAAGGATAGAATGCCATGTTTTAGAGGACTGGGACATAAGCAAATAATATTTTGTTAAAATCTGGATACAATGAGTGCATTCTGCCCAGTGTATGAATATCTGGAGAGTTACTGGGTTTCTGGAAAGGCATCGTGCTTCTGTCAATACTCTGAAGGACAATATCACATTTCTGGTTCTCCTAGACAACAAAACTCAATATTACACATTTTTACTGAGCCCAGCTAAGCATGATTTGGGGCTAACTAATTGATCAGTCTTGTTTCTCATTTATAACACCTGCAATGTCAGTGTTTTTTGACTGTCCATGGGAATTCAAAAATGTATCAGTGTCCTTTTCACTGATCTTTAAACCACCGATTAAGATTTTTTTTCCCTAATACAAACCAACATACTCAATTATTTTAGGATTCCTACTGACAAAGTTGGAGGAGAATTTACTTTGAAAGAATTACCAGAATTTATGTGCAGAGTAAAATGTCAATTTAGTTTATAGAGGCTTTGGCTTGAATCCCCTTTACAAATAAAATCCTGCAGGCCTTAGCCGAGTAAGAATTCAGATCACTAGTTAGTAGGGTAGATTATTTAGGGTATAAAGTCATACCATATTTTGTTCCTTAGCTGTGTTCGCTTTAGAACCTCCTGCCTTTGGCACTGGCTGGGAAAATATTTGCTAAGCCTCGGGTTCCCTGTAAAATACCTGTGCAGAAAAGGAGTTGTATTTAAATAATGGCATAATTCTGTTTCCAGAATAACACTTGACTTTCTAATTTTCTACCCCATAAATTTACTACTAAAAATACCTCAAACTTTGCTATTTACATACAGTCACCAGTGAGCTGCCTTCTGTTCATACAAGGATGTGTCATGCTGGCAGCGACCTGGAATATGCTTGCTCTCTTTTTTAATTAAAACCCTGATGCACGAAAACATTTTCTCCTCCAAAAATCATTTGTATTGGGGTTTTTGCCTTTTGTATTTTGTATTTGTATTTCATATCCTTTCTCTGCCTGGATGTTTCCTCTATCCAAACCCCCACTGTGTTTTTTCCTTGAAGAAGTGTCAGTGTCCAACGGCCCCGAGGCTCAGAGCATTCCCAGGGAGGAGGAGCAGGAGGAGCAGGGGGAAGGCAGCGAGGATGAGTGGGAGCAGGTGGGGCCTCGGAACAAGTCCTCGGTCACTCGGCAGGCTGACTTTGTCCAGACTCCAATCACTGATATTTTTGGTGGGCACATAAGGTACAGTACTTTTTCCTACGAGTTCTTGACTTGGCAGTGGCTGAATCTTTTAAAACGTCTTCAGTGAACAGATCCCAAGCCCTGAACTGCATGTGGAAAAGGAGTTTGGAATATTTATGCTTTGAGTGTTGTCTAAGAATTACAAAGCATTTTAGAGCTACCTGATTTTTATAACCTCTGAGGAATCTCATCTCATGTTGTAAATCGGATCCTGAGAGAGAATGAGATTTACAGAGTTAAATCTTGTCAGTAAAACAATGAACTAAAACCTAAAGTTGTGAATTTTAGCTTATTCAGACCCTTCATGCTTCCCAGAGAAAGCTGTGTTTAACAGTAAAGAAACGTTAAAGGCAAAAGAAGTCTGGAAAAATGTAAATTGCTACAAGATGGTACTGGAATGAAAAGAATGCAAGCTATCACTTATATGCAGGTCTGATACCAGACAAAGGCAGAAAGTAGAATCTGAAAGAATATTTCTTGGAAAAAAGCCTCCTGACTTGTTTGGAGAGATATATAATTTAAAATGAAAGCAAAGTAAACACTAGCTAAAAACATACAGCAAAACAAAACTGCTAGACTTGAAGAATTATTTTTAAATTGGAGACAGACACTTAATTGCTGGTGTTTGACTCTCTGTGTTGCCAGATATTGAGTCTAGAAGTGTGAATAATGTGGGCTAGTGCCTTCTGCCTTGGAAATGCTCTGAAATTATTTATTCTTCTGGGGTTTGAGCCAGACAGCTGGTAAATAAAATTACATTTTCCATAGGATTTGGCAGACAGATGTTTGTAGATATTGATAGAGTCCTGCATACCCAAGGTGGTGTTAATACCCCAGGAATATTTACCAGAATTTGTCTGGTAATGTCTACATGATTCCAGCAGTTTTTATATTAAAAACACAGGGATGATACAGTTTTCTGTAGAAGTCCACAGAAAATGATATAAAGCAAAGGTGATACTGGAAAAAGGCAAAAACTTGCACTGAGCAGCAGAACCACAGGATCCAATCCAACCTCTGCTGGCAGCAAATCCACTTTATTTAACCTTCACACCAGGGCACAGCTCACCACAGAAACAGCATCCCATGGGAGGCTGGAAAGCTTCATCCTCAGGGCTGGAGATGGGAAGGGCTGAATGTAAAACTGCCAGTAGAATTCCACTAAAGGAAAGCACCAGAAACTGGAAAAATCCAATGGGGAAAGCAGTGAGGAAAAGATGATTCGAGTTGGCATCTTTTGTCTGGGGAATCTTCAGGCTTGGGGATTTTTAGGCTGTTCTCGAGAGGATTGAGTCTATTAAATGTCTATTTAGGCATAATTACTTAAAAACCCCAGCCTGTGAAATCTTTCTTAACAACATGAGGCTTAAGTGAGAAAGTACAAAGTTTTCCTGAGAATTCTTGCAGTGTCTGAGTAATTTTTTCATTGAAAATGATGCATTTTCCCCTGTCCAGCTGAGATTTGTAATCTAATAAGAGACATTGTTACAGAAAGCTCATAACCCAGCAGAGGTTTTGCTATCAAATCAATTTCTTCATATCTTGTCAAGAAAATGTCCTGAAGAGGTGTTACAATATAATTTCTTTTATTTTTTTAAATAAAAGTGCTGCTGTTTTTCATGCGTTCTCTTCCCTCTAAAGGAATATTAGATATTTTCCCTCTCTAATATTATATATTTGCCAATATGAAGCTGCACTGGCTTTCAGTGCTTCGCCTGAATAAAAAAGGCTCTTTTGAATATCCTCACATTAAAATTACCCTGAACATTAGCATTTCCTACCTGACCTGGAAATATTCCAGCATGGGTCAGAGCGCTGTTAATTATAATTCTGATTTCAATATATAAGAACGTAATAATTTATATACATGAACAAAGTCTGGATGAAGAAAATGAAGTGCCAGTCCTCAGTGAAGCACAGTTTATATTTCCTATGGCAAGATTTAAGCAAACAATTTAAAATCACTGTAACATTAAAGAAGTGACTGAAAAGATTGTGTATTTTTATTGGAGAATCTGGAATTACCTGTGATTTTTACAACAGATAAGCACTGGCACTTTGCACTTGTGAAGAGCTGTTGGAAAACTAACAGAGCCAGGAGGTGAATTTTTTTTAAATGCTTATCAAAATTTTCCAGCTTTTCCTTTAAACTTTGGATGCTTATCCAATAACTTTGCATAAAGAAAACAATTCAGTTGCAATCCCATTCAGAATACTCTTAATAGATGTTAGAATCATTTCAGCTGGGGCAAGTTGTTAAAATTTGATGTTTAATCTTTATATTTTTATGTGTTGCCTTAAATTAAATATAAATTGATTACTTAAGTAACTAGTTTTTGCTTAAAGGTTGTGTCTGGTGGAAAATCACAGTTTATGACATTTAGATTTTTTTGTTTCTCCACAGATCTGTTGTTTACCAGCAGAGTTCCAAGGAGTCTGCCACGCTGCAGCTTTTCTTCACCCTGCAGCTGGACATCCAGTCGGACAAGATCCGCACGGTGCAGGACGCCCTGGAAAGCCTGGTGGCCAGAGAGTCTGTGCAGGGATACACCACCAAAACCAAGCAGGAGGTGGGTTCTGTTCACCCCTTACTCACAGCCAAGTGCCAAACTTTTAATTTTAAAGGGTTTTCATAGAGCTCTGGCTTTACAAGGAGTTGTTGGAACACGCTTCAATAAAAGAAGTGTAAATATTTTCAGAGTGTCCGGCAGCACTGAAATGTCAGCTCTGAAACAAAGCCAGGCCTGTAGATAGCTGGAGTTTGAGTTGATGTAATAATTTATTTGGGATGATAATGGAGAATACTCTAAATTAGCAGGCTGAACTGTGGTAAATATATATATTATATTCAATATCATAATTTATTGATTTCTGGGAATTGCCAGATGGTGTTGGTAAAGAAGCAGCTCTTCAGATTAAATACTTTTTGATTTTACAAATAATACCTGATAGTAATAATTGCAATAGAAAAGTACTAACAAGGAGGAAAAGCATGCCTTTGGTTTGGCAGTTTGAGAACTTGTGATAGAGGATAATAATTAAATTTCCCTCACTGAGGCCTTGCCTTGTTTCCTGTGGTGGGCAGTGGTAAAGGCATCTCTGGTGTGCAGGGATTGCTCACATGGAAATTCCACGTGCACTATTGGTAACTCTGGAACTGTAGGTGTTCCTCTGACATTGTTGTCTGCAGTTTTCAAATTCCTCCAAGGGAGAACAGGATCAGATAAAGAAAGGATGGTTCATTTCCCTTGAAAAGCTAAAGATGAATAGCAAAAATCTGTTTGCCTTAGATATTCAGAACATATATTTATCCAGTTGTTTTCCATGTGAAAGAAACATTAGCAAGCTGATTATGATTTACCACAAAGATCTTGTTTTGCTTGCCATTCTTTTTTTTTGTGTTTTACTGCAAATGATTTGAAGTTTTTGACTGACAACCCAGTGCTGGGTTGGAAGAAATGAGTGTTCAATTAGGTGCTGCATGTTATTTCAGAGTTTTGATGGAAATACAAGCACCCACAATGTCTTCCAGGTCTTTTTTCCAGAAGAAATTCAAATTGAAATAGTTGTTTTTGTATTAAAATTGTAGTAAAAACACTGAACATGCTGTCTGTAGAACCTTGGAAAGAGATAATACTTTTTCCCCACTAATTTCTATTCAATGCGTAGGTTCTAGCAGAATTGAGCCATGTATTGAAAAATAATATGCTCATGGTTACCAATAAAGAGATTTTTCTCAATTTAAAAATGGAGAAAAACCTTAAGCAGTTATTTTGAGAAATATTTTTATGTCTTCATTTCTAGGAAGGCAAAACATTTTTGTTCTGCAATTCTGAGCTTGGCTCCTGGTTTCCAGGCAGAAGTTTTGTGGATTGTTTGGTTATAATTATATAAAAATTACTACTTAGTAGAGAAAAGTGTGGTCATAACTCATGTTTTTCTCTTTGAGTATACGGAGTTCTCCTTTGAAACAACATTAGGATTGAAGATCCAGTGGGCTTTAAGTCACAAACGAGCATTTATCATAAATTAATACCGCAGTAATAACGAATCCGGAGGGTTTGCTGCTAGCGTATTTAAAATGAAACACTTATTCCTTATTTAAAGGGGGAATTTTGAGGAGGTAACAAAAGATGACAGGTTTCTTCCTCGGGGTTTGTGTGTCAGGTGGAGATCAGTCGAAGACTCACCTTGGAAAAGCTGCCCCCCGTTCTCGTCCTGCACCTCAAGCGCTTCGTGTACGAGAAGACCGGTGGATGCCAGAAGCTGATCAAGAATATTGAGTACACTGTTGATCTGGAAATCAGTAAAGGTAGAAGATCCATGAGCAGAATTTCCTTCTCTATCATGGGAAAGATAATGTTGTATTTCCTACAAGTGTCTCTGCTTTTGTTTTCTCCCACACAGGATTTTGTCTTCATCGTTGTCTGGAAATTTGGTCATTTGGGTGAATCTTTTGTGGGGTTTTTTTATGATGAAAGATCTTAAAGCCTTTGGCACTTCCTAGACAATGGGTTGGCCAAATGAGAGCTTCATGTGGATTTACTCCATAAGGATATAGGCTGCTGCAAATATGGGAAGTGATCCTCTTGGATCTGTGTCCCTGTCTGCAGAAGGCTGTTGCCAATATTGGATATTTTTATTACAAATTTAATTCAGAGAAATGTCAAATTATTTAATTAATGAGTGGCTGCTGGAAGGAAACTGGTGTTTTATGAAAATACAGCCTGAAGGTAGACAATCCATAGTGCAGAGGTTAAACAAGGATCTTTTATTTAACAAGTATCCTAGGAGAAAGTGACTTTAATAGTGTGAGATTGGAAATTGTCCAGCATCTGAAGCTTGCCAAGAGAATGCCTTTTGTTTTGAGCTGACAAATGGACTCTATAGCCAGCCAGTAGCTCAAACAGGAATAAATAAAATCAGTGTATAGTCATATCTCAACTGAGATCTGTACCTTGTCAGGCAGTGCCCTTTTGTTTTACTTAGTATTTTATTTTGCAATTCTTCTTTAGGAATGTAAGCGTGACTTGGAATCTGAAATTGATTCTGTTATTGTCTGACAGCAGGAACGAAATGGGGAAAATGGAATAGTCTGATCTTTTACTCTGTCTTTTTTTCCCTTCATTTTTTGGTGGTATTTTCAAACCTTTCATAAACCACAGTGTTCAGCAAACCTGCAAAGTCAGTCTCTTGATTACCAGTTATTAGAACCATGACCATTCTTTTAAGGCTGCAGAAGAAATTTCAATTAAATGTTCTCCTTTGTGATAGCATTGGTTTCTCTGAAAAATAATTGATCCTCTTGATATACAGGATTTCTGATGTGTGACTCCTTTTCCTCCTCCAGAGCTCCTATCTCCTGGTGTGAAAAGTAAAATTTCAAAAGGCCAAAGAACCTACCGGCTCTTTGCAGGTATTTTATCAGTGTGGTCCCTCTATTGCAAATGCAGATCCTGCATATGGAATTACAGAAACTCTGGGTTACATTGAGTGTTTTCTTTTCAGTTGCACCGGAGTAGCTTGTGGGTATCAGATTCTGGTGTTTGGGGTTTGTTTGGAATTAGGAGATTTGGTGTGCTGGAGAAACACTTACTTGGCCAAGGGCTGGGAGTGCCAGGACAAGGGGAATGAGGGTGTCAGAGGGCAGGGTTGGATGGGATATTGGGAGAAATCCTAAAGCAACTCCTTGGTTTTACAGCCAAATCCCAGGGCACTGTCCCAGTTTCCTTCACTTTTTCCAGACCAAAAGATTATTTGAACCATTGAAAGCTGAGATGTTCATCCCACCCAAGCCTCTGGTGTCACCCCATTGGGATTGACATGGGCATTGACTGCAGGCAGCTGGAAAATCCCATTTTCTACTTCCCCTTGGGCAAACCAGTCCCAGTAACCATCAGAAATCCACCAGGGGAATATTTGGGATGGAGATTTATCTCCTAGGACACATGGATAGTTCCTCCCTGTGAGGGTGGGCAGAGGGTGCCCAGAGCAGCTGTGGCTGCCCCTGGATCCTTGGGAGTGCCCAAGGCCAGGCTGGACAGGGCTGGGAGCAGCCTGGGACAGGGGCAGTGTCCCTGCCATGGCAGGGGTGGGATGAGATGAGCTTTAAGATCAAACTTTTAAGTTTGATCAATCTTTCAAGATAAAAAAGATTAAGATTCCATTTTCCCCATCCCAAACCAATCCACGATTCCACACCCACCTGTGGACTCTCCAAGCTCCCTTGCCCCAGAGCCGGGGGTGTCCCAAGGCAGGGCATGGAACCAGCCGAGCTTTCAGCTGCCATCCTCCAAACCAGGGACTCCCCAAACCCCGAGCTTTGCCTTCCCCCCAAACCATCTGCCCTGTGGGGTGGTGCAAACCCGTGGCTCCCATCTGTGTCCCCTCTGTGTGCCCACAGTGGTGTACCACCACGGCAACAGCGCGACGGGCGGGCACTACACGACAGACGTGTTCCAGATCGGGCTGAACGGGTGGCTGCGCATCGACGACCAGGCCGTCAGGGTCATCCACCACTCGCAGGTGGTCAAGGCTGCCCTGGAGCGCACAGCCTACCTCCTCTACTACCGCCAGGTGGACCTGCTGTGACCCTGCCACGCCAACATCAATACCTTTTCTCCTGTAAATGCTCTTCTGAGTGAATCTTCTTCCCTTTCTTTTATTTTTTTTCTTTTTTTTTTCTCTTCTGTTTTTTCTAGATTTTTTTTTTCCCCTTTTTATCCTTTTTTTTTCTCTCCCCTCGCAACTATGGGATAAGAGTGATAAAGGAAGCTGCCGTTTGTGCACAACGTAGCTTGCGTTGGCTTTTTTAGGCTTTGCGGAATGGAAGCCTCGTGAATCACACACAAAAAAAAAAAAAAGAAAAAATATTAAAAAAGAAATAAAGTTCATCCGAGTTAATGCTGAATCCTAAGATGATAAAAAGGGGATTTGCATTGAATTCCCACTTTCTAATTGCGTAGTAGAAGAAAACCCTGCACCAGCAACAGAACTTGTAGATTTCTGTGAAAATGTTTTATCTTTACTTCAGTAAAAAAAGAAAAAAAATCTTAAAAAAAATAATAAAAAGCTCTCTCTGCTTCCCCAATAGTTTTTTGATAAGTGGTAAAATATGAGCCGATGTGTATGAGATGGAAATGGTCCTTTGTGCTTCAAAACATGTACAAACTGCAGAGTTGCTGGTTCCTGATAGGAAGACACATTTTAATAATTGTGCGATGAGAAACTGCTTAAGTACACATTGCAGATCAAATATTTGGAGTTAAAATGTTAGTCTATATAGATGGGTGATTGTAACTTTATTGCTATTAAGAAATTTCAAACTGCATTTATGCTTCTGTGTACATGAAATTAAGAAAATGGGCAAAATAATTAAGATTGATATTTCTTTAAGTCTGCTTTGTTTAATTTTGCTGTCTGCTCTCCTATAATGTTGAGTTCCTAATTGTACACAGTTTAGTGATACCTAGAAGTATAAAGTTGTCGCCCATCAATAAAAGTCACAAAGTTGGTTTAAGGTGTGTGTGTGGGTTTTGTCTTTCCTCAGGTGTGAATCCGACCCTTGGGAACTCCAAAGGTTTCTGTGTAGCACTTCTCAAGGTGTAGGGAGCCTTCCCCAAAGGAAGTGGAGATGATTTTTCTTTGCTTTTACATCATTTTGAAACTTGAGAAATGTTACGGTTTTGCATTCAGGTGGAACTGAACTTGGAGGGGAGAGGGAAAGGGACATGGCAGTGCCAGGGCTGAGCACTGAGGAGAGGGATGGAATTCCTTGTGTCCTCCTGGAAACCCTGCCCTGTTGTTTCTGGAGCAGATGATGTTTTGTCTGTCTCTTCTTCAACCAGCTGACATTGCCCTGGAGAACTTTCGGTAAAAGTATTTCCTTGATCATCTTCCTGTTGCTTTCTCTAAAAAAACTCCTATCTATTATTTAATTCTTTGATAATAATGGTGTTCTGTCCTTTCATTTCATCATGGGATGGTGGCAGCTCACTGACTTGCCCTGACTCTTCCCAACCCCATGGGGTGGTGCTGCTCTGCTGAGAAGGTTTCATGATGCTCTGGCACAGGTTTGGATGTCCAAATGCATTGTTATGTTTTTGCTGCTCATGCTTGATTTGCGTTTTCTCATTTACAGGTGGTGCCTGCTCATGGTTTTGGTGACATTCCACCAATTCCAAAAGTTTCTGTGCAAAGCTCACTTGGATTTTTGGCTGTTTGCAGGGAAAACCTCAGCTCCTGGAGCTGCTGAAGGATTGGTGCTTCCAGGGCATCCCTGGGATGGGAATTGCCCCAGAGCACCACTGGGGAGATCTTGGGGGATTGGAAGGTTGTTCCAAAAAAGAAAGAAGGTTTTGAACTTTCTGTTCTCTGCTGGTTATTGTTCATCCTGTTCCTGGAACCTTGTTGAAGTGATTTTCTGTACAGCAGAAACCCTGGTTTTAATTAGTCCTGTGCCTGTGTTGGGTAATTACTTAGCTCTATCTCCAGTGCATTGTGAAAAAATGCATTTCTGATAGTGCAGGTTAACCTGAATAGTCCAGAGAAAACTGCAGGTGATCAGTAATTAATATATTATTTAATAGATGTTACATATGTTTTAATGAGTCATTGCCAGTTTAAAAATCAAGTGTTGAAATTGTCTTAGTATTACTTGGAATTGTCTGAGTATCACTTAAAATGAATTTTTGCATTTTTTACTGAGGATATTACAAATGTATTTGTCACTAAAGCCCTTCTGCAGTGTATTAAAAGGGAAATAAAAGTATGTGGCAACAATGATGTGGACACACAGCCACAATTTTTATTTTCTGTATTAACTCCTCCCATTGTTGCAAAACAAGGGGCTTGCAGCTTTTGATCATTTGCTCCATGTGTGATTATGTAAAAGAAAAACCCCAACACCCACAATGATACACCGTAAATCCGGTGGTTGTTTACTGACGCTTAAACCAGATTTTGAGAAATGTTGGGGCTTTTTTTAGTGCACAATAAGACCTGAAGTTTTCAAAATGAGAAACTGGATGTGCAGGTCCAAAGGGCTGTGGGGAAAACCTTGTGCCATGAGCCAGATGTGCAGGAAAAGGGCTGGATGTGCTGGGGGAGGAGGATTATTAAAGCCACAAGGTGTTTGGGGCTGGGGGAAGGTGTTTTAAGTGGGAAATCACTGTTTTCCACAATATCCTCTGGAGATGATGTCCCTCAGGGCTGGGCTGGGGCAGGTCCAGGGGCTCCAGCTCCAAGGCTGCTGCCAGGATGGGTCCTGAGCTGTCAGCAGAGGGTTTGTCTTTGTCAATGTGCTCTAAATCTGCTTTTCACTAGGAATGGAGAGCGAGCCTCAGACGTGCAGGGGATGTTCCCAGCATGGCGAGATTTGTGCAACTGGGGGTTTATTTTGAGCTGTCTGAATGACCCAAAGGATTTTTTTGAAATCGTTTATATTGGTAAATAACCAGATGTGGTGGGTGCAGAGCTGTGATGGCAGTTCACTTTTTGGTCAGGGTGCAATCTCCAAAGATGTGTGCTGGGTTAAGGGTCCTGAACTGTTCCAGTCTGCAGATGTGACCAGGGAGTATCGGGAGCTGTGGGAACAAGGTGAGGGGTTTTCATGGAATCCCAAACTGATTTGGGTTAGCCAGGACATTAAAACTCATCTGGTCCCACCCCCTGCCATGGGCAGGGACACCTTCCCCATGACCAGGTTGCTCCAAGTCCTGTCCAGCATTGCCTTAAACTCCTCCAGGGATGGGGCAGCCATAGCTGCTCTGGACAGCTCAGCACCTTCAAAGAGAAAGAAAGATTTTTTAGATTTCAGTTCATATTTCCTTTGTACTCAATGCAGTCAGTGGTGCCCCCTAAATTTTCTGAAATTGCTGCAGCTTATGTCCTTATCTGTTTTACATCAGCTGTTTCCTGGTCACTGATAAAACAGGACAGATTTATTGGGAGTTTCCTTGCTCATCATCAGCTGATGAAGCATTTGGGGGAATGTTCTTTAGCATGAGAAGGTGGAGAAGTTGTAGATTAACTTGGGTGGTCAGTCCAGGCTACCCTAAAACAGGAGAGCAGCAAGAAAGAACAAGCAGGGCCTCGCAGTAATAATTGTGTGTGGGAATAAATCCATCAATGCCTGACCTTTCCTCCTGTGATTTGGATCCCCACAATCCAAATCGTTATT
Organism: Prinia subflava; assembly: GCF_021018805.1. Lineage (NCBI taxonomy): Eukaryota > Metazoa > Chordata > Aves > Passeriformes > Cisticolidae > Prinia > Prinia subflava. The sequence goes on from NC_086259.1 coordinate 18,254,464, forward strand.
AACATGAATGTTAATTGATCTGCTGGGTTCTGTTCTCCCTGTTCATCCCCTTGTGCTCCCTCTGCTCCGGAGCAGGAGGCAAACCAGGGAATCCCCTCCATCTCTGTGCCTCTCACCCTGTTCTCACCCTGCCCTGCTTTGGGGCCATTCCTGAGCTGTGTTTGAGGAGGGAAATAAAGGGGCATTAATTCCAGTGCAGATCAAGACTCGCTGTCTGCCTGGTCAATTAGGAGGGCACAGGGAAATCTCTGTCTCTTCCCATTCATTGGCTATTCCATTAAAAGCCTCTCTGCTAATATATACTTATATATGCAGCCTGCTTTATGTGGCTTTTACCACATATGAAATGGAGACGTTATAATCAAGGCAGTAATAACGAGCAATGATTAAAAGTAACTTCTGATTGTTTTGGCTTTGGTGGAACATATGACCCCAAGCTGCTGACTCAAGACAAAATGAGGTGGGTAAAAATTCTTGTTCCAGGCTGTGCTCATCCCTGAGCACAACCAGGCCCTGTGTATGTCCTGTACAGTAAAACCATCCTGGTGTATATTAAAAAAAATAAATTAAAAAATCAAACCTTTGTAAAGCAGCCAGATTGATGGAGCAATCAGACAGCCCAAACCATCCTACAGGGATTCATTTCCCATAGGGATATTTGGGGAGATTACAAAATACCAAATTCCTCTGAGGTCTGGAAATTATTTGTATGTCGGTATGTGAGATTTAAAATGAGTTAATTCAGCTTTATGGTAATTGGAGTAAGCAGCACCTTCTGAGGGCTGTGAGTCAGGGCTGGGGAGCTGCGTGGTTTGGGGGTGGCAGCCTGTGTGGGGACACGAGGGTTCACTGTACGGGGGTGAAATTCACTGTGTTTTGGGGAAATTAGGAATTGGAGGGGCTACAGCATCTTTCAGCTAATTAGATAAGCCTACAGCAAACTCACTGATCCAGAGGGAACCGTAAGTGCAAGAAAAAAAAAGAGGATACAGTGATTTTACAGTAAAGTGTGCATTTTACAGTAAAACAGTGCAAAACCCTCTGTCAGCCCAGTTCTGGGTGGTCTTTGGCCCATGTTGGTGTCAAAGTCTGAGCTTTTTTTGGGAGCAAACTGCCCTGAATGGCTCCTGGCAGGGCAGAAGTGCCAGGTCCAGCTGCTGGACCACGTGTTGTTGGTTCCCATACACAGTTTGTTTGGAAGTAAATAGAAACTCTTTGTAAATACAGCTGGGAGATGTGGGCAGCAGGGAGAGCAGCCAGAGGGGTGGTGTGGCTGCACCAGGCGCTGGGACTGGGGCTGACTGGTGAGGACTGGCTGCCCATCTCAGCTTGAAATGGGCTGGAGGGTACAAACCCAGTGATGACAATCTGTAAATCTTGACAAATTCTCAGGAAAACGGTGTCAGAGATGGAATCAGCCTTGGTGCTGACCTCAGAGGGTTCTTTTCTTTGCTCAGAGGATGGTGCTCTCCCAGCTGCCAAGATTTGCTCCTCTGCTCCTGCTCTGTTGAACGAGTTTGATAAATGTCCCTCTGCTGGGCTGAAACAAACCTCTGGGAGTATCTTGTAAACTCCCTCCAGTAAACAGTAAATAAAAGTGGTTGGTGTTTTGCCTGAAGAAATAAATATTGGCTAGTTAGAAGAATGGAAGGATTTTTTTTTTTTTTTTTTAACCCAAGAACTTTGGAAAAAAGGACAAGGCAGTGGATTTGGAAAAATCACAGCTGCTTTTCTTGGCTGTGCCAGCTCCCAGGAGATGGGTGCTCCCCTGGCTCCGTGCTGGGTGTGGCTGGGGCCCCTCCTCGGGGGGACATCCCGGGGGATTGGGGATCCCACGGGCAGCCCGTGGGTGCTGATGCCTGCAGCAGACTGAGGTACCGTGACACGCTCACGTTGTTACTTCGATAGTGGTTTGTGTTTTCCCTGTTTGTTTACTTCAAGAAGAAGGAAGGAACCTTTTAGCTCGTCTTTTGCTCAATCGTTTCCTTTCGCAGTGAGTAAAACCACGGAGCTGGATGCCAAAGCTGGAGCTGTTGGGACATCGGCACAGAGGTGAGTCCTGCCTGTGTCACCAGCTTTGTGCATTCCCTGGTCCCTGCAGCTCCCTCGCACCGGAGCTGCAGAGTGCGGGTAATCCCTGTAATTTGTGCATTCCCTGTTCCCAGTAAAATCCCAGCTCTGGGAAGAAGGGGATGCCGTGGGCTTTACTGGGGGGGCCGGAGCTGGGAAATCAATTCCCTATGAGGAGCAGGAATGGCTGAGCCGGCAGCCGGCGGGAGGCAGCTGGCTTTATTTAGTCCCTTCCAGAAAAAATTCCTTTCTGGAATCGCCTCTGCCCGGCCAGCGGAGCCCCTCCCCGGGGCGTCGCGGTCCCCCCTCCTCGGGGAGGATTCCCCTGCAATTCCTGCCTGCGAGTCCCGGAGCCGACTGCTGGGGACAGCACCGCCAACACTTTTATAGGACCGGGGGCTGCCCTCCTCCTCCCTCCTCCTCCTCCCTCCTCAGGGAGGATGGTCCTGCTCCTCTGAGCCCCAATGACCGCCCTTGAGCTGCTGCCATCCCAACCAACACCCCTCTCCTTTTTCCCCCCCTTTTCCCCTCCCTCTTCTTTTCGTTCTCGCTTCCCGCCCGTTGTCACAGGGGATGATCCCGGGTTCTCCCCTCTGCCTGGAGAGCATAAATACCACTGGGGAGCTCTGTGAGACTGCACTTGGTCCGAGTTGCTGAGCCGAGACCTTGCACCTCCCGAGGCTTATTCCATCCTTTCCTCTCACTCCTCCTCGTTTAAGTATTTCAGATACATTAATTTATTTTCCACGAGCAGGCTTGGAGGAGCTGTAATTACCTGGAGACTTGGAAGTACCCAGCAAGGTAAGTGTAAAGTTCGGTCCTGGCTTCTGAAATGTGGCTTTGGGGGTGGTGGGAGTGCAAGAAATAACTCTTTAAGAAGGCACGGTTTTAGTAACTTCTCCAAAAAGTTGCCTGGATGGTACAAAATAACACAATAGTGTCTGGGCTTCCCTCGTGTGCGCTCTGCAGAATTGAATGCAAGATTAACAAGCATTAATGTGGAATGAATGGGAGGAGTTTGCAAGCCCAGGAGTGGATTTCTATGCAAATACAAAATATCCGAGGCACGCTGTTGCAGTCCCCAGGAGCTGATACCTGTGGGCACGTTTGTGTGCCCCAGGCTGCCTGTGTTTGTGCAGCTCTGCACAGGAAAGGAATTTCAGCATCCCCACGTGTGGTGTCTGTTAGCAGTGGGTTTTCCACGTGGTTTTATGTAGAAACTCACCCTCTTGGGTTCTGTGGGAGTGGACTGAAATGGAAGATCCAGATGTTTTGGCCCCTGGCCTTGAAGATGCTGGATCTGTGGTGTGTTCAGCGCGGTGTGTCACTGTTGTCCCGTGTCAGGGAACTTGTCATCCTGGTCTAGGAACTTGTCATCCTGCTTGTCTTTGGAAGCCACCACAGTCCTGCAAAGCTTGGGCTGTGTGCATCCTAGGGAAAGCAATGAACTGGGGTTTTGTGCATCATGTTGTGGATTTATCCCTGGATTTCTTTGCAGGGGTTAAAGTTGATCCCAGGCTAACCCAGGCTAAAACCTGATCCCAGGCTAACTCAGGCCAGAAGCTGATCCCAGGCTCAGTTTAGAAGCTGATCCCAGGCTAACTCCCCTCTGCTTTGCTGTTTTAAAAGCTCTCCTGACTAATCCTGAGCTAACTTTGCATTTTCCTTCCTTGTCAGCTGGTGCCATGTGTAACTCCACAGGCCCTGGGAGCTTTTAGCTGCAAATGTCACCCATAACCCAGGGGCAGGCACCCACTGTGTGCCTCACCAGGGAGGCAGCCAAAGCTCAATGTCCCTAAGGAATAAGGTGACATGGGGACATGAGTGCAGGATCAGCCTGCATGTGGCTTTAGCAGAGTCTCTGCCAGGATTCAGATGTGACCAGCTCTCCTGCTTTCAGTGCAAAGCAGACACCATCCATTAGCTGGGGAAATAGCTTTCTAAAAATAATCTTTCCCAAAGTCCAGTGCTGCACTTTAACTCCCTCAGACCCCAGAAGAAGGCCTCCCATCTCTCCCCACTTTGGACAGGCTTTGCAGGATATTCAGGAGTGCTTTTCTGCTGACTCAGTCGTTTCTGATGGCTCCCAGATGTTCACCTGGCACCAGTGTCAAGGGCCTGATGTGTTTAAAGGGAGGCTGTGCTCCTCTTGAACCCTTGAAATCAACAGCAGAGGCTTCCTCAGCTGACTGTCAGCTGATAATTTTGTGTGAGAAATGTCAAACCCCAGCTCAAAGGCAGCGTGATTTCAGCCTCCCTGGAGGAGGCATCCCCCAGCCCCGCAGGGCTGGCTGGGCTGGGACACACATCTGAGCGTTTCTTTGCACCTGGGCACGAGAATATTGAGAGGCAGCTGGGTGGACATCTGAAATCCGTGAGAGCTTCCTGAAACGTGAACATCTTTCAGCTGCTTTCAGTTAATCTGGCCTGGGAACTCTGCTCCCTGCCCCTCCCTCATCCCTTCATCCTTCCTTGGGATGCTCAGCGCTCCTCGCCCCACGCCAAAACAGAGGCAGGGCCTTGCACACCCCGGGTGAAATAGAAGATAAAGCCAGAGTGACCTAATTTTTAAGAGGTGCTGGTGTCCTTTTGCTGGCCAGTGGGACCCAGGGAAGCACATCCCCAGGAATAATGCACCATCTGTTGGGAGGTTTTGGCTGGCTCGCCCAGCCAGACGCGCTGGCTTCGCTGCGGAGCCCCGAGCGGGGCAGCTCCTCTGGCTCTCAGATGCTGCAGCTGATTTTTTCAATCTGCCCTTTCTGAGAGTTCAATGTTTGCCTTAGATGGGTGGTGGATTTGGGCTCCTGTTTAGAGAAGGGCACCCGGCCAAACGCGGGGTGCAACGGCCGCCTCTGAGCGCCGGCTGTTCCTGCAGCAAGAGCTGCCGGGGCTAAATGGCCACATTGTGAATGGCCACGGCACTGCAGCTATTTTTAAACTCTCAGGGAAGTGCCTCAAAGTAGGAATTGTTGCCTGAATTTGGGTCAGACTGTCTACAAAAGCAACTGCTCCTTTTGCCTCCCCTGCCCCTCTGCAGCCGGGTTAGAAAGTCGGGCTCCTGCCTGGGGGAAAGTGAACGCCGCAAGCAGGGCTGAGAGGAGGGTGAGGTTAAAGGAGTGTTGGTCCCCATGCCACTGAATGTCCCATCTTCCAGGTGTGCCTGGAGCTGGGGACAAGGCTTGTGTGTTCCCCTTGCTCTGCAGAGCAGGAAATGATGAGGAGCTATTACCTAAACTGAGCAAATTACATCCTGCATTGTTGTACCCGGGCAAAGGCTTAATGCGCTGCCTGGAGAGAGGCTGAGGGCAGCTGGTTTTCATCTGCCTGAACTCTCAGTCCAAGAAAGAAACCTCAGATGGCGACTCTGTGTCTTTTGTGCAGTCAGCCAACAAGTTTTCAGGGGTTCTCAGTGCTCCCTGAGGTTTTTGGGGGCCCCTGCCTGTGCAAAGCACCTCGTGCCTGCCAGTGCTCTCCTCAGATGCTGCTGTAGTGGGTTGGGGGAGCAGGGGTTTGGGGTTCTGTGCTCAAGCATAGCTTTTCCAGCTGGGAATTAGATGGCTCTTCCCTGCTCTGGTTGGCTTCCAGATCATCTGGTCTCAGAGTGTCCAAATCCCGTGTCACCGGACAAAACTTCTCAATTAATTCCTGCTAATCTGGGGTTTGTTTCCTGCCGCTGCAGAGGAATGCTCTCAGCGTGGCTTTCAACAGTGCTGTCAAAACCAGAGCCCCACCTCGTGTTGGAGACAGGGATGGGGAAACTTTCTTCCAAAAATTAGCCCTAAGGAGGGACATCCTGTGCTTGCACTGTCTGTACAGATGCCTTCTTGCCCCGGATCCTGCTCCAGGGGCTCTTGGATCCCACCGGAGAGCAGTGTGTGCTGCAGCAGCACATCTCACCTCCTGTGAACAGCTCCTGATCCAAACAAAACCAGGCAAGCCTCTCAAGGATGGCCGGATGGATAAATTGGAGCACGGGAGGTGGAAGTGCTCGGGAATGACAGGTGGAGCAGGAGCACTGCAGAGCAAGGGGCAGGGATGAAACGAAGCTGTTCAAAGACCAAACCGAGACCCTCTCTCGGTGCTGACGGCATCCGAGCGCCTGGGACACCTAATCTGGCCGGGGGAGGGCGGCTGCTGCCGCTGCTCCATCACTCACATCGCTGGCGCCGCTCCCGCCCCGGGCCGCGTCAGCGGAGCCCCGGTGCGTCACTGCCCGCGGGGATCGGGGCCGTTCGGCCCTGTCGTGACATTTCCCAGAAACTCAGCCCTTCCACAGAGCCTCAGGAGCGGCTTTGGTGCCGCCTGACCTCCTCATGCGGCTCGCTGCGGGTTTTGCTTTCCCTTTTATTCAGAAATGAAAAGAGTTCTCGGCTTTGCCAGCTGCTCTTTTGGGTAGGATAGCTCCAAATGTCCCCTGGCTGTGGAGGGATGGAGCTGGGGTTACTGAGAGCTGCTGGGCACTGCGGCTCCACCAGGGATGCCAGGGGTGCAGAAGGCATCCTCCTGCCTGCCTGGGAGGTGTTCACTCCCAAATCAGCATCAGTGGAATTCCCAGGTGTAATAAACTGAGTCCCCACCTCTTGTGATGCTGTTTGGGTTTTCCCGTCTTGGGGGTGAGCAATAATTTTAAGCACCACTCTTTTCCAAGCTCAGATCTGTGTGACCTCATTATTGGGGGACAAATGCCACTGAGAGCTCCTGTGGCACTGCTCTGACTGTTTCTGCCTGTTTCTCCCCAAATTCCAGATCTGCACTGAGCCACGGGAGTCCCTGCACGAAAATCCGGCATCACCTTCATCCCTGCTCCTGCTGGCAGCATGAATCCTGCCCTGCCCTGGATCATTCCTCTCGGATGTGTGCTGCTGCTGACAAAGACAGCTGAGTGCTTTATCCTGCCCAACTCCAGCCACCTGGAGAGCATCCTGAGTAAATATCAGCATGGGGAAGCTCACTCCAGGTCCAAGAGAGCCATTTTATTCTCAGACAGACAGGAGATACTGATGCTCCACAATAAATTGAGAGGTCAGGTGTATCCTGTGGCCTCCAACATGGAATACATGGTGAGTCTAGAGCCTGATACATCACCTTGTTACTAATTTTTTTTTTCTTCTTCTTCCTAACTGTATTTTAATTTTCCTTGTGGTGCAAGAGGTGTAGCAAATTTCCACTCAAGTAAGCTTTTCTCAAGAGATTTCCTGAAGTTTTTCATTCCAGAGCGAGGGATGCTTTAGATCAGTGGCCTGTTTTGGTTGGAAGGGGCTGCTGATGGAGTCCATCCTCTGCATATTTTGAGGACTGGTTCCATTATTCATAAAGGAGCGTCTGGCCCAGCCCTGGATGCATCTCCAGTGATGGCAATTCCCCAGCCTGCCTCAGCAGGTTCTTCCATTACCTTCAGGTCATAAAAGCAGCAAATTTCCCCCAGTGTTTAACCCCTGCTCTCCCTGTGAAAGCTTTCAGGCTGTTGTGGGGATGCCACAGTCTGCTCAGGGCATCTCAGTGTGAGCCAAACTTCCACAGTGCTCCTGGGAATCTGCACGGGACCACAGGGAAAAGGGACATGAGAAATGTGGCTCCATCTGCAGAGAATTTCAGTCACTGGAAAGGCTTTGGGAGTTCCTGGGTGGATGGGTCAGTGCTGTTGAGTTTTGTAGTTCAGGAAACCAAAATAAAAGTTTGGTCAATGGATTCTCCCACTTCAGAAGTAGAACTTAAAAGCTGGAGGAGTATGAAATATCCCTTGCCATCAACAATTCACATGAATATGTTTTTTCCACCTGATGCCAGAGACCCTACTTTGAGCTACTTTTGCCATGCCATCAAAATATTACAGGGCCACAAAATGATGTAGGCAAATAATTACTTTTTGTGTGCCTTTTCCCAGCGTGCAAATATAGCTCTGACCAAAACCTAGTCTGACTTCAGCCGTGCGCTCCTGCTGACGGATCAAATGACGGATGAGTTGTTAAGAAGTGTTTAAAAGGGTAAAAGAAAAGTACACTTAAATGCAATATAAAACTGTTTGCCAGCTGTGCTGAAGTGAGGGCTGCAAGTGGAAAATCCTGCCTTTTGTGACTGCAGGGAGAAGGGGAAGAGAAGGGAGGGATGGTGAGGAAGGACAGCTGTCCCTCGGTCCCTCCGCACCAGCTGGGTTTCGGTCCCGCTTTTGCCAGGAGTCCTGTGCCTTTCTAAGAACGGGGATTGTGTCCCTTTCTCAGCGGCTCCCGCGTTATCCTGCAGGGAAGCACTGCCAGAAGAGGCAGCCTGATGGATTTCCAGAGGGTAAACACAAAGCCTGAGCAAGCCCAAGGTGTTTTGGTTGGCCGTGGGGCTGGCAGAGCAGCGTCCACGGCCCGGCCGCTGTTTGCTCTCCTGTGTTTGCCTTTGCCCAGGGAGCTTTTCTAGTGGTTTTTATGGGTGATGGAGGGCAAATGAAAGGGCCTTATGTGCTCTGGAGAAAGGAGCTGAGTATGAGATGGTGCTGCTTGGAAGGGCTATAATCAGCCTTTCATGTGCTCGTGTTTACCCAGCATGACTTGGAAATGCCGTGTATATGTTGAACGGGAATTTCTCTTTAATTCTCTGTCCTGCAGAGGACATTTCTCATTTGGACTCGTTTAAGAGGATGGTCTGTCTTTAGAACCATAGATAAACTTTCCTCTTTCCCTTTGGTGCTGGAGTGTCACTGGAGACGTGCTGGGATAATTTGTGGATGACAGGTAGAGTTTGTTCTTGGCCATCGACCTCCAAACACTCCTTGTGAAAATCCTTTCTCCCAGCTCTGTATGTGGGGTATTTAAGTGGTCTAAAAGGGAAAGGGGACCCAATATAGTCCAGGAGAGGAGATATTTAACTGCTTCTGGATGAACTTCTATTGTTGGACACTGTTAATAAGAAAGCAAGAACACAATGAATCCTATGACTTACCTGGAGATCAAAATAATTGTTATATACATGTGGAATAAAGGCAAAGTGGACTGAAAAATGAAGAAAGAAACGGTTTAGCTGCTGGGTATGTGTAATTAATTGAAAGCTGGCACAGGTATTCAGAACTAATGGAAAATGGGTGAGCAGGGCACAACTTCCTGACAAAGCTGGGCCAGTTCAGAATTACCTTAACTCCTCTACCAACTCCGTGATCGACATTTCCAGAGTGCCTTTGGACTGTTTAAGAGAGGTGGAAGGGTGCCAAGGCCAAAACAAACTCCTTGTTCACAGTCCCAGAGTAAAAAGGACATAACGGACTCAGAGGAAAAAAGGACATAACAGATCCTAAGGCACGGTGACCTTTTAAGATGGCTTAGCCAGCTGCTTTCAGCAGTGATGAAAGGCAGAAATCTTTCCTCTTGCGGCGGCCTCAGAGAGAGCTGCATAAAGCAAAATTGTTCTCAGTGCAGATTGCTGGAAGGAAAATCGTTTGTTTTCATGTATAAGGTATGCATCCTTCCTCTCAGCTGTAGGGTGGTGGCTTTCCCTGTCAGGATGGGACGGTGTTTCTGTGGGGGTTAGCAAAAAGCATCTCCACACCTCTGCCAGGACATGTCAGCCCCGCTAGTTTGATGCCACTTTGAAAAGGAAGCTGCCAGTATTGCAGGAAGTCTGAGCTGGGGAGGAAAATGAGCGGGTAACCCGATCACTGCAATTCAGGTGTCTGGCTTTGGGTTTGCAGGCTCCTCAGGCTGAGTGAGCAGACTCCTTGTGGGATGCACCATTAAATCTGGACCTACGAGTTGTGGTGTGATGTGTGTGTGCCATGCAAATACTTCACATACACACTGTCCACTCCGCTTTGAAAGGACTTAGAAATTTGCAGGAGTGACAAAAATCCATGTGCTAAATCACTTGGAATCACACACCCCCCCAAAGTTCTCAACCTCTGCTTCTGAAGGAAGCTGAGCACAGGCTCGTTGCCCCTCTGGCTTCAGTCATCTTCCTAGATACTGCTTTGAATATTGGCATAAAGAATTCTTGCAAGTATAGCTGGGAAAGTCTGAAATCTCTTTTTTCCCCCTCTATGTTTATTGCTCTGAAATAATTCCAGCCTCCTGACCGCATTCGTGTCTGAGAAGCAAGAGGCAAATAACTGCTCTAATTTAGATGGGATGGCTTTGTAATGTGATGCCTGCAGAAACGAGCTTCTCTGCTCATGCAGCAAGAAGCCGTGCAGGGACCGAGCTCCTTCCCCATTACCTGTTAAGTGTCTTTTTGTCCCAGTTCATTCATTTTACCCGCAGGCATCAAAAGGAGATGTAACCTGTATGCTCACTTTAATTCCCATTTAATAGCCTGTTGCTCTGGACGTTAAATTAGGAGATTTAGAGCATCTCCTCCTCCGGAGCTGCAGGGAATGGAGCTGGGCAGAAGGTCTGAGGAGCTCAGAGTGCAGAACATCTTGGGAGAGCTCCTGTGGCTTTGGTGCTGGGTGGGAGGGCAGCTGCGGCCGGGCACTGCCGAGCCCGCAGAGTGGGAGACCACAAAAAGCTGCAAGAGGCAGCCTCAGCACAGGGCTGGGGACAGGTGGTGGGTCTGATCCCATCCCTTTCACCGAGCTGAGAAGGAAAATGGTTCTGCTCCCTGTGTCAGAGCTGTGTCCACACGGGGTTTTGCAGACTGATGCGGATTTGCTCGGTCACTGCTCAGTCCAAAGCGGAGCTGGGGCAGCCCTGGGATGCTGCTGGGACCCGGGATGCTGAGAGTGCTCCGTGATAAGCTGTTCTGGGAGGCCTGGGCTGTGAGCTCAGTGGGATGAGGTCATGTTTGCCTCACTGAGATAGTGGAGACACACCAAGTTCCAGGGGACACTGGATTTTCCTATTGTTTTATCCAGGGTCGTACAACCCTTCCCCACCCCAGCTATAACTGCCCAAGACTGTCCAGATATGCTCAGAATGAACACCTGATGGTTTTTAAATGTGTCTGGGAGCCTGCAGCACTCTGGGCTCTGACAGGTCCTTTGAAATGTTTGAGATCAGAAGCTGCTTTTCTTCTGGAGGAGACAGGACTTGGAAAGAGCAGCTGGTTGTGATGGTAAATGTCCAAAGAGGACAGTCTCGTGCTGGCACGTGGATGGGCTGGATGCACATTGCAAGACCTCTCTTCTCTTTGGCTTTATTCGTAGGAATGTGCGGTAATATTTTAATCCCACTGAATTATCCTCTGAGGGCTGTTCTGAATAGAGCAGCTGTCAGTAATTTACACAATGAATCCAGGGCACTGGCTGCTGGGCCCAGCAAGTCTGGCCTTTAGAACAAATACTCTCCTGGGCAGCAGAGCCAGCAGAGCTGCTTTCCTGTTTGCCTTTGTGTCATGTTGGAGCTCTCCTTTGGCTCACAGCGCCGTGATATTCGATGAGGAGTGATCTCACCCCAGCATCCTGCCCTCAGTGGGAACAGCAATGGGATTTGTCACTTCTAACGTGATGCCTGTTTCAGTGAGAGTGGAAAAAGCTTAAAAGCCCTGGGACTTTGCCACGTCTGATGTATTTGACTGGATCCACTGGTGGACTCTCATTTATTCTGGAAGGAGAAGGAGGTCTGAGACTGAGAGACTCAGGCCCACCCTCCTTGATTAAGAGGTTGGATCAAAGATCTCCAGTGTGGTGGTGGAGGTAGTGGAGCTCTCCACTCCAGCTCTCCACTGCTGGAGCTCCCCTTGGTGGGAAAGCCTGGATCTATCCCAACAGAAAGGACAGTGGGTGAGAAATGGTGCTGAAATCCAGCAAAGCACTGAGCGTATGTCAGGGCTCTTGCAGGACTCAGAGATATGTGTCATGTTGGAAATCACGGGATCCCCCACCTTGAATTTGAATTTTTAATTTTTTTAAAATGTATTAGAAAAACAGCTGCCAAGAATATCTCGTGGTTTAGGGTGGATGGTATGGATGTGTTCTTGAGGTCTTCCCACATGGGTTTGTGTGTTTTCTGGTGACCTGAGTGAAGCATTTCCTCAGAAGCGTGGCATCAGCTGGGGAAAGTCATAGACCCTTTAGTCTATGAGACTTTGGGCTATGAGTCTTTAGACTTTCATGGCAGGGGAACATGCTGAGAAATGTGATTTCAGCACAGAAATTTGGTGGCTTCACCAGGACAGGCCAGACACGGGGGCGTGATCTGTACCTCAGTCTTTCTCCACTAACTGCTGTTGGCTTAATCTCTTGATCTAGCGAGTCTGAGATGAAAACCTGACCTGTTCTTTTCTCTCCCCACACCCTGCAGACCTGGGACGAGGAGCTGGAGCGGTCAGCACACGCTTGGGCTCAGCAGTGCATCTGGGACCACGGCCCCAGCGACCTCATCAGGTCCATTGGGCAGAACCTGGCCGTGCACTGGGGCAGGTGAGAGCTGGGGTGCCACAGGGTCATTGCAAAGGGGGGTTTGTGGGGTCCTCCTTTACACACAGCTGGAAAGATCTGCTCTGGTGCTTGGTAGAGCACTGTGGAGGCGGGAGAAGAGCTGGGGTCATTAATTGGGATGGTTTCAGTGGGGTGGTTATCGTGGTTAACGCCTGCAGCTGCCTTCCACTGAGGCTTCCCAGGAAACCAGCACTGATTTGGGCTCCTCCACTAAAAATCACTCCTTCTCCTGGAGGAGAACAGGTACAGAAGTCTGAACCCTTGCTCCTAAATCTGCTGCTTCAGGGGGTGGTTCTGGCACCATCCAGCTGAAGGCTGAAGCTTCTCAGCAGCAATGTCTGCATTCAGCTCAGAATTCGTGTCTGGATTCAGTTCAGAGTTTAATTATCTCTTGCTGTGTTTTCCATAAATATTTATCTGCCTCCTGATTTTTCTTTGCTGAAAACACTTTGCAGGGTTTTGGGGTTTTTTTCATTTCCTGGGACAAGTTGTTAAACTAGATTCATTAACCCAGTTAGGAAAGCTGACATGAAGGTTTCCAAAGGGATTTTCCTCTCCATCTCTAGTTGAAATTTGTTTATTGTTAAGCCGCTGTTTTTAAGCTTGCTACAGGTTAAACCTGTGTTGCACAGCAAACATTTTGTACTTGCTCAGGGGCCCTGAGTGTTTTCTCCCCATTTCCTGGGTGGAAATCCAGTTATCTTTGTTGCAAACCAGGTAGAGCTTGGTGGAAAGCACAGGAAATTTGCTGGTGTGAAATTAGCCTGATGTAAGAATTGGGCCCATTTTAACATTTGGAAAGTAGGGTGGTTAATTCATTGGAAACAAAAAGATTGTGCTGTTCTTGGCTGCCCTACAAGTGCTCAGGATGGCCATGGGCTCCTGATGGAGGAAGATCCAATCTCGCTCCCTTTGCGGTCCCTGAGAGGAAAGAAAAATCAGATTTATCTCAGCTTTTTCAGGAACGGGCCATGATTTGATTGCCTCCATTTCCTCTCCCGTAAAATAGGATTCGGAAAGTATTCGCCTCATGACATCATGAGATGGATGTTTTTAAAACACTTCTAATGAATGATTTTTAATGAGAAGTTGGCTGAAAGGTTAAGCTCCAGTTGGTAATGATATCATTTGGTTTGCTGGCAGCTTGCTTCGTGTGAGCCGTTGAAAGCAATCAAAAAGCAGTGGGTTTGGTGCAGTTTGCAGATTACTCCTTTTGCTCATTGAGTACTCAGTGTGTAAAATGTGTATGAATTTCTGCAGGCAGTTTTGACACCATTTTTGCTCCCCAAACAGCACAAACAGCATCAGCACTGCCTCAGACCGTGGTATCTGAGGCAGAGATTACACAGGGTACAGGGGGCTTGGTGAAGGGGAAAATTGCTGCCAAAAAAAGGTAGGATAGGAGTGCATGCACCAACTACTCCACACCAGCTCCTGGTGGGGTGTGAGTGAGGAAAAGCCCACTCACTTTCACAGGACTCACAGTATTGGCTGTGAGTTAACTTCCAGACTGAGCAAATTGCCCCGTGGTAAAATAGGTACACGATGGCTTTTGGTTTAAGATGTTTGGCAAAGCCTAACTTCTGTTTACTCTCAAAACACAACCTCCTGCCAAACTGGAAATTATTTTGTAGTTGAGTGGAAAAGTGAGAGGGCATTTCAGGTCAGCAGCACTTGAGGATCATGTCAAACCTATAAATCATCCAGAGGCAGGTCAGGCTGTGAATATGAGGGAAAAAATCATAGAAACACACAACAGTTTGGGTTGGAAGGGACCTCAAAGGTCTTCCAGTTCCAGCTACTCTGCCATGGGCAGGGACACCTCCCACTGTCCCAGGTTGCTCCAAGCCCTGTCCAACCTGGCCTTGGACACTTCCAGGGATCCAGGGGCAGCCACAGCTTCTCTGGGCACCTGTGCCAGGGCCTCACCACCCTCACAGGGAATAATTCCTTCCCAGTATCCCATCTAACCCTTCATCTTTAACATTTTAAAAACTTTTTTTTTTTTTTTTTTAATTTGAAAACTTCTACCAGCCCATCCTGATTCCAGCTGCCTTTTTCCCCTCCCTCAGGTATCGATCTCCAGCCTTCCATGTGCAGTCCTGGTATGATGAGGTGAAAGATTACACATTCCCATATCCCCACGAGTGCAACCCGTGGTGCCCAGAGAGGTGTGCAGGTGCCATGTGCACACATTACACCCAGGTAAGGGACTCGGAGGGCTCTGACCCCACACTCCCCACATCCCCCCATGCCTAGATTTGGGGTAATTTGCTTTTTTTTTTTCAATATCTGCATCTCTTTACAGATAGTCTGGGCCACCACCAACAGGATTGGCTGTGCTGTGCATGTCTGCAAGCAGATGAATGTGTGGGGAGAGATCTGGGAGAACGCTGTTTACCTGGTCTGCAACTACTCCCCCAAGTAAGGCAGAGCAGCCGGGCTCTCTGCAGCCCTCCCAGAACTGGCAGCTTCCTTAACTAGCTCGGGATCTGGGGAAGAGATTGCAGGCAGTCTAGACTGGTGGTTGTGGCTTTAAATTTTTACTTTAGACAGCAGCACAGGGCTGGTTCAGAACTACTGAGCGCCGCCTGGAAAACTGAATGAGAGGCTGGGGCCAGGCTGGAGCTTTGATGTTGCTGCCACGGGAAGGGAGAGGAGGAGCAGGAGATGGCCAGGATGGAGCTGGCGTGTGCTGCTGAGCAAGGCTGGCTCTCTGCTGTCAGAGGGTGGGAAGGGATGGGGTGGTGGTTCACGCCAAAAAAACCCTGAAATAACTGCAGCAGTCAAGATCTCACTAGCTCGACAGTTTGATTAAATTTCAAAATGAAAATCATATTTCTTGCCTACTACATCCAGGAGAAGTTTACTACCTGGCAATGGCAGTTAGTAGTTTCTGGTTTAATGGCTAATAGAGAAACATTCCCCGCTCCAAGCCCTCGGCAATTTAAAAGTTCAAAACAAAATGAAATAAGGGAATGGCTCCGTGCAAACAGAGTGGCTTGGGAGCATCTGACTTCAGGGGATCATAGTGCAGAATAATACAAAATAAAAAGAAGTGTGGGGCTGCAGCTGCCATGTCCCAGCAGAGCTCTCTGGGTGGAGTCTCTAAGCCCCTCTCCCCATCGTAGATGAGCACATTTTGCTGGTTTGGCAGGATTTAACAACCTGCTCCTCCTGAGGGATTTCAGCATCTCCCACAGAGCCCCCACAGCGGGCTGGGCAATTCCCACGTCATCCATTCACAGCTGCTGGATGGAAAAGTTCACTATATCTGCAGCTTCTGCTTAATCTTTTCTCTCTGGCATCGGTGCACATTGTCCTCGTGTAGCCTTAGAGGTGGAGACAGCTGAAAGAGCCTAACCCAGGAGTTTACAGCCACAGCTTAACTCCGGCTCCTTCAACCTCCTCATCCTCTAAAACCTGCAGGATAGAATGCCAAGATGGGCTGTTGTTTCTGGGGAGTTCCTTCAGCAAAATGCAGTAATCCACTTTTAGAAAAAAAAATCCAGATTTACTTCTGTTTACATCCGATCCTGCTGTTTATATTGGAAAGTAATATACAAGTGACACGATTAAAGCAAACCCCTAAAAAAATCTCATTTTAGAGATGGAACGAGGAGGAACACCTTTCCTACAAGGCTGGTGGTTCAGTCTTCATTTAGCTGCTCTAGGACAGGATGGTGTTCATGGTTTTGGAGGCCTGGGAGGGTGTTTGGGTTTTCTGAGGGGTGCTCACTTCTCCTTTGCTCCCAGGGGTAACTGGATCGGAGAAGCTCCGTACAAGACCGGCCGCCCCTGCTCCGAGTGCCCGCCGAGCTACGGGGGGAGCTGCCAGAACAACCTCTGCCACAAAGGTACCTGCTGGGGCCCTGGGGCACCTCTGGGCTGGAGAAAACCTGTGGAAGCTCCCAATTAGGGCCAGCTGCAGCTTCACGCCCCTTTTAATTAGCCACCCTCAATTATTGCGATGTTGGGAAATCACCAGCCACTGGTAGCGAGAATCCCCGAGCTGCTGAACACTGGGATTCAGCACATTTTCCTGGTGAAAACAGGTAGCCTGGGTGGGGAGAAGCAGCTCTGAGCTTCCAGGGGTTTGGCACGGGGGCTGCAGGGGGTTTTGGGCGCTGGCAGGCTGCGGGCAGCAGCGGTCTGGTCCTGGAGGGGTTTGCTGGGGAAGGGAAAGTTCTCCAGAGCTCAGCAGAGGTGTCAGGGGTGGGCAGAGCTTGGCTGCCTGCCCTGCTCCTTCAGGGGCCACGGATGGAGCCTTGGCCTCCCTCCCCACCTTGGTTTTTGGGGATGTAACATGAGTGTAGCGACTCGTGTCCCTTGGAGGAGAGAAGGGGATCCTGAAGGGTTTTCCTGACCTGTGGAGTATTTTTGAAAAGGAGGTCAATAGAGTAAAACATATTATTAGGATGAGACCTCCAGCGTCCAGGATCTCCTGGGGTCATTCCTCTCCTCCCAAGTGTTTTGCTTCCTAGAGAGCTGGGCTCTTTCAAAACAGGGAGATTCCCTGGAGACCTGCCCAAAGCACAGGTTTATTTTGCTGCCACCGTGCATTTCTCATTTTTTTTTAATTTAATCTTGTGGGGTTTGAAGGAGGACCCCAGGGTGCAGGTGGGCTGCAGCAGGGAGAAGGAAGGGGCTGCCCCATGGAATATGAGCCCTTCAGCAAATTCGTGTTTTCCTCCAGAGGGAAGAGCTCAGTGGGAAACACAGGAAGTAATATCAGCACTTTTTTTCACTAATTAGTGAGGAACCCTTTAAATATTTTTTGTGAGATGCTGTCAATGCTGCTTCACGTGCAGAGGAGCAGCAGAGGAGCAGAGTCCTGGCAATAGCCCTGTGCTGCATCCAGTGGGGATTTTTGATCTCCCAGCTGTTTAAAAATGAAATCATCCCTAGAAAACATGAACCTGTCAGTAGAATAAAACATATTATTAGGGTGACCCCTCCAGAGCACCAGTGCTACTCCCAGCACCCAGGATCTCCTGGGCTCATTCCTCTCCTCCCAAGTTTTGCTTCCCCGAGAATTGGGCTCCTTGGAAAACAGGGAGATCCCCTGGAGACCTGCCCAAAGCAGAGGCTTATTTTGCTTTTGTGAGTGATTATTTTGCTTTTGTGAGTG
Organism: Prinia subflava; assembly: GCF_021018805.1. NCBI lineage: Eukaryota > Metazoa > Chordata > Aves > Passeriformes > Cisticolidae > Prinia > Prinia subflava. The sequence continues at coordinate 18,272,016 of NC_086259.1, forward strand.
ATTATTCTGCATCCCCTCTTGCACCAAGATCACCGCTACGAGGACCCCGTCCTTGCTGAGGCAGACGAGACCAACGAGGTGGAGATCCCGCAGGAGCAGCAGCCAGTGCAGGTCCACCTGCAAGAAAACAAACCCAGCAAAACCACCAAGGCCAGGAAAATCACCCCAGAGTCCTACATGAGTAAGGCACAGCCCTCCTCTTTTTCAGCTCCTGCGAGCTTTGAAACACCTCTGTGGGAAAAGGTGTGGGAAGTGAGGAGAGGAGGCTCGGGGATAAAGGAGCTGGGAGGGTTTTTGGGCTCAGGGATAAAGGAGCTGGGAGGGTGTTTGAGTGGGGGGAGAGGTGATCTGTGTGAAAATTCACTGCTAGTTGTGCAGAAAGCTGCTGGAAGTGGGGAGCAAAGCTCTCAGAAACAACTTGTACCTTCTGCAGATCGATCTGCTAAAGCTGGTGTTTGTTTCAGTCGTTTCGTAGAACCAGGGAATGATTTGGTTTGGAAGGGACCTCAAAGCTCATCCTGTCCCACCCCTGCCATGGCAGGGACACCTTCCACTGTCCCAGGTTGCTCCAAGCCCTGTCCAGCCTGGCCTTGGGCACTGCCAGGGATCCAGGGGCAGCCACAGCTGCTCTGGGCACCTGTGCCAGGGCCTGCCCACCCTCACACCCAACAATTCCTTCCCAAATCCCATCTATCCCTGCCCTCTGGCACTGGGAGCCATTCCCTGTGTCCTGTCCCTCCATCCCTTGTCCCCAGTTCCTCTCCAGCTCTCCTGGAACCCCTTTAGGTCCTGGAAGGGCTCTGAGCTCTCCCTGGAGCCTTCTCCTCTCCAGGTGAGCACCCCCAGCTCTCCCAGCCCGGCTCCATCTCTCAGAGCACCTCCCTGACATCCTCTGCCTGTCTGCAGCAGTCCGTGTCCTCCTTAATAAAATATCACTGTACCAAAAGTCCCCTCAATCTGTAATAAATTTAGAAATACTGGTTTTATTTCTTCTTTAAAGAACTCTACACTCAGCACTTCCCCTTCTTCACAGCTTTTCTGGGGTTTATAGCTTGTTTCCTCCTTATTTCTTGCTTGGGAATATTTCTGAAGTTATTTGTGGAGCTGCTGGTACTTCCTGAGCTGTTTTCCAACCGCTGTTAATTAAAAGACACTGATTGAGAAAACAAGGTGGGGCAAGCCAGCAGGTCCCTTTCAAGTTTATCTGCCAGCATCTGGAGAGTCTGTAATTAAAAGGAGAAGGAGAGCTCTGACTGAAGACCTGGGGCTGTAAATCAAAGCCTTCAGCTGTCAGCTGCATCTTCCTTGTGAATATTCCAAAGACACCTGTCTCAGGTGAAGGGCTAAAGAGGCACCAACAGCTCCAGGCTGGATAAAATCAGATTTTATCTTGCTGCACCAAAGACCTCCAGGAAAGATGTGTGGAGGTTGCTCATTTCTTTTCTTTCTGAGCAATTTCCTTTTTTTAAAAAAATGTATTTATTGGATTTTTTTTCCCTCCCCAGCACAAGTCATTACCTGTGAAACCAAGATGAGAGACAAATGCAGAGGCTCAACATGCAACAGGTAGAGTTTTGTTGATATTTCTTGGAGTGCTGAGGGGAAAAATAAATAAATATTTGCTTTTTATTACTAAGTATTGTTAATAAAAAATTGATTATTGTTTTTATTACTATATATTACTCAGTTCTTGCCAACATGGGATAGGTTCCACCATGTATTTTCTGTGACTCTCTAGGTAGATCTCCTTAGGAAATCCCCCAAAACGCAGCAAAAAAATCCCCTAAATTTCTCTTAATTCAAGCCTTCAGCCAAGCCTGGCAATGAGGGGATTGGGTTGATTTCACTCAGCCACAATGACCCAAACCTTCAGGTGTCCAAAAATAATTTAATAAATTTAGGCAGAGTCATTTCTCAAGCCTTTTTCATGCATTCCACTGCAGTCCAAGCCAGACCAATAATTCATGGCTTGTCCCCTCCCAGCCAGTCAAGAAGTTCTGGTTAAGGTTTCTGCAGAGAACAGGACAGTTTATCACTTGGAGAAAAACCAAATCCACAGAACCTAAATATTGGTCGGGCTCTTAAGGAGGGTGGAGCAACAGTTTTAAAAAGTAGCTATTTTGCAATCCTGTTTTTAAAACAGGAGAGCTACGTGAAATGAATGGAATGAGCATTAAATGAAATAGAGTCAAAGTCTGTTTTTCTTGAATTGTTTTTCGCCACCCTCATAGATATATATCTCCCCTAGGTATTTGTGCCCAGCTGGCTGCTTGTACAGTAAGGGAAAGATCTTTGGAACATTTTATTATGAAAGTGTAAGTACCTTTTAATAGCTCCTGGATGTAATTTGTGGGAGTCGGTGGTAATGACAGAAATGGGAAATGCCAGCCATTCTGGTGTAATTTTTTTTCATATTCTCTGGCTGTGGTGTAAAATGGTGCTAATAAAGATTATTACTGTACTTTCCTCATCTTGGTGTTGAAAAAAGGGACAGACTCTGGGAAGGCAGAGTGGTTCCAGACGTGATTTTGTCAGGAATTGTCCTTAATGTGGACACCCGTGGAAAGTGAGGGGTGAGGATCAATAGGCAGCTCCTACAAAGGTCTCCTTGTTCATGTGGGCAGCTGTCATCTGGACAGAAACTTTATATAAAAAACACTGTTAAATTTTGTAGCTAAATAATGTTTTGGGCTGATTTGCTCAATCTTAAATTAGTAAGATAATTTATAAATAGAACATGGAACCCTTTTCCCACCAAAACTACTTTTGGGGTGAAGGGAGTTGGAAGATAAAAGGGTTTTTTTGGATAAAATCAGGTTTTTTCCCTATTCCAACTGTTGGTGCGTGACTGCATCACCCCTGATGTGTCTTAGCCCAGCAACTTCTGTGACTGCAGACACCCAACCCCTCCAAGTGGCGTCAGCAGAAATATTTTGGGGTTGAATATTTTGTCGAGAACTGGAAATATTTCAGACTGCTCGCTCACTTCCAACGCTGCTTTTCCTCTAAATTGTATTTAAATGTATGGTTTTGTTATTAAAAAAAAAAAAAAAAGCTTGCCATTCAACCGGGCAGTGCTTAAAATAATAGTAATAAAAGGATCAGGCCGTGTTGGGAGAGGAAGATTTAACAACCAGATTCCAAAGGAGTGTACTCAGCTTGTTTTCCACTTGGTGCTTTGGTGGTGGTTTCATTTCTTCTCCGTTTTTCACGTAGCAGTGGGGCAGCGTTGCTCCCAGCGAATGAGATTTATTTTTGATTGATTTCACACCCCATTTATTTCTCTCTTGGCAGTCCTCCAGCATATGCCGTGCTGCCATCCATTATGGAATCCTGGACAACAAGGGAGGGCTGGTGGATATCACGAGGAAAGGGAGGACACCTGCTTTTGTGAAGTCCACCAGGAACGGTGTGGAGTCATTCAGGTACTGCCTGCACCCAGAACTGCTGGTGTTTGCTTTAAATACAAGCAGATGTTCTGTTATCTTTGCTGCTCTCACGTAGACACAGTGATCCAAGTAATTCTACTCTTATTTTTTAAATTTTTGTTTGTTTGCTTGTTTTACAGGAAAAGTAAACCTTCAAATGCGTTCATGGTTTCCAAAGTCACAAGTAAGTTTTCAAAGTTGAGGGGAGAAAATATTGTTGCTGGAGTTTTATGGGGTGCTTGAAAACTCCATTCCTTTGAGGGCTCCTTTTCATTTTTAGTGGTTGTGTCAAATGGTTCTGTGCCACAACCAAACCAAACTGGAACGGTGGTCTAGGGTGGTCTAAACCTTAGAGTGACTGTCCACCCACCTGGGGCAGTTCCACCACCACCCACCTCATTTTCCTGAGGGTATCTGAGAGGAAGGTGGAGAAATAGGTGATAAAGAGCCAATTCCAGCAGCATCTCCTGCGGATGGGTCATGGTGGGGTCCAGACTCCAGCTGCTGATAGTAAAAGGGTGGAAGTTAAACCATCCCTCTTTAAAAGCTTCAGTCAAGTGTCAGCACTTAAAAAAACTGAAAAAATGGCTAATGTCCTAGTGCAGTAATGTAATGAAAATCACAATACATGTGAAATTAGTGTTTAACAGTAAATCATATTTCTGATGGCCATATAAGTAAACACTGCTCTACTTTTTAAACAATTCCCACTTTCTGAATATCTTTGAGACTTCCTCCAACACAGAATGATCCTTTTGATTAGATCCATCTTAGCCCCTTCCAGGGGAGAGCTGTAGGTGTCAGGATGTTTGGGCTCCACATCTGGAGCTGGAACAAACTCACCCACGCGTTGTGGGTCAGCTGTTTGTCTCTTTTGGAAGCTGTGACCTTTTTAAGGCCACACGTTGCAGGATTCCTGCTGGGGACTGGTCAGCCCCATCCTGGGCTCCTGCTGCTGGAGGATCCTTTCCTCCTGGTGCTCCCAGTGGGACAAGGGTCTCACCAAATCCACTGTGTGGCTCTGACTTGTGTTTTCTGCAGCAGCCTGAGCTTTTGGGTCTGATAATTTGCCTTTCCACGTTTATCTTGGCAGCACAGACTCTGGATTGTTACACCACTGTAGCTGAACTGTGCCACTTCAAAAAGCCAGCGAGCCACTGCCCAAGGTAACGCAGATCTGTTTGGTTTAAACCCTCTGTCTGAAGGAGGGGCAGCTTAACAGAGGTGCTGAGGACCCTGAATCTGAGGGCTGGTGGGAGCAGAGCTGATCAGACTGGCTGAACTGGAGGAGGGGATTGGGAATGGAGTGTTTCCTCCTGTTGCCATGATTTTCTTGGCATCGCTGCAGAAATTTCACTTTGTGTTTTTGGGTGGCTTCAAGCAACGTCTCAGCCAGGCTGTACAATCCTGTCCCAGCACACTCTCGTGTGTGAGTGTGCAACTGCACACTCTCTGTCTTTTTGCTTCTGCATTTGCTGGGGTTTGGATGTGGTTTTTCTTTCCCCCTTAAAACATGGACAAAGTTTGTTCTGGGAACTGTGCAGGATTATGTGACAGGGCAGGGGGGCACAAACACATGCAGAGATTTATGTGCACAGAACTGAGCAAAAATACAGGTACTCCCCCTTGAGAGGGTCGTAAAAGACCCAATTCCTCTTCTAGTGGTCCAAATCCCTCTATTTGGAGTCTGCAGCAACAACCAAATGTCATCTGAGGGGAGCGAGCAATCAAATTCACTGTTGCCACCTGCAGACCAGATGCAGGCACTTGAAATCTCCCAGGAATGCAGCTCGCCTTCCTGTCCAGCGATGCTGTGCAGAATAAATCTGAATCCTTTGTTTTCTAGGATTTACTGCCCAGCCCACTGCAAGGACGAGCCGTCGTACTGGGCGCCGGTGTTCGGCACCAACGTTTACGCCGATGTGAGTACAGACCTCTCCCTGCCCCACAGCTGGGCTCACACCGGGCTTCAGGGGAGAAATTCACATTCTCCTGTGGTTATTCCACCTGGGGATGGGAAAATGGGGGTGAAAGATGGGGTCAGCAGCCTTGGGGAGCCCTTCTGCTCTCCAGCACTGATTTGTTCTGAAGGACTTGGATGTGTCACTCCTTGAGTGGTGGCCACTGGGTTTGCTGAGCCCTTCTGCTCCCCAGCACTGACTCCTTCCTAGAGGTTTGGTCACATCCCTTAACCTCCCCAAGCCTTTGGGGTGCAGCTGTGAAATCAGGGTTGCACTTGTTTACCTTTGTAAAGCTTTTTGGGATTTATGGGATGAGCGCCAAAGGGCTTTTATTCCATTCAATTGCACTACAGAGTTGACAGAAAAAGACCTCTCCCCCTTCTCCTCCTCTTTCTGGGAGATGAGCAGTTTCTGAGCAGCCAGGACAGAGCTCAGAGCAGTGGAAAGAAAGTGTGTGAGCTGGTTTTATGGGTTTGTTTTTCTGAGCTCTGCTCATGGAGATGAGCAGAGACTTGATGCTAAAACTAGGCAGAGTCATTTTCCTGAAATCTCTTAATATTAGGCCTCTAAAAACTGGGTCTCAATGTTTTTCCATTTGCGGGTTCCTGGTTATTTTGGGTTTTTTTCCTCATTTTCTTTTTTCCATTGGGGACTGTGTTGAGGAATGCCAGCTCCCTGGCTGCCCTGCAGCCTGCAGGGCCGTGGCTTTGAAAGCCTGGGGGAAACAGCAGATTGTGGACCCCCAGCTTTGGGTCATCCTGGAGCTTTGCAGACTGCTGAGGAAATCCATCCTGCAGGAATCATACAGTAATTTGGAGAAGCAATTTAAAATAAAAAGCCACACTATTTTTAATTTTGCTCAAGACCAGGTTTTTTTTGAAGGTGGAGCTGCACGAAGAGGTTATCCTGGACTAGCTCACAGGCAAATCCACGGAGCAGCTGCCTCCCTGCAGTACCTGCACGCTCCCACCTGCAGGAAATGGGAAATAGTTTTCTGGTTTTTACAGAGGACAAACCTCCCTCAGATCAGCCCCGAACAGGGCCTGTGATTACAAAGGAATTAGGTGAGGAGCAGCATCCCAGGCTGGCATTGCACTGACGCAAAGGGATTAGTGTCCTTTAATGAACCCATTTCCTACCAGCCCTCCTGGGCTTTGTTTCATAAACAGGGGTATGGGTGGTGGCTTGGGACAAAAAGAAAAAGCAATAATAATAACAAAAAAGTATCTGGCCACTTCCTGGAGGGTTTGGTTAACCTTTTTTGGACTAGTGTGCTGGCAGGGTGATGTGGAGGTGCCAGGAAAGCCCCGAGGTTGGTGGCAAAGCAGGTGAAACCAGGTGGGACAAAGAGTTTGAGGTGACCCTGGTGCTGCAAAGGGAGAGGTGGGGGTGCTGGGAATGCTCAGAGTGGGAAGTCAAGAACAGAAAAAACCACACCAAACAAGGAGAAATTGGGGAAAGGCTTTTCCCAGGGAGAAAGGCCTGTGCAGGATGTTGGGGTTTAACCCAAGCCCACTGATGAGGGATAATGATAGCTGGATAAGACAAATGTTGATTACCTGGGAGGGCTTTGGAAAGCCAACTTCATCTCTAGTGTGGCATCTTTATGGCCCTGCAGGTACCTGGGCTCAAACTGAGTCTTCTTCAACAAGCTATCTAAAAGAAAATTAAGCATTTAGCCCCATTTCCAGTCTGCATTTTGATTTAAAAAGCAGTTCAGGGAATTGTTCATGAGGAGACCATGGAACAGGGATGTAGAGGAGACCTGAATTTTGGAATGACTATTAATTATTTATTATCATTTAATGAATAATATTAAATAAATAAAATGCAGGAAGTATGCAATGGTAAAAGTGGACAGTCCTGGTTCTGGGATGATCATAGAACCATGGGATGGTTTGGGTTGGAAGGGACTTCCAAGCTCATCCAGTTTCACCCCCTGCCATGGGCAGGGACATTTTCCAGATTGCTCCAAGCCCTGTCCAACCTGCCTTGATGTTGGAGCTGTGAGAACAACCAGGGACCTTGATGAAGGTTGTAAAAGAGCTTTTGAGTTCTGTGAGATTCTGTCATTTGTCACTCTGCCTGGCTCCTGGTGTGACATAATCCTGCAGGGGAAACCCACCCCTGTCCCTGCCCAGGAGCCCTGTGGAGCCAGGAACAGCTTTTCCAATTTTGAGATAAGGTTTTATCCACAGTTGTGCAGTGATTGCTTGGAGGATGGAGGGATGGATGGAGGGAGGGATGGATGGATGGATGGATGGATGGCCTGCACAGAGGCAGGGGTTTGTCACCAGAGGAAACAGAGTTGGGAGTCAGCTCTCAGGAGATGCGAAATTAGTGATTAAACCAACCACACTAGTGAGGAAATTCTGGGTGATTAAGCTCACAGTCAGAGAATATTGTTAATGACCACTATAAAGTGTGTTGTCATTTTATGTGGGTGCCCTGGGGCTCATTTCATCAGGAATTGGTCTCAGAGCATCCCGAGGGGCTTTACTGTGGAAAACTCTTGTATTTTCCATACTGCTGTACTCCTGAACCTGGAAGGGAAGGCCTTTTTCTTGTAATATCTCATCTTCCAAAAGCTCTGCAATCAGTTCAACAAAGCACAGCCCGGCCTGGGACATGAGAGGGCTGTAATCCAACAGAGTGATAAGGGGAGGTTTGGGGTGTGTGTGTTGGTCAAAGCTTTGAGCGAGCGGCAGAACAGCAAGTCCTGGAAAAAAAAACAACAGGAATGCTTTGAAAAGAACATCGTTCAGGATGTCTCCCAGTGGAGAGCGTTGCAAATTGATCCAGGAGAGTTTAATTTTATGAGCCAGTTTTAGATTTATAGATTTCCCACCACATATTAGGGCGAATTCACTGCGTATCTTCCAAACGCAGCATTCCCTTGCTCCCTTGACCATATATAGAAGCAAAATACCAAACTGGCACTCAAAACTCTGAGGACTGCCAAGAGATAGGCCATCCAAAGTGAAAAATATATAGGGGACAAGGCAAAGCTGCCATATATGGCTGTGAGAGGGAGGCAGCACGGGTCGTGTTGTACGGGTACAGAGGGAACAGTTGCACTTGGCTCTGGTTTTGTGGTACTTGGATTTTTAGCAATCAGGACATTTCTGGGCTTGGGGTTTTCACCTGCTGCAGTTCTCTGTGCAAAGCTGGTTGTTCCTTTCTGTTCTTCCAGCCTGCTGTAAGCAAACCCTGCAGAGAGCTGATGGCCAAGTTTGTGCTATCCCTCAGCCTTCCCTGCTTGTGGTTCCTTTTCCTGGATGCTTTGGGGGCTTAGTCATCAGTTGTTACTGGTTTGTGTTCCTTCAGCTCCTCTGACTCTGCACTTCTGGAGAATAGAGAAACTTCAGTCTTTGCAGAAGTGTGAGCTCCCTCCACATTTGGTGGTTTTTTATGGGGTAATGCCCATTCAAAAACGACACCAGTCATGGGGGCAGCCCTTCTGTCTTTCCTAGAAAGAAGGATGTGAACTGTCCCGGATAATTAGTGGTCATTTACCTTAATTCAGGAGAAGCATTTCCATTTCAAGCAGCTGTGTGAATAACCTTTGCTGAGGGCAGTAGCACAGAGTTTCACCTCAGGGGTGTCTCTGGTGCAGTGCCAGGAGGTGCTGGCTGGGAAGTTGTCCTCAACTCAGTCTTGGCCCTGGATAAGATGAAGAATTGTGGATTTAGACTGGACATTGGGTAGGAATTGTTCCCTGGGAGGGTGGGCAGGCCCTGGCACAGGTGCCCAGAGAAGCTGTGGCTGCCCCTGGATCCCTGGCAGTGCCCAAGGCCAGGCTGGACAGGGCTGGGAGCAGCCTGGGACAGTGGAAAGTGTCCTTGCCATGGCGGGGGTGGAACTGGAAGATCTTTAAGGTCCTTTCCAACCCAAACCATTCCATGAGTCTAGAATGATCTCACAGGTGCAGCTCCACCTCAGAATGATGGAAAATCTGCTTCTCCTCTGCAGAGATGGTGGATCTTCTTTCACCCAGGGATTATGACATACCTGCAAGATCTAGCCCCCAGTTTGTCCAAAAGAGGCACAAAATAGTTTCACAACTGTTTCCTTTCCTATTCCCTGTTTTTCTGGGCGTTTATGGAATTGATGAGACTTCATATGTAAAATATAGACAGTGAATAAATCAAAGCAATTAATTGTTTTTCAGAGCTCCAGTATCTGCAAGGCTGCAGTGCACGCAGGGGTCATTTCAGATGAAAGGGGCGGCTTTGTGGACGTGATGCCTGTAGAGAAGAAGAAAACCTACATTGGCTCCCTAAAGAACGGCGTGCAGTCAGAGAGGTGGGGATTCTTTCCTTTGTCCTTCCCTCTTCCTTCCCACAGCGGGTTCCGCTGCCTGTGAATGCCAGCAGATATCAGGACAGGCTGGTGGCTTGGAAGGACGTGACCTCCCAGTGTCACTGTCAGTTGTGGCACCCAAACAACTGGAGCGTGGTGTCCTGCTCTCACCTTCCCCCAGCCAGCTCAGGCTGTGAAAGGAGGGAGATGCTGCTCAGCCTGGTTAGATTTTGTTACAGCACCAGTCCAGATTAATCCATTTTGCTGTATGTTTAACACTTCAGGAGATAAGAACAGGTATTTTCAGTTCTCAGCCTGGGTCATGATCTGGGTTTTATAATGTGGATTTCCATTCACTTCTGGGGTGTGGGATTCACTTCTATTTTTTGATTCATGTCCTTTATTCTCTTTGAAGGAAGCATGAGTAAATTAACCTCTTGAGACATGATCAAACACTTTTTGAAGATGAATTAGCCATCCTTGTAAGGTTTTTTTTTATAGTTTCTCTTGGGCCAACTGTGCTGGTTTCAGTGACCAATTGCAAACCTGTGCTCCCAAAATCCTGCACGTCCTGATGATCACAACAAACAGTCACAGTTCATCCAATCCTTTCTAATTGGAGACTTCACTTTCACTCTTATGTATTTTTTCAGATATTGGTGTGGTGGCACTGATTTCTCAGGGCTATCTTTGCAGGTATAGAATTTCTCACAGTTGTGGGGTTTTGGTCACTGCTGACTCTGTCTGCTCTGTGCAGTTCTTATTTTAGAAAGACCATAAGAAATTCTATTAAATTTACTGGTTTTATTCTAACAATTGATATTCCTGAATACTTTAGAGCATCTCAGGAAATTAAACAGACTAAGACAGGAAAGCTATGGCTGTTAAATATGGGGGGTTTGATATAGATTACGAGGGTCAGAATTTTCCAGTTTGATAAATTGGATTTAGGTGAAAAACCTCTTGTTTCTTTGAATATTTTCTATCTCAGTCTTGCTTTCACTTATCTTTTATACTAAAAGATAACTTTTTATTGGGATGGCAAACTGTGCCTCAGCTAAGAATAAATCCCACCAATCCCAGGGATGTGCAATGTGAGCAGTCAGTGCTGATCTGAGAGGTGAGGGAAACCAGAGAGCTCCTCCCAGCAGGGGTGAAGATTTGGAAAGTGTTATTTACACTCAGCAATAAGGAGCAGCTTCATGCTGTGAGATCCACCAGACAGTGAAATAACTTTCCCAAGATTCAGGTTAACCCCTACCCTTTGGGACACTGGAAATAACCTTGGGTAAAGATACACACCCAAACAGGAATGAGAAAAGATTTCCTTGAGGGTCCTCACCCTTGTTGCAATGTTTATTTTGTGGGAATATGGAATTCTGTATTTCTCCTGGGTTTTTTCAGTGCAGTAGGACCCCTTTCCCCAAGCAGCTCGGAGTCAGAGCATCCGGGGACACCTGTGCAGGTTGAAAATGAATATCCATATTTATTGTCATTTAACGTGAGCTGAGCTGGCCTTTCCCACTGCCAGCACTATGAGCCAAGTCAGACAGGCCCTGGGAACCTGCCAGCTTACTTGACAACTGTTTTTTTAGGAAAAAACATATTCCTCTTTATGCCTGAATCTCTGCACAAGGGAGCACAGTGTTCCTTGGATAAAAGCTAGGGTTGTAGGAGAGTCTGTTGTCTTCCAGCTCCTTTTGTTGGCATTACCACTAAAGATTTGGATTGAAAACACAAAGCAAAGGTGAAACCACGGATTTGTGCCGCTTCTTTTTCATCCTTCATCTTTCTCCTGCTCCTGGTACGAAAGAGATAGGAGAAATTCAGAGTTGCCCGGTTGGGTTCTGCAGTGTCTTCATCTGGCTCATTCCATGTTTGTTTTCTTTTCCTCTCTCCTCTGTCTGCAGCCTGAAGAACCCTGCAGACGGGAACGCTTTCCGAATCTTTGCCGTGAAGCAGTAACCCCCAGGGAAGGTGCAGGTTTCTTTGGGAGAGCTCTCTGCTGATCTCCAGAGACACCAAAGCTCCTCTGAGCGCCATCAGCTCTGCCCGTACCCTCCTTGCCGACCTCCTTCAGGGAATTCCAAAAGAAAAAGGGGGAAAAAAGAAAACCCCCCCAAGAAAAGACCCCAGGTTCTGACTCAGCTGTTGGCATCTCATCGCACCCGTGCAGCGTTGTATCTCTTTGTCTCGTGTTTTTTTGTTTCTCTAGGGGCATTCAGCGACCATAAACTGTTCTAAGTTTCATTTTACCAGAGGTGTTGCTACACAGAACGGCGGTGGCTCCATGTGCAGCCGATTCAGGGATCTCAGCCTGGCCTGGATGGTGTTTTTAGGGTGTGAAGCTTCTCCTGGGATGGGCGTGAGGATGAGCAGACTCGGGAGTGAGCGGCTGTCCAGGCGCTGGGCACTTTGAAATGAGAAACTCATTGAAAAATTGCATTGTCTGAGGAGAGGATGGGTTTGACAGAGTGCTTTTGTGGATGTTGGATGGTTTCTGTGCAAAAGAGGGTGAAAAGTGGTGTTTTCCCGCTGAGGTGGTGTGCAGCAGCACCGCTGTGTGAGGCTGCTGGGTACCTCGAATGATGGGGTTTGGGGATGATCTTTGGCAGCCAAAAGTGAGGTTTTGTGGGCCTGGAGCAGGGTGTAAAATGGTGGCAGAGATCCTCACTGCAGAAAAGGAGGCCACCAAGTAATCCAAAGAGCAGGTTTGGTGTTTGCTGGTCAAACACTCCCAGGTATTTTGCAGGTCTGGCAACCTCTGAGCAGTCAGAGAATCGGGGCTCCTGTGCTGGCACATCTCATCCTATACTCCACGCTGTAACTTCAGTTAAATGCAGTGTACTGGTTTATACAGCAGTGCTGGTTGTTTTATAGTAGTTAAGTAGTGATAAAATTAACCTTATTTCTGCTAGGAATGGTTGCATCTGTAGGAAGCGGGTTCACTTTCCCTTTGTGAAGCTCCTTGTGGTGTGTGCAGTTCTGAGACTTTAAAGATGCAGCTTAAATTGGAGTAGATGAATTTTTCCTGTCCAATTTGTGAAGAAAAGAGATCCCCACCTTCAGTGCAAATACCTGTGATATCCAGGGATGCTGTACCTGGATTTGATATCCAGGATGGTGGGTTTTGCAAAACTCATTAAGGTGCTATAATGATGTTATTCTGTATTTTGATATTTTTGTCTTGACGTGCACCCAAATGCATTTCAAAACCAAGAGAAGGGCTCAGCATGAGTTGCTTTTTTAAGGCAGAGGAATATTCTCTGCTGCATATTGGAAATGAATTTTTATGATTGGTCTAAACACAAATCTGGTGGGTTTTTGATGCACACACATCCAGTGACTTCTCAGTCACGAGAAGACAAAGTCAAAAATCAACAGTGGTTCTTCAGTTCTTGTAAATGCACAGTCCTTCTGCTCAAAAACCAAATTGTAATTTTGGATAACAAGTGGGAAAAGTGTTTCCCTCTGTTTGGCAGATGTTTCACAGCTGCTCTTATGCCCAGAACATGTTTGGTTTAATCTAGACAGATACAAGAGCCATCTCATCAAGGTCTTTCAAAGCACCGGCCAAAAACATTTGTATGATTAAATGCTTCTTTAATTCTGTAAACACCATGAAATCAGCAAGGAAATGACATTTAAATGACATTTATCACTCCATTTGTCCCACCACTGGGATTTATTTCTCCGTAAAATCTGAATTTGGAAAGGAACCTTTTGTAAAACCTGAAATTGGAGCTGCCTTGAACTGTCTCCAAAAATACTGCACAGAAAAGCTAATTTTGGGGTGGACAGAGAGAAGTGACTCTTCATGTCATCTTTATGTAGTATTGTCATCCAAGGTGTACAGTATTGACTTTAGGTAGGAAAACTGAACTATTTCTTTGTCTTAGTAGGTAAATTGGTGTTAAAAACAGCTGGAACATGTCCTAGAAAAGCTGCTGGATGGGAGCATTTGAGATGTTGGCAGAGAGGAAAAGCCTCCCTGTTTGTGCCCGCTGTGAAGCCTCGGGGTGGGCAGGGTCTGGTCCAAGCCCACCCAACGCTGCAGCAGGAATCTGGGACACCCTGGGCCACACGGGCTGGGAATTGAACTGGAGGGAGTGAGGGATGCAGTCAGGTTCATGGGGACTGCAAGAGCACATAAAACACCTCGACTCTAGTGTGGGATCCATGAAAATCACGGATGGAATGCGATGGGAAGGGAACTTGAGGGCTCTTGGAGTAAAACCCAGGGGATTACTGTGAGCACATAAAAAATCCAAGCAGCTGGGGATGTACCTAGGTGATGGAAAGGGGACAGGGGAAGGGTCATTATTCCAACAGAAATATCCTAAAATGCTTAATTCAAGTTACAATTGCGTATTTTTATCTTCAGCCAACTGGTTTGGATTTTTAGAAACCGATGTTAATTTAAGTCTGTATCTGTTTATTTTTGTATTTGTTGTACAAAAGAGAAATTGTGACTTTACTACACAAATATTTTTCGAGGTCCTGGGTGCTATTAACTTAAACATACCTCCACCAGAATTAGGGGCCATCAGGCCCCCCGAGGCAGTCATGACCTATCAATGACTTGCAATCATGTGTGCTAGCTATTCATAAACACGTGGGACAGTACCAGTTTTCAGCCAAATATTGACAGATTTTATTCCTGATACCATGACGTTTCTCAGCCTGCTATATTTCAGTGCAGCTTAAAGATGCATCACGTCTGTATCTCACCAGGCTGTTCCTCCTCAGCCCCAGCTCAGCACATCTGTAGGCACCTGAAGCATCCGGGTGTAGCCAAAGCTGATGCTGCCTGGTTGTTCTTTTCCAATAATTTGGGATTTGGAGGCGTTGCAGGACACCTGGCTCAGCCAAATCTCCAGGATACACAACCAGGGTGAAATCCAGAGCCTGTGCTGGTGGGGCCTTGGCTCCACTCATTCCTTCTTTTTGAGACTTTCAGCCAACAGCTGGTTGAGGAGGGTCCAGTTGGTCAATTGTGCAGTCTAAATATTTAGGGCCAGTTCATAGAGTTGCTTTTCTTTTTTTTTTTCTATGAAAAATGGTGTATTTTACTTCCTATGTATAAAAGTTACTTGTAAATTTTTGTTTGCCTTTGCATGTTTTCCAAGGGGCCGTGGTTGTTTATAAACTAGATTTTTTTTTTCTAAATACGGAATTGTAAAATATCTTTTCCTCCCTACCCTTCCATTTTCTTTTGATTTCTGAATTATTTGTGAAATAAAACTTTCCCGGAATGAATGCTTCCTTTGTCTTTAATGCTCAGCCAGAGTTGGGTTTGTGTTCAGAAGAGCTGTTTGGGATTAATCCTGGGGACTGGAGTGTCCCCTGGAGACTCCAAATGAGATTGGGATGTGCAAAGCCTGTTCCACAAACAAATAAACTACCCAGCACCCAGGCATTAAAACCCAATCTTTACCCCATCAAAAATAAGAGGTATTCTTAGTGAAATATAGTGAGAGTAAGGGAAAATCACTGCCTGTCTGTGAATCCCTGCAACCTAAGGGCTGGTTGGATTAATGGGTTGGAAATTGTGTTTAATGATTTAGTGCTGCAAAATACAAGTGAGGTGAACTCCTCCCCACCTGAGCAGGCTGCTGTGAATTGCACCCTCTTTTTTTGAAAGGAAAAGTAATTTTGTAATTCTCTTTGAAATTTTCTCCAGGCTCATCCTTGCTGACAGCACCACAAATCAAATCAGGTTTTTTTTTTCCCCTGGTAATCCAACCCCATTTGGTTAAAGGAGCAACACTGGGAGGTTCATAACTCATCCTCCAGACAATGAGCACCAGATGGATTTTGACCAAAAATGTGGGCTGGACCATGGGATGGAGTCCTGATTGACCAGGCCATGAATTTTGCATTTTTTCATTACCTATACAAGAGGATTAATGTTAAATCCAGAGATGTTTGCTTTACTTCAGGGCTGGGCTGATGCAGTTATGGTTGAACAGTATTTCCCTGTACACCCCAGCCTAGGATTGACGATTTAACATCATTATTCTTTTCTGTCAAAGAGAAGTTTCATGGCTCCTACATGCTCTGCAATTCCAAACTGCTCATTTGAATTTTCTGTGTGCTTTCATTCTCCCATTCTTACTGCTGCAAAAGTACCTCCTTTGCTGGAAATATTGGGAAGATTTTCCCAAGCAGAGCTCAAAGGTAAGTAAAGAGGGGAATTCAGGGTAATGGTTATTGTCAGGCTGCCTAGAGCATCCTATTAATGACAACAGTTTTTTGATATCCTATTTGTTGGTGCTACAAAACGCCCCACTGTGTGATTTGAAACTGGATGATATTAAAAGTCCCTTCCAACTAAATCCATTCTCTGAATTTCGTGGTAAAATTTAGGTCCTGGTTGGCCTAGAGAGCAAAACCTCAAATTTTAGGGCTGAACCTAACCCATCCTTTGGGTTACCTTCCCATCTTTTGACACTGTGTCTGATTTTGTCTTCTCCTGCTCAAGCCCTGGGCTTTGTCCTGTGTTTGTTGGTGTTTTTACAAATCCTGCATGAGAGCAACAAAACAAAGCTGTGCCTTCCTCCTGCCCAACGGGTGTGAAATGCAGGTAAGTGAAGGCTGAGGGTGAAACACATGGGCAGGGGAAAAATAAATTCTTTTTTCCCCATCTGGGGTGGGATTCAGATTCTGCTTTAGCTGAGAAGGTGTAAAGATTGGAAAGGCTGAAGGAAACATAGGGGAAAGGAAAGAGAAACGCAGGAGGAGCTGAGTGAGGGTGGCAGATCTGACATTCCCACATTTCTGGGAATCCTTGGGGACTGACAAGCAGCCCGGCTCTCTCTGCTTGCTGCTTCAGGCACAAATATCTCGTTGCTGGTTGTTTTGCCTGCTTAAGGCTGCTCCTCAGCCCGTGCTGAGCTCATCAGAGCCTATGTATAGCACGGGCATACCTTGGGGTGGGTGCCCTTCCAGAAACCCACAGTCATTTATAGGATGTGATATTTCCAAGGCCATTTTGCAAACCATGGGGTTGGCTCTCATTTACACTAAGAGCGTCCTTTAAGGCACTTAGGAGGCATTTATGCCACTTTAGGGTGTGGAGAGAGCAGCGTAAAGAAGCCTCAGTGTAAACAGAAACCACCCTCCTATGGTGTTGACAGTGGTTAAAATTGGGTCACGGAGTTAAGTCAACACACAAGGTCTGCCTTGTGCAGCTCCCTCTGCTCCTCTCCCGGGGCAGGGCTGTCCACAGAGCCCCTCAGGCACAAGGAGGGAGATCCAGTGTCCAAAGGAACACGAGGATATTTATAGCAGGTGAAAAGTCAGGGGGCGCAGGTGGAACGGGAGAGCTGGAGGCAGAAGGGAGCAAAATAAATTCGGAGCTTTGGGATGTGTCACAGGGGCTGGTTCTGTGAGGTTTGGGCTCCTGGGGGTGGCTGTGGCCAGGGGGGGACCTGCCAACACATACAACTGTCCCGAGGAGTGCTTGATTGGTATCTGAAGTTTTTATTTCAGTAGCTGCCTCAAGGCTTGTTTTTGCACATCTGTCTTTTGCACATGTGGAAGCTGAGAAAATATAACCTATGAGCTAAGCCCAGGGGCCAGAGGACAAACTTGTCAGAAACAAGTCTCAAAATCAACCTAATTTCCCTCCCCACCAGCTGAGCAGGCTTTGTAAGTTTGAAAAAAGAGAGTAAAACCCAACAGAGATTGACTGTAGGAAGTCGGGGTATTCATTCCATCTTACTTGATGTGCTTTTAATGAAAATATGGTTTCTATCAATGCAGGGAGCTCCAAAACTGCATCAGTACCTCTGCTGGAAGAAACAGGCTGAAAAATCAGGTGACACTTGGAAGGGAAGAGTACAAGGAATAATAAAGGATGGAGAGCAACAGCTCAGCCCAACTGAGATAAAGAGTCAAAAGCAATCACATTATGGCCAAGGAGATAAAAGTCCTATCAGGTGTGAAAGGATCAGCAAGGCAGGTGAGAAACCTTTCAGCTTTGCCTCCTCTGTGCAGGTCTCTGGTGCAATATGACAATGCCTGGGTTTGAGCTGTTACTGCCTGGAAAATATTCAGCTGCCTGAGGGAAGTCCAGGAGGAAAGAGAGAGAGGCCTGAGAGCTAAAACAACTCCTGAGAAAGCAGGAGAGACCTCTGAGGGTGAAAACAGTGAGGAAGAGGATGGCTGAAGAGTGTAAAGGTACAGTAAAGGGAGAAAGGGTTCCTCATGCCCAAAGGGGCTCCACTGGAAAGGGATGGGCTTAAAATGTAGTAGGAAACACCAAGACCATTGGTACAGGCTCTGACTGGAGCAGATTATCACTGTGGTCTTTTCAAGCCACTATTCCAGGTTTTTAAGATTATTCTAGGTGGCAACTCCTGGAATGAGATCCTGCTTTGAGTGGAGGATGGACTAGAAATTGTCTTGATGGTCCTCCCAGGTGTTTTCTTTTCTATCAGTTTCAAAGTTAAAGGAAATATTCCATCATGTGAGAATGGCTGTCCTCTGTTTGGACCAGGATGGTGCACAGGCAGGGACTGACATTTTTCCTGTGGGTGACACAGAGAGATGATCTGAAGGCAGAAGAAGCCTGGGTAGTGTCATGGCAGTCATGATAAAATGTAGTAATTTTTCTTTAAAGTCTTTGCTGTTCAGGTTTTTTTGGTTGGTGTTTTGAGGTTTTTTTTTTTGTTTTTTTTTTTGCCTTTTGGCAGACATTAATTGAGGTACAGCTGCAGATGGACCCGTGGCCCTTGTGTCTGAGATAAAACAGTGGGGACAACCCTTCAGAAATGCTGCTCTGAAATGCTGGCAAAGGGTGATTTAGGGCATCCCCTGGGGTGTCACTGAGCCTGACCTGGCAAGGAAGGGCTGATTTAGGGCATCCCATGGGGTGTCACTGAGCCAGGCCTGGTGAGGAAGGGCTGATTTAGGGCATTCATTCCCTGGGGTGTCACTGAGCCAGGCCTGGTGAGGAAGGGCTGATTTAGGACATCCCCTGGGGTGTCACTGAGCCAGGCTTGGCGAGGAAGGGCTGATTTAGGGCATCCCATGGGGTGTCACTGAGCCAGGCTTGGCGAGGAAGGGCTGATTTAGGGCATTCATCCCCTGGGGTGTCACTGTGCCAGACTGAGCAGCACAGGCAGAAAAGGCATCTCCTCCCAATGCCAGGCGTGCAGCACCACCCGAGGACAGGCTTTGGGTGGGGAGAGGGAGGCCATGGAAATTTTCTCATCTGCAGAGTCATGAAAGCATCTCAGGCGTCTGAGGGCAGCTGGCCAGCTCAGCAGGCTGCGTGTGCCTCTCCAAAGACACCGGGGAAGTCAGGCTGTCTCAAACTCTTACTGCAAAACAGATGCAGGAGCTGGGTAGCCAGTGCTGGACAATGCTCTCCTTGGGAAGAGCTTCATTATCAGCAAACAATCTCTGAGAGTCCAAAGCACTAAATGGGGATTTGTTTGGACGCCGACCATTTTAACGAGAGACACAAAATTAAGAAAACACCCAAGCTTTCACGAGCTCCAAAGTTTTGTGTCTAGACCAAGAAAAGGACTTTAGGAGCCAACTCTAGCTGATGCTGTGGACAGCTCTGGATGCAGTTCCAGAAAATTCTTGTGATCCATTTTTAAGGGGAGTTACTGGAAAAGTGGTCAAGCCCTGTCCCCTTGGCCGTGGGCACGGGGGGGCTTGGAGAGGAGGGTCCCCCCTCCCCGGGTGTCCTGCACTGACGCAGGAGAGGCTTGTGTGAGGTCTCTGCTCTCCTCTTATATAATCCATGACTTCAGATAAAACTGATGCCAAGTACCCAAAAAAGGGATGGTGCACTCTCCCTTGCAGCCTCTTCCCGTAATCCGAACATGGAGTTCGGCTGTGGCAGTTCTGCCAGTAAAATCCAGGGGTTTTGTCCCTTTGCCACAGGTTTAAAATTAGCTGTGTCCCAGCAGGGCCATCCCTGCCAGCCTCAGTGCTCAGTGCTGGAGGGTCAGGGCCTCCAAAAGAGCCCAGCAGCACCAGTTTAAACAGTGACCAGAAAAGTTTGTTCAGGGAGGGCTCCCTGGACATTGACAACCAGAGCCTCCGTCAGCTCCTACGTGGAGAAAACACTCAAACTTTATAAAAATACCTCCTAAAGTAAATATCAGTGAGTCACAGATACTAAATATTAATATTCGTATGTTGGGAGCAGAATCAGCAGGATCTGTGAGGCAGGCCTTTTTCATGTGCAATATTACAGAATTGGCTGTGTGTTCCTCTATTTTTTTTTAATTTTTTTTTTTTTTTGTTTTCTTTGTGTGCCAACCTTTCCCATTTGGGACTCAGGCTTGGAGCTGCTCCGAGGCCTTGGGTCAGTGAAGCTGGTTGGAGTCTCAGTCCCACGAGGGGAACAATTTCCCTGGCAGGGACCCAGGCAGGGAGGGCACTGAGCAGTGCTCCTCATCCAAGGGTCAATAGTGGAGCATTCCCAGGGAATCAGAGAGTCTAACTCCATTATTGCAAATTACAGATAAATGAGGGGGGTTTTTTTGATTGACTGACCTGTAGGAAAAAAAAATCAACCCCAAACCAACCACGTTACGTAAAATTTATGCAACTACCCAACTCCCCAAAGCATTTTTGTCTCATTAAGGATTAAAATGGAGTGAAAGCCAATCCTCGCTTCTGTAGCAGGCAGTTCTAAGCAAAAAGTGGCTTTGTTGATCATAATACAGTAAAAAATAATTTAAAAATATGCTGAGTTTTAAAAAGTGAAATTGCAGTTATTTCAGTAATTTCTTTTCATGTTTGAGTGTGTGGCTTCTTAAAAGCTTGTTGGAGTTGAAAAGCATTAATGAAAAGCTTTAATTCATTTTGTTGTTGGGTTTTTGTTTATTTTCCCATGGTGTTTCACTGGCATTAGCTGGTTGATGTGGAGACTGAGATGCTATCTGGGTGAAGAGAGGAGAAAAATTTTTTTGTTGAAATTGAGAAGTAGTATCAGCTGAAAAAACCCAAAGAAGTTCCAGACAGAACTGTAAAGGAGAAAGGTGATGGACACCATCAGTTTTGTGCTTGGTCATTGGCAGTAGATGGTCCCTTGCAGCTCTCTGTTTGTAGACCCAGTTTAACCAGCCCTGTGCTGAGGGCTGCAGTAAATTCTGTGTTTTCATGAACTGCATCCCATCCCTGGGAGCATCTCTGCTCTGGTGGATGAGCAAAGGAGCCATTCCCAGCAAAGGAGCCATTCCCAGGGCTGCAAACAGAGGGAAATCCCATCCCCACCCACACCTCTGACCCACCAGCCCCCTGGGCACAGTGGTTTTGGCAGATGTGACTTTCTCATCAAAGCCCCACTTCAGGCTGAGCTCTCCTGTACCTTCTCATTATCTTCTGTGATCTCTGCCTTTAATTAAAGACAGACCTGAGACCCCTGGGACTTGCACGCCCACTCCTCTTTATGTTTCCCCTCCCTTCCCTGGTGGCAGAGGGGGGCAGGTAGGCCAGGCTGGGCACAGGGGACAGTGGTGGCAGCACAGTGGGCACACAGGGGACAGTGGGCACAGCACACAGACAGTGTGGGCACAGACTGAGCTCAGGGAACCCCCTCACGCCGGTGGAGGGGGAGGTTTATCCTGGGAGAGAAGAAAATTATTGGAAGAGGAAGCAAAAATTAACCACAGACTCATTTTTAATGAGTGTACTGAGAATTACTGTAGATTTCAACATCTGTTTTGACTGGACAGGAAGAGAGCATTGCAAAGGGTGCAGGAACACCTTTGAAAAGAAAGGCTCACAAAACCCTGTCAGGATCTCACTCATGGATCTCATAAACCAGGGCCTGAGCTGGTCATTGCAGATCTGCTCCCAGTTTGCACAAGAGCCCCAATTCTGCACAAATCAGAGGCTCCAAACCAGCCACGCAGGAAAATTCAGATTTTTCTGGAGTGGTGGCATCTTTGAGAGGGTGTCTTTGGAGGTGAATGATCTCCCCCACACCAGCAGCAGGACAGGAGATGGCATCAGACCATGGTTCTGGCTGTCCCCTCTGGCACTGAGAAAAAGGTGTGGCAGTGCCTGCTGTGGGCAAGGGCTGGTAATCCTGGCTCACCAATCTTCTAATTAAAGCCATGAGCAGCCCTCCCAATTCATTAAAGGATATTGCACAGAAGTTGAAGAAATAGGCAAATGTGTCACAGGAAGCCCAAAGGCTGGAACCACATCCTTGTGTAGTTCCTCCTCTGGGAAGTGCACGGTGGGATTTTCTGATGGTGATGCACTGATGAATGATGCACAGCACCTCGCTGAACTGAAACTGCCCCTGGGTTTTACTGAGCTCTGCCTCAGGCCCTTTGCTAATCAAAATGTTTCCAGAAAACGTGTTTGGGGCGTGTGGTTTTATTTTTGTTTTGTTTTTGTTCTTGTTTTTGTTTTTTTTGGTTTTTAGAGCCATGTGAAATCCAAGCTGTGACTACAAAGACTTGATTGCTCATGATGCTGAGTGCTTCATGCCGAGCAGAATCTCTTCCAGTGAGGGAACCTACAAGGGATCTGCTGAAATAGCTGTGGAGAGCTGGTGTGGAGCAATGTCAGGGCAGTGTCACGCATGGATGAAGTGTCTGGCACAAACGATGCCCTCCGGGCACGGCTGCACCTCTATCCTGAGCATAATTGCCCTCATTAAACCTCATTAGTGCCAATTGAGTCAGAGGGTGATGGGATGGAGTCACATCCTCTGCTGCAGCCTCATCCCTCTGTGCCACCCCAGCTTTTGGGGTCTGAACGTGTTTCATGGCAGGATTTGCAGGGCAGGAAAGGCTGTTCCCATTCCAAACCCAGGCCTGGGATGCACAGCAAACACCACAAGGACATTTCCAAGTAAGCCTGGACTTTGGGGAACAGGATATGGCAGTGGTGGGGCTGATCTGGTGATCTTTAGTCGCTCTTCTGCCTCACACCAGCTGGGACAGTGGTCCACACCGTTGTCATTGTGACAGGTCTTGGAATTAGTACTTCAGGGACATGGGAATAGATTAGTGGTAGCTGGTAACAAGACAGGAGGGAATAAAATGACCTTTCATGAAGAGAGACCATTTTTTCATAATATATATACATCAGAAAAGCAAGAAAGGCTCAAGGGAACATAACAGAGCTACTGCAGTTCTTGACTGTGCCTGGAGCAGACAGGAAAGCCTTTGTGGTGTGCCAGGAGGTGAAATCAGCCACCAAGAAATGCCTGTCAGCAGGACAGGGCTGCTCCAGGTCAGTGAGTTATGGGTTCTGGACAGGAGGGAGGCTGTGGGACATCTTTCCAATAACGTCAGGGATGTTGCTGCATTGTTTGCAGCCCCGTTTGGCTGATTCAACATTTCCAGGGCTTGTGCCTCATCACGGTAATGGCAGGAGCTGCTCACATCCTCATCCACCCAGAGGAACCAACCTCAACCAGGAGATTTTAGAGCCAAAGAAAGGGACTGAAGCCACAGGAGAGCCAGCCACGTGTTGGAGCCTGCTGGATTTTCCCTCACTCTGCTCGTGTTGGATCCCTGTGCACAGCCTGACTCACGGCTTTGGGAGAGAGAGGAATCAGTGTTGCCTGCTCAGAAATCCAACTGCTTCCAGTTCACCCAAACCACCATGCTGGACTCTCAAGTTCCTTTTGTGGATGATTTCCAGCTAAGATTTCTCATCAGCAGCCATGAAAGGATGCAAACAACAAACAGTTCCACATTTCACTCTGCTGCCTTTGTACTCTGCTTCACCCCTATCTTGTCCACTTGCATCAGTCTGAGGTTTATTTTAGGGATGAACATGAGATTGCCTGGAACCTCTCCAAAAACTTAACTCAGGCCACTCTTTTGATCATGGAGCAGATAAACACAATTCTGTGCTTGACTTTATAAATTATTTGCCCTGAGAAAGCAACTGGGATTTTGTCCATGGCCAGCAGAGCTTGCAGTATTTCTTTGGATGATGTGGAACAGGGATGCCCGGGCCATTTGAAGGGTTTTTGTGGCTGCTTTAGCAATATTGGTCTGCAGTGTGGCAGTTTTCTGATCAAATCTTTTTTTGGTGGGAAAGCTGAACTTCTGACATCTGAATTTCGTGGCATTTTAAGCTGGGAGTTGACTTTTCCTATGGAAAGTTTTAGTTCTCTCGTGGGAAAATGAGAGCGTGGCCAATCTAAATACTAAATAAAGTCACATATTGCTTGAAACAGTTTTTCTGTGCTCAGTGAAGTGGCCAGTTGCTCTGTGTGGCTCTGTTGCTTTACAGAAAACCCCTCCACCCTGCCCTGTAGTTGTGTCTACAGGAAATCTCCTGATTTCTGTCAGAAATCAGGAGATTTCTGACATTACATGGTCTGGATTTGGACAGCAGGAACCAAAGGTCTTGGATTGTGCTCTGTACTTCTGATTTCTGAAGAATGTCCTTACAGACACAATTTCTCTGCCTTGTGGTAAATATTGAATCTCTCTTTATGCCTTGCAGAATCTGGTTCCAGATATCTGGGAACTAAAATTTGTAGTCTTACTTCAACTTCTCTGCCAAATGAATGAGAATCTTGAGGAAAGTTTCATCCCAGAAATTTATTTTTCCCTAATGGAAGCAAACTGGTGTTCTGTGCTGGGTTTGCAGTAGGGGAACAATCAGGGTTTTCCCACGAGGCTGAAACTGTAAATGGCTTTTTTGGGGTGTGAATGGGACGATCAGCTTTTCAGGCCCTCAGCAGCAATACCCGAGGGGGTGTAAATTGGCACAGCCTCACTGCTGCTGCTGGACCTACTTCATGCCTTGGCTGCATCCTCCAAAGCCCCACACTGGTGATGCCAACAGAGGGAGATGGGGAAAGTCAAACACACCCCAAAATTCAGGGGCAGCTGGCCTGGAGACAGCCCCACCACTGACCAAGCCTAGAACAGCTCTTGGAGGGGCTTGCAGGTCCCAGCTGTGAATTGTGACCTTGCTGAGGGTGGTTCCCTGCCACAGATGGAGAGACTGCATGGATGTGGGCAGTGCTGCCCTCTCCCAGGGAATCACATGGGGCTGGAAACAGAATAATCCTCCCATGGCATTTCTCCGACGTGCCTGGTCACTCCTCTGAGGTGCGTGGTGTAGGCAGAGGCCAGTGTCAGCAAAGGCATCCCCCTCCCTTTCTAGGGGTTATTTCTAGACCCTTCACAAAGGGAAAAAATGTGATCAAGTACCTGGCTGAAGCACAAATCCAGCTGTTCTACAGATGTGAAAGGATGGAGAGGACTTTTGGTTCTGTCTCTTTTTAAAACGAAGCAGCTCCTCCCCTTCTTCAGCCTCTTCAGCACTGTCACAGCCTGTCCCCCCGCAGGGGAAAGAACAAATATCCTCCCCATCCTTCACGGCTGGAAACCCATCTGCCAGAGCTGTGTCTGAGCCTTTGCACATGGAATTACGTTTCCCAGTCTCAGGGCTCTCTGTGGGTAAAACGATGTGAGCAAAGCATTTATAGCCAGCATCACAACTGTCAATAAAATGAGGAACAATATTTAATAAGAGCAGTTTAATGGTGAACTTGGCTTTCTTGCTGTTTTCTCAAGCTGAATTTCTGTGGAGAAGTTGTCAAAGTTCAAGGATTTCCTACATGCGTTTGCCCATTGGATGAACTCAGCTCTTCCTTTGGCCTTCAGATTTCTTCACTTTTCCTCATGTGCCCAACTGGAGCTGCAGGTAAATTGCACAAGAGGCTTTCTTCAGCTGTTCTGATGGAAAATTGGTACCTGTCTCGTGTTTTCTGTGCATTTAAAGCTGAAATTGTCCTTTACCCTTTTCTCCTGTTGCAAGACTTTCTGGAAATACGCTCTATTTTCTCCTCTGTTCTGCTCCCCACGTTGTGATACGCTGGAAGATATTAAACAACAAAACAGCAAAGAGGATATGTTTTGTATTATTTTGTTTATAAGAACACTCTGGACTGGTAAATAGCTACACCCTTCATAAGTGTTTTCAATTTTCCCTTTGAAATAAGAAACAAGCTGCTTTCAACAAGCAGCTCTTCTTGGTCAAGGATTCTTCTCATTTTAGGGTACACAGATAATTTAAAAGTCAGAATGTTTCCAGAAAACGTGTTTGAAGCACGTGGGATTTTTTTGTTTGGTTGTTGTTGTAATTGTTGGTGGTGGTTTTTTTAGAGCCACGTGAAATCCAAGCTGTGACTACAAAGACATGACTGTTCATGATGCTGAGTGCTTTGTGCTGAGAAGAATCTCTTTCAGTGAGGGAACCTACAAGGGATCTGTAAAAAGACACAGCAACCCCATAAACTCACTTGCAGGAAAAACTTGATTTATTTCTTATTAGTTCAGCAAAAAGTTTTTTGTGTAACAAAATAGCTTGAGCTGTGTAGGGAAGAGCTGTACCTTCAGACACAAGTCAGTGGCCTGGATTATTCCTTGTAAACAAATGACTGAACCATGGCACTTCAGTTCTCCTGCTTTGTTGCTCCAAACAGTGTGGCATGATCACAGAAAATCTCTTTTTTCCCAGGCCAAGCTTTATCCCTGGAGAATTCCTGAGGGCATGCAAGATGCTTGGTCCCTTTTCCCAAGATGGGCACAGACATGGGATTCTCCTTGACTTCACCATGAGATACCCTGAAAAATTGGGTCCAAAAGTGAGATGGCCCAGACCCAGCTTATTCTAGTTTGGCCTTGCATCCTCGCCAAGGGTTTTTGGTCTTGCTGAGCTGGGGTGGTTTTCTCTAAAGGTGCTGTATTGTTCTGGATGTCCAGAGAGTGTTTTTTCAACCCAGTTTAAGGTCACCTTGAGAGTGGCTGGGCTTGGCAGAGCTGATTCTGGGCTCAGGCCTTGCTGTTGATATCGAGTTTTCGACTGATTACACAAAACATTTTATAGATGAAGCCTGAACAAACCCTTCAATTAAGGTCACAGTAAACAAGATTCTAAGGTTCAAGCACTCTGTGGCAAGCAGACTTTTAGGAACTGGTTGTATTAAGATGAACGATTTGATTAGAGAATGAGAAACAGGGCTGGGGAGACAGGAACCTGACCTCAGCAATAAAATGCACAGAGTTGCTTTTATTCCTCCTTCTTGGAATCCGGTGTACAAAGGTACAATTAAACAACATGGCCAACATTTCAGCAGGCCAAGGCAAACCATTTGTGCTTTTCCTGACTCTGGGCATCTGCACAGGGCTTTGCTTTGCTTTAAAATTCTGTGAGTTGGACTGGGACCTTGGGAGGCTGGAGGAGCCCCTGGGGCTGAACTCGGGGCTCTTGGGCTCCTCCAGCTCAGAATCAGCTGCTGGACACCACCAAGCAGCACAGCTGAATTCAGGGATATCTGCAGGCAGGATGTAATTTGGAAGAGCAACCAGGGCAGATAGTCTGGGTCACATTGCTGGAGGCAACTCAAGCTGGAATAGCAGGGAGGAGGAGAGGGGAGCACAGGAGCAGCCAAACACCCACACGGCCCCAGTGCCAACCTTCACTGCTTTTGCAGGATTTGATTTGTTGTTTCCTTAGAAAACCAGGCTGAGCTCCCAGCACCAGATCATTTTCAACCTCTCTGTCTGAGAAAGAAAAGGCTTTGTCCCAAAAAGTGAATATTTCCAGTGGCGCTGGAAATGCCAAGTGGTGCTTGGATTCTCTTTATTCCTCTTTATCTTTCTGCAGGAGGAAGCCTGTCCAGGAGCAGGGTTGGACACTTGGGTGCTGCTGCTGAGGTGAGGATGCAGCTGAAAGGGATGGGCACAAGGAGTGATAGCATAGGGTTAAAATGTTTCTAAAATCATGAGAATGGTGTACAATAGATTTGGGGGAGGTGGAAAGAGAGGTTGGGCCTGGTAGGCAAAGGGAGCCAGGGCTGGGTAGGCCCTGGGAATGAATGCTGGGCTTTGTCTTTACTGGATCATGTGAAACTGCACCTGCATAATCATTATATGATCACAGAATCACAGAATCACCCCGGGTTGGAAGAAACCTCCAAGATCATAGAGTCCAATCCAAGCCTAACATTTCAACTAAACCATGGCACCAGTGCCACATTCAGGCTTTATTTACACACACCCAGGGATGGTGACTCCACCACCTCCCTGGGCAGACCATTCCAGTACTTTATTTTATTCTTTCAGTGAAAAACTTTTCCCTAATATCCAGTTTATATTTCCCTTGGTGCAGTTTGAGGCTGTGTCCTCTCCTTCTGTCAGTGCTGCCCGGAGAAAGAGGCCGACCCCACTTGATACAGCCACACTTCAGGAGGTTATAGAGAGTGATAAATGATAAATGATATGATTGTTAAATGTGATGATTGCTTGGTACTTGAATATGATTATTGTTTAATCGTAACAAGAATCATGAGAAAGGATGTTTGGGGGTGCCTGATGGAAATTACAAGGATTCATGCTTGGATAAGATCAATGGATACAATAGAACCATAAAGGTTTAATAATTAATTTGAAGTTGTATAACGAAAAGGGTATAAAAATGTGTCCATCTCGAATCCATGTTAGAGTCAGATTTGGGTCTGCACCCCTGATTCCCAGAGCTGTTCAATAAAAGCACCTGTATATAACCATATTCCATGATTATGTGTTTCTGAACGCTAACAGGAGGATGAATCCACACCTGTGCCCGGCAGCCTTTAACCAAATTTGGATGTTCTGCTCTACAGGATGAGCGTGATTGTCCCAATCCACGTGGTGGAGCTGCAAGGTGAGACCCCCTGAGCCAGCAAATATTTCCATTTCCTTCCCTCTCCTCCTTCATCCAAGTGTTGAGGCCCTACACTGGAGGTAACACAAGTTGAAGAGACTTAGACAAAATTTAAACATGTGCTTTTTCACGGGCAGACATTGAGTAATGATTGCACTGGCTCGGGAGAAATGCCCTGGTCTGAAGGCAGCTGCTCAGCTCCAAATCAGCCCGTGTTTGTGGAAGTTTGATCCATTTTGCAAAGTTTACTTTCTCAAATGAGAAAGAAACAGCCAAAAATATTATGATTTCTACCCAAAACAAGTTGGAATAGGCCAAATAAAATGACAATCTCCACTTGGCTGGGAGAAGAGGTGATGCAATTAGCTGATTTTTATTGAGAAATGAGTAGAAAGGTGTGAATTTGATATATAATCCATTTCTGGCCAGAAATACCATGGCATGGAGAACAGAAAAGATAAATAGCTAAAAGCTTTAGCAAAAATGACCCGTGTCCATAGTCAGATAATGCTCAAATGTAAGACTTAAGAAATTAAATCATAGGCTAAAATAATTTTCCTTAATTTATTTTCCTTCTGTTTTCTACCAGTTTCAAGTTTCCTTCAAATCTCTCCCATTTGCTGAATTTTTCAGTGGCAGAAATCTGGCCTGGTCTTTTGCAAGCCAGAACAAAGAGAATGCTTTCAAATATCCCAGACAGATCATTTTCTCTTTGCTGCTCTCCCAATGGGGTTAGAAAACACGAGCCGCCTGTGTGAGACCTCTGCTACTGTACAAAGAACCATGGTATTCTCCAGGAGATGACGTATAAAATTCAAAATGAGTAAAAATTTAAAAATTACAACCTACTGATGCTTTGAAAAAACCCTGTGTCTCTACATCAGCCTCTGCATTTGGGTTTTGGGGTTTGTTTTTGTTTAACCCACGGGGATCCATGAGGTCACAGGAACCTTAACATCCCTGGAGAACAACAAACATCCCTGGGGACGCCACAAATCTTCTATTGATGGCTGAGAGACCAGAGAAGGAGCTCAGCCCTTAGCTGAGGAAATTCTGTATTATGGGAGGAACAGGGAGGGTAACCCAGTCTGAACTGGTGCTGAGGGCAGCCACCCCCAGGGTTATGGTGTTGGGTTTGGCTGTGTGAGAAGCACAGAGGGTTGGGAGGGATCCCACAAACCCCTCCAGGTCCTGTCATCCCCTCTGAAAAGTGGGATTTGTTATCTCCAGGTGTCAACATTGCTGCTCTTTCTCACTCCCCAAACCCAACAGCTGTCCTGCCTTTATTACAGAGGTGTGGGTTTCATTTCGTGCCTTTATGTTCATTTTTCAGGCCGTGGTTGACAAATCATCGTGTGTGGCTGACCCAGCCAAGCTCCTCCTCTCTCCATGGCCGTGTTTTCCATCTGTTCTGGCTACTCCACCTATTTTTGAAGGTATACCAACAAACTCCCCCTGGCTCTGACCTCCCAGCAGTGCAGCACTCACCTCTTTCATTAATCAGCCTTGCCTCATTAGCTCGGTTTAGTGGCACTTTTGTCCTTTTTTCTCTCTTTCACTGGTGGAGAAATGTCTGCAAAATATTTGGGTTACCTGTGGCAAAGCGTGAAACGTCACTCAGGATGGAGCCCAAGCTGGCAGTGCTGCCTCAGAGGACTTTGGAATGCCATTCCTTGTATAAAAACCAGACTTGTCTGAGGTCACCAGAGGTGACCCTGAGAGTTATCTTATACTGGGGAAGCTTCTTGCTTTTATTTTAGTTTATTTTGTGTGCTCCTGGGGCTGTTTCTGGTGTCATGGCACTGGAGTCCCCTCGGAGCAGAAGTGCTGGGTGCACTGGTGGCACTGGTGGCACTGGTGGGGTTGAGTGTGTGGCTGCAGAGCTGTGCTGACAGAGGAACTTGTAGAGAGCTTGCCTGAAAGTCTTTTTCCCACTTGGCAGCTGAACAGAGCAAACACACACAAAACATCATTTTCCTGAAGGTTAGAGCTGATCCATCCACCACAGGCTGGGAAAAATGAGAAAAAACCCATTGTCCTGGATGTTTCTCTGTCTTAAGCCTGGAGAACTGATATAATTTATTTCCCGTATCATTTCTTGACCAAACCGAGCTCTGCACTAGATTTTATCATTTCCTCATACAATAATAACCAAATCTTTTCAATTAGAGGACATTCCTCTACCAGTGCAGCCGACATCCTGTTTTGCCTTCCGTGCTGCAGCTGCACATGGAGTATAAAAGCTTGGGGAATATTTCCTACAATCTCCTAAATCTCCAGTTTGATTTTCTAGCTGCAGCCTCTCTCAGCTGTTACAGCTCCTCCCATTTGGGATGGATTGCTCCAGGAAACGTTGCCCGGCGTGGTTGCACATCACAGAGCAAAACCTTGATTATTTGCATCCTATCTAGGACAGCAGAGCTTGGAATGTCCCCCCAGGTTTGCCTGGCACTGCGGGAGTGCAGGTGTGCAGGAATTCTGCTGCCACAAAGCTCAGGCAGAGCAGGAGACAGATATGGGTGATTTTGGGTGAGATTTGTGCCTCGCACAAAGGATCCATTGGAGGATGTTGAGGTCACTGGTGGGGTTTTGGGGGTGATGCCTCAGGTTTTGTCTTCCCTGTATTTCAGGCTCTGTGCTGCCCAGGGTGCAGCTCTGAGCTCACAGTCAGGGTCACTCAGCTCTGCACACAGCAGGGACACAAAACAAATCCTTCTCCTGCTGCACACCAAGGACAACTTTCAGCCCCAAAGCACAAACAAGGGTGGCTGGAGGGAGGAACAAGAAGGATGGGACCTCACAGCCTGGGGCTGGAACTGGACAATTAAACCCCAACGTGCAAATGGACCAAAACTTATAAAAATGTAAGTTCTCATGACTGGCCAGCCATTTTGTGACCATTTTGGGTCCATTTTTTGACCAAAGATGTGTTGTTAATGTGTTTTTTCTGCATATAATTTATTTATATATTTGTAATTTATTTATATATATCTAATTTATATATATATATATTTGCTTCTACCTTCAGGATGTTTCATACCAAGGAGGGAGAAAGAAATTCTAACAAATAACACATTCATGAAGTGCTTAAATCTGAGAACAGTTTCAAGGTATTTGTTGCAAACAAAGCCAAAGGCCTCATGTGCCCCTTGGAGCATTCCTGGAGAGCTGCTGGCTGCCTTTGCCTTGATAATGATCTTTATGTGTTTAGCTGTGAACACACATCTCCCATCTCCTGTTGCTGCTTTTCTAGGTTAGACAAAAAATTCTTGTTCATGCACTGTGTTTTCCAAAATTGGTTTGTTTTTTTTTTTTTCCCCAGCTGTTCTTTTCTGCCTCCTTTTTGAGTGAGTTTATTCTCATTTTCACACCCCCTCCAGCCCCTGTTCCCAGCCCCTCACTCACAATTGATTTCCCCTTTCTACAGGCAATCCTTTGCTCTTCTTGGTGCAATTTGATGGTTTCCATTTCAACAGTTTTTCAAGAGTATCTGGAATTTAATCCTGTCCTGTAAAACCCTTCCTACTGCAATACAAGCCCAGCCTTTTGCAAATTCTCTCCTTGTTCTTTTGTCCCAGCCCTGAGCACAAACATCACCCAGACCAGACTCGTGGGCCTGCCCAAAGACCTGACTGAGCTGATAAAGCAGGGCAGGATGTTTTAATTAGTTCCACATTCACATTAAAGGGGTTTTGTCTCCTGCACACTCACCCTGTCACTGCTCTGGACACCACGCAGAGTCACAGGCAGATTCCCAGGATATAAATCTCCCAAAGTCTGTCTCTGCTCCAGGCTGGCTGGTGCCCTGCTATGAGAATTATCCAATTTAAACTGAGCAATGCTGTATTTTTTCACCCCTCTTGATAAAAACAGCATTCTCAGTCCAGCCCTTTTGCCTTCAGTGCTAATTCTGTGCCCCTTGTCCCAACAGAACCCCTGGGTTTGCTGTACTGGACACAGGGCTCCACACAGGAGTGAATCCCTTTGCTTTTGTCAGCGAGGGAGAGATGAGAAGCCTCAGCAAAACAGGAAGAAATGACAAGATGTGGCCTTATTGGGTCACCAGCCCTGGGGCACAGGGATTGCTTGAGATGGTATTTTTTAAAGCAGCACCATCCAAAGGTCACTGAGAGTGTCAGGCCTGAGATACAGGTGGGTGATTCTGATCACAGCGTTTATTGAGAGACAAATATTGGGTTATCCACATGGATTACAGTGCCCTGAACTGCAGGGGTTTGGTGGAGAGTTTGTTCTTGTTATGCAGAATTTATTGTGCAATTTTCATTGCTAGTTCAGCACCCTGCTGCCAGTCTGTGAACCTTTATTTATGGGCACGGATTGTAAAGGCTTTGAGTGATGTTTTCTGGGGTAGAAATCCCTACCTGGGCAAGAATTGCTGAAATGGGATCTGCATTTTAGGTGCAATTAAACAGGACCAGAGCTCACACAAAGAGGGGTTCAGCTGCAGCACTTCAAACTCTGGATGAAGGGAATTAATTTTCTGGTCCACAGATGTAGCAGTTAGAGAAGTTATTCTCTTTATTCTACTTCACTGAGGCTTGTGTTCCCTCTTATCATGGGAACAAGCTCTCAGAAATACTTGTCTTATATGAATTCTGCCCAGTTTGGGCTAGGAATTTCTTGAATAAGTAGCAAAATGAAAGAACTCCCAATTTATGCTTCTGTTTCTTAATTATGTTTTATTATATAAATGTGATTACACTTCATAGCAATGGAACACAACGTACCAAACATCCAGGGGAAAAAAAAATGAGATTGGAAAGAAAACAGGCTTCATCCTTGAGTTGAATTTGGACCTTTTACCTTTTAAATAAAACCATCTGTATTTATATTTTCAAAGTTTGTCAGGGCCAGATGTTGACAAACCCTACTATTTCCTAATCAGTAACCTGGAGGGTGACCCCTCTGTGCAGCCAGGCATGTCCTGGGCCTTCCTATACAAAATAGGGTGTAAGAAGCCAGAGATGGGAATTATTTGCCAAAATCTTCATGAAAAAGAAAGAAAAATGAAGGGATGTATGCTACTGGGATTGGAGCCTTGGGAAAAACAATCATTCATCCTTGCTGCAATCAGGTAGGCTCAGATAAAATAAAAATGGGATAGATACTCTTCTGTAGACTAAGAAACTCTTCTTACTGAGCTGAATTTTTTTTTTTCCTTGATTTCAAGCACAAAATTTAGATTGGAGCTTGGATTTTCCCTAAGCCTGGAGTGTGTTTGGATCCTTGGCTTAGTTCATGCCTACATCCTGATTCTGTTTTAATTTAAGGCAGAAAGAGGAGAATACGTTTTTAGTGCCAGATAACCAATTTATATTAATTATCTCTAATGAAAATAAGGATCAAGAGAAAGAAGGAAAACCAACGTAGGCTCTCACCAAACTCAGCCCTTTTAATTGAACCCCAACCTCAACCCAAATCACCTCTGGGCTGTTGCTTTGGCCTGGAGGAGCTGGGGTGCCCACCCAGCAGGTTTAAGTCAGCTGAGGAGCAGTAATTTGTCCCACAGCCCATTCTCCAGCCCAGGAGCTCATTTCTGTGGGATTTTGGGGAGGCTCAGCTGTCGTGTGAAGCGTTGGCCCACGAGAGGCTCACAAAGGTGGCCAGGTTGGGACCTGTGACTCCAAACCCTCCTGAAGCTGTGGGGTTCTGAGGGCTGGATATGGTGTGGGAATTAGTCACAGCTTCCTGTGCCTGGGTGTTCCTCCCTGAGCACATGGGGACCTTTGATCTGACCCAGTCCATCCCTCCCCTGCTCCTGGAGTCTGTTCACCTCTATTTTAGCCCAGGTGAGCTCATAGGGCTTGACCAAACTGAAATGGAAATATATTTTTTTCTTTTCAGTGTAGACATAACATCAGGAACCCTTGTTCAAACAAAACCCTCCAGGAGTGACTGCAATTAAACCAAGAAAGGACATGGGGCTGATCTTTATTTTTGAGCTCTTGCCTCTACAGTGATTCAGGCTGGCTTGGCTAATAAAAATAAATCCCTCCCTTCTTGCCATAAATCAGCATATTCTGGTTTTTGTCCTCAGGAAGAGCTTGTCTGTTCTATTGCCAGTGTTGTTCCCATTTCTTTGTCCCAGTTCTAGGACTGGATTATCTTCAGGTACAGGCTGCTGCCTCCTGGTCCTTTTTACAGCTTTCAGAAGGCTGAGGACACCTTTGTGAGGCATCTCCTTCCTGTCTCTTCTCCAAGCAAGCTGTCCTCCACATGAGCTGAGCTGCAGAAGGGTTTGTCCTGGATATTTGGTGGGTTTTTCCTGAATTTCCTGAAATGTGGGATGGCTGGGACACGTGGATGTCCTTTGGGGATGTCCTTTGGTGCAGGAACACCACCAGTGCTGCCTGCATTCGTGCCCAGACCACCCAGATTCCCCCCTGAGGTTCCTTCTCCCTTTTCAAACCCTTCTCCATGTCCATGTTCCCTTTCCCCAGCCTCCATCCCTTCCCAGCACCCAGTGTCTGGTTTTAAGGTTTTATCCATCTAAAACACCTTCTTCTGCTAAGGTTACAACAGACAATATTTCCCTCTGCAAACTCAGTGTCAGGACACCAGGGATGCTCATTCCAAATTTCTGTCAAAATTATGCATATTAGAATATCCAAATTTTGGGGCTGCTGTTGCCGAAATTTGGAATCCAGGTGTAGAAGACTTCAGGTTCTTCCTCTCTGAGAAGGATGTTTTTCCTTTGGTTTTTTTTTTAAATTATTTTCCCCCCCTGTTGGATGTCATCTGTCTGAAGGCTTTAGAAAGAATCCACAGGAGTTGCACAATTTCAGCAACCGGTGCAATAAATTAAATAAAGAAGGTGTGTGGTTTTGATAGGGAGAAAACAAGTATGAGCAGAACAGCCCCACTGGTAAACAGAGGCCTTAAGGAGCTTATCCAGAGAAATCCATAAAAAAATAAATTTATTTCCAGGCCAGGCTCAGAGTTGCATCAAATACAACTGAAAAAATTCTCAGTTTTCCTCCATGGCTTTATGAACAGGTTCCCCACTAATGCTACGTTTCAGGAATGCACATAAATGCACATTTCAATATGGTTAAATACAAAACAATGAGAAAAATTATTTAAAGTCCCACCAAAATCACACAGGATATTTGAGGCTGGAGGGAATCTCTGCTCAAAGCAGGGTTTACAAGAGCAGGTTCCTCAGGAGCAATTTAGGTGTTGATTTTATTTAATTTTTTTTTTCTGATTGTGACTTCAGTTTTTCTGTTGTATTTCTGAGGACACCAGGGAAATTGTGTTTTGCCCCTTTCATTTTGAGTTGCCAGGTCTGTGTCTAGTGCAGTTACAGTTCTGATGATTCTCAGGCTCTCTGCCTTATTTTGAGATGACAGCAACCCTGACACTGCAATAACACTGGGGAATGAATCACCATGAAAAAACCAGCATATTCCTGACTTCTGAATATTTTGAGTCCACCAATGGAGGCTTCATTTCGAATTTCAGTTAATTTTGTCCCCCTAGGAACAGCAGTCAGTGCTGGTGCCTCTATGGAATGCAGCTGCCAGTGGGAACTGATGATGCTGTGGCCATGCAGGAGTCAGCACTGAGAGGAGCCACTCAGCTCTGCTCAAATGCTGCAGCAAAGCCGTAGAAAGGCTCTGAAATTTCCTTTTCTGGAGATTTTCAAAGCTTGGCTGGACGAGGCTGTGAAGAACCTGATGTAATTAATTCTTGTGGAAGGTGTCCCTGCCCATGGAAGGAGGTTGGACCTAGAGGATCTCCTTCCAGCCCCAACGATTCTGTGATTCCATGAATTTAGAAGATTCCATGAGTTTGGAAGCCCTGTTGCAGTCAGAGTTGGTCCCACCAGAGCCTCATTAGAGCCCACACTGTCCTGTGACTCTCGACCTCTTCCAGCTGGGGCTCGGAGGATCTTGTCAGCCATATGGTCTCACACCTCCTCCTCAGTCTAAGATTGCCTAAAACCTGATTTTTTTCCCCCAGGATTCTTTTTCTGTTTGAAAGGATCTGCTGGCATTTATCTCCTGAGAGAAGGCAGGCAGGCTGCTGGACAGGGTTGAAGGAGCAGAGCATAAACTCCAGATGAGTGTCTAGCCTGGCTCAAGGGGCCATCAGGTGTGAGGCTTGGATGGAGATTTGTGGAGTTTGACGCCTTGCCCAGACAGAGCTGGAGTTCAATCCCTGAAGGCACGTCCGGCCAGACACAGCCTTTGTGTCGGGTCCTGGAACAGGAACACCCTGAGATTTCTATCACAACCACAGCAGGTTTGGCTTCACAGGTCCCTTCACTTCTTCCTGGCCCCTGCTGCTGATAAATGGCTCCAGCTCCTGTGCTTGCAGAGCTGTTTGCTGGTGCCTGCAGGCGTTCAGATCCACCTGAGGTGATTTTTGCCTTTTGGCCTGGGTGGTGCAGCCCCTGGGATGGA
Source organism: Prinia subflava (assembly GCF_021018805.1). Classification (NCBI taxonomy): domain Eukaryota; kingdom Metazoa; phylum Chordata; class Aves; order Passeriformes; family Cisticolidae; genus Prinia; species Prinia subflava. Next base: position 18,308,802 of record NC_086259.1, read on the forward strand.
AAGCTGTGCTCTGTGAGCTTGGCAGGAGCCAGATTTATTTGAGTCTGCACCTTTGCTCATTAGAAAAAGCCTGAGGTGGAGTGGGTGTATCTTAGCAATGGCATCAAGGGTATTTATCTGGAGACAGGTTGGGATTGAGAGTGTCACTTTGGGCTGTTATAAATTGAGCTGTTTTCTATTTGCCTGGTTATTTATGCTGTGATGGTATCGCAGCAGTGAAATCCACTGCTCTGGCAGGATCAGCCCCTGATCCCTCTGGTGTGGGGCCAAAATCTCCTCCGTCACTGATGCTCCAGAGCTGTCACTGATGCTCCAGAGTGTCACTGATGCTCCAGAGTGTCACTGCAGTGTCCCTCCTATAATTTTCACAGCAACAGCAGTGACCAGACAGCCTGGGGTGACCCCCAGAATGGTGGCGGCAAAAATATTCAGATTATTTTATCTGTGCCAAATCCCAGACTGATCCATCGTCCTCCAGAGAGCAGTGAGACCACCCCAAGAGTGGGGGACAGCCCCCACCCTCCTCCTGCAGCACATCTGAGGGGGCTGCTGGCCTCCTGCCTGCTGCAGAGCTGCTTCCATCAGGAAAGCGGGTTGGTAGCAAAATATGTCTGTTTTTAAAGGCCTGGAGAGGCCAGAATAATCCAAACTCAGGCTTGGCAAGGCACAGCATTGCAGCACATTCCTTCTCCACTGTAACTCCAGGCTGGGGCTGTGCAGACAGATGATACTGGCAAGGCAGCAGCAGTTGAGTTTGTGTTTTTTGGAGGGGGGGGATAAAGATTATTGCACCAACTGTAAACTCAGGGTGGGGGAGTTTCAGGAGAGCAAAAAAAATGTCCTGAGTTGTGCCAGGAATTAATATCCCAGTTCTTGTAAGAAATACAGTATTGTCCTCCCAGTATAGCCAGGGCCGGATAGTTCCCTCTGTTCTGAAAAGAACAATCTCTCTCAGGCAGCACATCCCAGCAGACTTGGATGGTTTTGCTCTTAGGTACAGGTGTCCTGACTCTGCTCCTGACTCCACAGGGTGGAAGCAGTCCAGGGCTGAAGGGAGCATCACTCCCCAGCAGCTCAGAGCAGCTGCTGGAGAAATGATCAGAAGGGAGAGTCAGCATTCCCTGGGACAACGGCATCGAGGTATTTCCTAGGATTTTGTTTCGTTTCTGGAAAGCTTGAGTGTGTCCTGTGTGTTGGTTTTTAAATGGATTTTCACTTCAGTCTGAGGGGAATGGGCTGGCTCTGATTAATTAAAATGAGGGGCATGGGAACTTTAAAGCTAAAAAGTGTGAGTGCAGGGGAGGGAAAAGAGGGGTGGTTAATGCTGAGTCCTGTTTTCTGCACACCAGTCACTGATCAACCACAGCTGTATCTGTGCAGGCTTTGACAGTGATTGCAGGGGGACAGGGCAGCACTTCTCCCTCACAGCTCCCTCATATTTTCGTATAAATCCTTTGTTTTGTAAAGCCGCCTTGCTTTCCATGATCCTTCCAAAATAATTTTTTCTGCTGATCTTCAACTGGTTGTTGGAGCCTTGAGGTGGCTTTTTGTGGGCTCAGAGTTGCAAGGTGCTCCTAGTCCCACTCAAACCAACCAAAAATGTTTGGGAGAATCTTGGCTAGGATCTGCTTAGGTCTGGACAAATGTGCCCTTAAACATGACTGGTTTAAGTGTCTGCAAACCAGAATAATCCTGGCTGCAGCACCTCCCCAGGATATGGAGGAGGAATGTATGGACTGTGAGTTAAGAACCCAAAAATGTCCTCCTGGATTCTCTATGGCGATTCAGTTACCATAAACAGTAATTAAAATATCACTGGGCTCCCCACTGGCACGAGGAGCATTACAGGCTGTTATGTTTTCCACGGGCAAACAGCCAAGCTCAGGCCAGAGTCAGTCTTGATGTCTTTTATTCTGTGCAAAGGGAATCACAAACCTGGGGCTTTCCCTCAAAGCCCTGCAGTGGGCTCTCCCAAGGAATTCCTCACTAAATCTGGGATTCCTGCAGCTCTGGAGCATTCAGGAGGATCCAGATGAGGCAGACCAGTGACAGCCCACCCAGCCCTTGGGACACATCTCTGCAGCCTCCCTCATACCCAGCAAAGCCTACTTAAAAGTTTACTGAAATAAACTTCTTATTTAAATTTACTTCTTAAAGAGCTTACTTAATTTTTTCTTACTTTAATAACTTATTTAAATTTTTCTCTTCTCTTACTTGTGCAAGGAGGGCTGTTCCCGTGCAAATGTCCTGCTACACAACCCAACTCTGACCTGCTGAAGTGACCTCAGGAGCTTTGAGTTGAGAAAGAAGGAGGAAAAATGTGACCAAGATTTTTTTTTTTTCTGAAAAGAACAGAAAGAAAACAAAGGGAAAAAATCAAAAGATGCAGCCAAGACTTCAGTGATAAAATGGAGCAGAGGAGACTTGGAATGTGGTACAGGACATGGTGTGCTGGAATCAGGAGCTGCTCCTCAGAGATGAGTGTTTGCTGCCCTGATGTCCAAATGTCAAAGCTCTGTGTCAGCCAGGGGCAGGAATCCCTCCTGGAGAGGGAGGGACGGGATGTGACGTGCAGGCAGCAGGGGAGAGTGCAAGGAGCCTGGACAGGGAGATCCACTGACCTTCCACTCAGATTTTTGGCAGCTGTTGTTTCTGCCTTTGCCTCTGGATCCCTGCCCTTCTCTTCCTCACTTTATCCTAGGATTTCCTGGGCCTTGGGAGCAGAATTGTTGTCACTCTGGGTGATCGTGCCAGCTCATTTCTAGGGCCTGCTGAGGGTCTCCTTTTGTACCAAGCAAAGGACCACAGACCCATTTGTCTCCTCTCCACCCAGGCTCTTTCAGCACCCTGGGAAGCAGTCATGGGGACACTCCTCTGTTTTCTCCCGTGGATGAAGGCTGGGAAGGGTTTGTCTGCAGTTCCAGGCTGGGAAGCCCATCAGCAAGGGATGAAGGTAACATCTGCTGCTGCTCCCCTTGTCCAGCAGAGACCTTGGGCACCAGCCTTGGGCTTTAGGGTCACACAGCTATCCCTGTTCACTCAGGGCTCACAAAGGCCTTATTGCCCACCCAGGAATTCCAAATTTCTGCTCTATTTGTCAGACCTCTCCCTAACACTAAAGTCGTCCGGGCTGCCCAGTGGCAGCAGTGTCTGACTTAATCTGGAGATGCTCAGCAAAATTTATTTCATGTGTCACGTGTTCATAACAGGTCAGGCTTTAGCAGCTCTTGGGTTGCCTCAACACAAGCATGAGTGTTTGTTTTTGGCCCTGGGATGAGCTTACTCACAGTTTTTGTGCTGTCTGATGAAGGTTTCTGTGCTGCTCTGTGGCCTGTGAGCCTGGCTTTGGCAACAATATGATAATGAGATGACAGAAGAGGTTTCTGTTTGCTTGGGAGATGATGATGATGGGAAAGCAGCAGGCTGCAAGCTACAGATCAGGGTAGGAGTAAGGAAAGGCTTAAACCCAGCCCAGACTTCACTCAGAGTAGAAGTAAAGAAAGGCTTAAACCTAGCCCAGACTTCACTCAGAGTAGAAGTAAAGAAAGGCTTAAACCTAGCCCAGACTTCACTCAGAGTAAGAGTAAGGAAAGGCTTAAACCCAGCCCAGACTTCACTCAGAGTAAGAGTAAGGAAAGGCTTAAACCCAGCCCAGACTTCACTCAGAGTAGGAGTAAGGAAAGGCTTAAACCCAGCCCAGACTTCACTCAGAGCAGGAGTAAGGAAAGGCTTAAACCCAGCTCAGCTCAGACTTCACTCAGAGCAGGAGTAAGGAAAAGCCTAAACCCAGCCCAGCCTTCACTCCCGTTCTGCAGGGAGCAGAGGCAAACCCAGGGTTCCCTTGCAAAGCCACCCCTGGGCAGGGTCCCAGCAGGATGGAGGAAGGTGTCAGCAGCCTGTGCAAATCTAGGCCACATCAGCCATGAAAGCTGAGCCTTAGCAAAACCCTGACATTCATTCTGAAGAGTGTGTTTGGTGTCTGGCCAAGCAGCTTTTCTCCTTGCTCAAACTTTTCCACTACAACTGGCCGAGCTGCAGCAGTGGGGATTGCACAATGCTGCATCCCAAGGCTCCAAAAAACAGGGAAAAGGCACAGAGCAATTCCAGATTGCAGTAAGAATTAAGATGAAACTGTTCAATAATACAAATATATGGCATGAATTACTCCAGGTGTAAGGACTGTGGTTCAGTACTTCAAGAATTATCAGGAAAACCAAGGAGCTGCCAGAGATATCAGGGAAAAGATGATCCTTGGTTTGTTTCACAAACTGCTCTTATTTTGTGTTTCTTCAGTGGGCAGGAGGATCTTTCCCCCACTGCTCTCTGCAGCCTTTTCTTGGTGAATGATTAGAGATTAAGAGACCTCCTGTAGGTCTGTGCTGGGCAATTTGTTGGCTGGTTTGTATTGCAGGGAAATTTAGGTGAGATAAACCTCTGGGCCCTTGTAATTTGGAAGGACCATGACCCCAAATCCTTGGCACAATAGTAAAACCAAAAGAACAATTTTTATTAGTTTTTAAAGAGTAATTTAATGATTTAATTTTGATCATGCTTGTCCGTACTCAGCAGACACGGCAAAAATTCAGGTAGACACCCAAATCTTCATCTCTCTCCTTTATCCTCCCCAGCTGGTTTTCATCTGGTGGCAGAAAGACAATAATTGTCTTTTGGGAGATGAAGAAAGAGAAACTAACACCAAGGAGATAATTACAGCGGGGTTATGGAGGCCAGAAGAACATCTTAAAGTAATAAGGAGAATGGGGGGATGCATTAATTGAATCAACAAAAGATTTGCAGGAGAGGAGGAATTCTCTGTTTCAATATTGAGCTTTATTCTCTCCCCAAAACTTAAACCAGTGATGCTCCTGCTGTAACTCACTTGCTGTGGCAGGTTTTGTATTGGCTTTCAGATTACAGAGTTTTCGTTGCTGAATTTACAGAAAATAGTGTGGGGATTTTACTGCTGAGAGCTGGTGCAGGGAGAGAGAAATAAAAGAAAGGAGTTCTGTGCAAAATTTTGCAAGAATATACAGCTGAAGAGCATTTGATTTAAGTTTCAGATGTGTAATGCTCTCCCCAAGTTCCCTACCATAAATTTCAAGCTGATCTTATAGTTTTGATGATATACTTTTTATGATGCATTTCATGCCTCATTTCCAGGCAGATTTACAGCCCTTACACAATGCTGGATGAGTGACTCCACATGCTTCATGTCAACAAGTTCTTTTCCTTTTTTTTTTTTTTCTTTAAATCCCCCTGAAACTCCTGCTGGTTAAAATTAAGCCATGTTGCAGTCAGAGTGCATTTACTCTTGTCCTTTTTGATCTGCTTTTGGTCATCATTTGGTGAAAATGGCCCCAAGAGCTTTGACTTTACAGATTGATGGCACTAAACAAGGGCTGGCATCCCTATTAATTCCAAAATTGAAACTAAGACTTTCTTATATGTGTAGATATTTTTTTTTTTGACCACCTGAGTTTTGACGTGATTAAAGGCTGAGGTGAAGCCTATCCTACACCTACAAGGTGCCTTTTCCAAAATAATCTCACCCACAGAAACAGAGAGAGATCAGTGTCACCTTTTACAGGCTTACAGATGTGAAAATATCTCCAAATGCAGAGCAGCCAACAACAACTTAGCACAAATCATGAGCTGTTGGGAAGAAAAATACCCTTACACTGGGCTTGGAATAAATGCTGTGGCTTGGAGACGAGCATGGATTTTGCCCAAATGTCCTGGCTGATGCTTTGCCTCTGATGGGTCCCATCACCAACCTTGTACCACCCCAAAGCCTTGCACCTGTCAAAGGCAGCAACAATAAGCAAAACACCCTATTTATTTCTATTTATTTCTATTTATTTCTATTTATTTCTATTTATTTCTATTTATTTCTATTTATTTCTATTTATTTCTATTTATTTCTATTTATTTCTATTTATTTCCATTTATTTCTATTTATTTCTATTTATTTCTATTTATTTCTATTTATTTCTGAATAAACATGAGTATACTTATATTTGTACTGATATCGATGTAGAAATATTTATATTTATATTTATATTTATATTTATATTTATATTTATATTTATATTTATATTTATATTTATATTTATATTTATATTTATATTTGTATTTATATTTATATTTATATTGGTATTTATATTTATATTGGTATTTATATTGGTATTTATATTGGTATATATATTGGTATTTATATTGGTATTGGTATAATATATAAAATTTTTATTCTTATTCTTATTCTTATTCTTATTCTTATTCTTATTCTTATTCTTATTCTTATTTTTATATAAAAATTTATATATTTATATTTATGATTTCCCAAACCCTCAAGAGCTTAAAGGTTTGACTGAGGCTGCAGGACAGGGCTGCCTTGGCAAATTCACAGACGTGGGGCAGGAGGGATCTGCAGAAGCAGAAGCAGGAGGAATCTGCCCAGGATGTCACATCACAGCAGGATGGAAACACAAGGTACCTGACTCACACAGGATGTGGCTTTTTTTTGCCAGCTTGCCCTGAAATACGGAAATTTAGACCATTAATCCCTAAAGGGGAAGAAGTGTGGGGTGTTGCAAGGCTGATGTCGGTGCCCACAGCGCCAGGAGAGGAGAGGCTGAATCACAGGAGGAAGGGATGATGCTGGCATCATCCAGGCTGGTTATCCCCGGGGGTTTCACAGCCTGGGGACACAGTGACACATCTCCTGTCACCCTGCTGAGGTGATCAGTCCCTGCTGGGTCCGGCAGCCCTGGTGGCTGGGGGACACTGCCTGGTTCCACCTCCTTTGTCCTGGGAGCTGCTCTTGTTCCCCAAACCAGGGGGCAGCAGCCGTGGAGGGGCTCTGTGCCCGGGCTGGCACAAGCACCCAGTGCCCACCACACCCTGCCCAGCGTGGGGATGCTCCCTGCTCCCACAGCAGCCTGTGGCAGGGCCAGGAGCTGCTGCTCTCCAGAGCTGCTTCAGGAGCAGAGATTTATTTACGTGTTTGACAGCAGGAAAGCTGCTCCAGCAGCTCCTGCTGGCACTGGGGGCTGCTCTTCCTCAGCTGCTTTTCCAGTCCCACACGTTTGGCTCTGGGGATCAAGGGGGAGCAGGGAAGAGCCTCTGCTCAAGGACAGAACATCTTGTTAAAATATTTTCTCTCTGTAAAAACGACAGTGACTTCCTTCAGACCTCTGCCCGACGGCTCATGAAGAAAAGCTGGGAACAGATTCCTCATGTGCAGCACATTTCTCTTTACAACCTGATAAGCAGTTTATGGGTTTTCTTTAGGCAGAACTGATTTATCTCACACCTCCCTCCACTCCCAGAAGAGCGTTGTCTTCTCTTTTTTATTTCTTTAAGCCTGGCCTTTCCACATTGTTCCTTTTAGCAGCCCAAACACTGCCTGGGCATCCTCTCACTGCTTTGCACCCAGTGACTGCAATTAGGAGCAGTTTTATTGTCTCCTCTGGTCCTGGTGTTGCTTTGATGATGGGGCTTTAAGCAGCAAAGAAAAGCCCAGCCAGATATTCCCAAAATTGGATTTTAGACCTTTTATTCTCCGTGTCACAAAGAACCAAGTGCTTGATCAGTCCCTTTTTGTTCTCCTGTGGGATGTGGCATCTTTCCACAAGCGAGTTTAGCCTGTTGTGGAGTGGCTGGAAAAGGTGCTGTGGGGACAGTTCACATACTAAAATTCAAAAAGAGAGGAATTATGACAATTTCTATAGTCAAAAAAACCACTGAACTGTGGGTCAGAAATATCACTGATCCCACTCCCCCGGTGTCATCTGCAGTTCCTCACTGCTGCCCCCAGCCCCTCTGCTCTCCTTTGTCCTCTCACCTCTCCTCACATGGGATTTGCCAAAACCTTTTCCACAAGGGATTGTCAAAACCTGGGAAGGTTCTTTTGACACAGCTTGAAAAGAAAAGTTTCTTTGTTTTAATTTCTGTTTTCCAGCAAAGGTCCGACATCCTTTTCCACAGCAGGAAGAAAAGTTTTCAGTTCGTTTCCCTGACAGTTCTTATACCTTGTATATTCTCCTTTCCTTCCAATCCTCTCTTAACACCATTAGCAAATCTTCCCCGTCATGCTCTTCCCAGGAAGTGTTTGTTTGTTCATTGTTAATTCTCTTGTCTTTTTTTCCCCTAATCCAGTTAAAGCTGTAAATTCTTCAGGGTGAAGAAGACAGCTGCATTTTGAATTTCTCTTTGACATCATTGACTTTATCCGGGTTAGATCACCAAGAAAAAGGGCAGCAGAAGTATTGTCTGCTCCATGCAGCCTCACATTTAGAGAAACTTTGGGTTTCAGTGTTTTGCATTTTGAAGCAGGGGATGATTTAAGGACAGGATTATCTGGAGTTCCTCAGCCCTCTGCCACTCAGCTGTCCATCACCTCCAGAGGTTTCCTTGGCATTATTCCTTTGCAGCAAACAGTGGCCTCTCCCCAGCTGCCCAGAACCAACCAAATGCCCAAATGTGCTGAGACTCCTGTGGTTTGTCCCTCATCCAAGAAGCCTTTCTGAGGCACCTGAGGGAGCTGAAAATGCAAATGTAACGCTGAGCTGGCAGCAGCCTGCACTGGGCAGGATGAGCTCTCTGTAACAGACTCTCCTCTTTTCCTGCTGATCTCACGGACTCTGTCACAGCTTGTCATCCAGAAGTGATGCTCCAGAGAGCTCTGATGGCTGCAGCCTCCGAGATGTGTGGGGAAAATGGTCAAATTTGTGTGCAAAATGTGTGTGAGTGGAAGCAAGCCAGGAGTTATGGAAACAGGCAGGTTTTTATAAAATAATGATCTTTTCAGTGTCTGCTTCCCTGCAGGGATGGGGTTTGGCCATGGCAGGGGGACCTCTGTGCATGTTATCCAAGAGCTCACAGAATCCTAAACTTTGGGGTTTGTGAAAATCTTTACATTTTCGCTGTTTTCTGTTAGCTACACTGACAGAAAAAACCAATACAGAAGTCCAGCAGTAACGAAAGCAGAAGTGGTTTTGGTGTCTAGTTCAGCTAAGATAAATTTATTTCCTTCCAGTGGTGTTCCAGGAAAAGTGGCAGCAATGGCAGAGAGAAAGATAATTTTGCCTATTATTATGTGATGACAATCCTATTCCTTTCCTAGCACATCCTTAGTATTTCAAGCCTGCTTTTCCACACAGCTCTAGCAAGGATTGATTTTTTCCAACTGGAGGAATACATAAAATAACAGAGAGCTGCTGCACTCCATAGTGCCTCATGGCTGGTGGTCTGGCAGATGATCCATAGGAATACTTAGAGGAGAAGCATCTTGGAGAGCTTTAAAAGCCATTTTTAGAGATGAATATATGTGTGATTCCATCCACTCTTCTGACAAATAAACACTACCAGTGTCAGGAGGAGCAGTCCTGGTGAGGGGCAGCAGCAGCTCCTTCAAAAAAAGGGATCACAGCTGAAATCTGCATTTAAAACTCTGCCTGCCCTGCCCAGGGAAGAGGGCAAATGTTCTCAAGGAAAGGGATGTCACAGGAAAAGAAAACCCGGAGTGTTTCCTGCCCTCATGCCAAGTTTTTCTTTCTCTCCTGGGGAAAAGTTGACCTCTTTTCCTTGAGGGATGATGTGTAACCCCATAAAGAAGCTACAGACCTCTCATCCCTCAGCCACGTCAGACCAGACAAAGCCTTTGCTTTGTCTGTGCAGGTTTTGTCCAGGAGCAGATGAATTAACGAGCAGAATAATTAATTTCATGTTTGAATTTTTCGAATCGGCCAACGACGACTGTAAGCAATAACTGCATGAGTAACAGCACAAGAAAAGAGATACATTGTGGCGTCTGCTGCAAGCTGTATTTTTCTGGAAACAATGACTAATCCCTCTTTTCCAGCGGAGGATTTGATGTACATCCAGGCTGCGGGCGTGAATCAGCGCTGACAACCAACACGCTGCAGCTCCTCCTGCTCCTGGAGCTCCCTGCTCCCGCTCCTGGGCTGCAAGGATGGGAATTGCTTCCTCTGGTATCCCCTGAATTACTGCTGGGGAAGGGGAGGGCTCCTCAGGGCTGTCCCGTGGTGTCACCCCCCTGAGGGGTGGCAGGTGTCACCTGAGCCCCGCGTGGCTCTGTTTGCTCACCTGGTGGGACTGAGACACATCCTGGGCACCAAACCCGGGGTGGGCACTGCCCCTGTGCTGTGCTGCTGGTGCTGGTCACACCCCAGAAGTGCACACTGGAATTTTGTTGCAGGAATTACGTTGCAGGAATTATGTTGCAGGAATTATGTTGCAGGAATTTTGTTACAGGAATTACGTTGCAGTTCCGGGGAAATCGTCACCCTTCGTGCCCGTGATCCAGCGGGTTTGGAAGGAAGGCTGAGGCTGTGGTGACAAGTGTGGAGGGTTGCTCATGCAACAGCAATCCCATCTTCTAAACAACTCCAGGAGCAGCTGTGTTTCATAGAATTAACCTTGCTTCAACAGCCTCCCCAGCTGGAAGAGCCTGAGATTAGCCAGAAAAATAAAAATTACCTACAAAGAGGTGGGTCATGTCCAGCATCTGCCCTTTCAGCACCACATTCCCACAGGGAGAAAATCAGGGAGACAGCAGCTGCAGGAGGGTGAGCACAACCAGGAGCTGCTTTGGAAAGACACTTGCCAAAAAAGCCAGAGATTTTCACCATTATTAATGTCAATTCATGGGCCTTTACTTTTTCCTAAAGTCTATTTTTTGGCAAAAATCTATCAAGGACTTCATTTTCCAGTGGTTTGTCAGTATGAAAGGGGCCATTCCCACCCAGCCTGTTGTTCCCAGAGTAAATATGTTTTTAGGCACAGAGCAATATAATCCTACAGATTTGCAGAGGAGCTGCAAACCCTCCTGGCAGTGCCTGAGGCGACATAAAGGCTCTGTTCCCATCTCTCCTATTTATGGAAAACCAAAGGCCATTTATCTCCTCGATTCCCCCGAGATTTTCTATAGCTTAGTCAATAACCATGAATTACTGCTTGGTCGAGTTATTTTAGGGAAAATAGGATAGGATGGGAAGAGGATGTGCCTCAGCAAACAACCAGTGTCTCTAGCCTGGCTTCCAAATGGGGCCACAGTGAGGTCCTCTCCCCTTCCCTAAGATATCTCATTGCAAAAATTAGATTTTCATTTGAAACTTCTCTGATTAGAAGTGAGTTCAGAGTTTGCACTGCTCCTGGAAGGATTCCATTCACACCCTTAAACCTGCTGGTCCTGGAAAGTGCTGGATTGTCTCCACAATCTGGAATTTCAGCCAGAGGTGAGGGAATTCCCTGGGTACCCTCTGTGGCAGGAGGGGACCCAAATGGGGATGTTCAGAGGCAGGGAGAAGATGCAGGAACCCCCAACCACGGTGGCTGCTCAGTGTCCCTCAGCCCTGCCAGGCACAGGCACATTTTTTTTTGTTCCCGTAGACATTCTGTCATTGCAAAGCTTTTATGGAGCAATTCCAGCCATAAAGGACAAAAAAAAAAAAAAAAAAAAAAAAAAAAAAAAAAAAAAAAAAAAAAAAAAAAAAAATTTAAATATTTAAATCTTCCTTTGGACCAAGAGAAATTCCTTGTGGTTCAGCTGGTTAGACTTCAGCTCTGTGCTGGCAGAGGGCCCAGCTGGAGCAGTGCTGGGGGTGCATCCATGGCACTGGGACTTTCTGGAGTGTTCTGGTATCCCCCAAAATTCTCCAGGATCCCCCAGGGAACACCCCATGGTTTCATTCCTCTGCTGATGGTTGCTGCTGCTGCTCTCACGAGATTTGCCCATCACCAGTGGCGCTCTGATGACCCCAGAGCTGTTATTTAATTAATATTTACACGGCAATAAACACCCTCCTGTTTGTCTCTGCCCTCAGCACCTCGGTGTGTGGGGAGCTTTGTGTTTCTGAAGTGCTTTGGCAAAAGTGGAGGGTGAAGTGGAGTTATTTCTGGTTTTGTTTTAAAAAGAAACACCCTGAAAGGCAGGTTACTTGTTTATTTTGTTTTATTTCTAGGAGAAGGTGCTGAGGGATGTGTAAACCACTCTGCAGGATCATCCCAGGAAAGGAACTAAAGGAGCCAGAAATTAGGTACAATTCTTCCCTTATTATTTTTTGGTAATAATTATTTGTAGAAAATCAAGCTTCTAGATAAAATACTTTAGTTTTTGAGATGATACAATATTGTAAAATTAAGAAAAAAAAAATTCCCTTAATTGGAAAGTTCTAAGAAACAGGGAATGAAAGGACCTCCCTGATCTATTTCTTACAGAAGATTTTTCCCTACTCCATATCTGGACAGATGTTTTAAATTAAATTATGACTTCGAAAATGTAGTAATTTCTGCTGGGAATTTAGTAGTTCCTGGGTTTGCTGTCAAGAAGAGCTGTCTACTCTCCCTGTAGCTTCTCCAATTAGGCTGTAAGTTTGCAAGAAAGGATGTCAGTCTCAGATTTTTCTGCTCCATTGGGTGATTTCCCACTTTTTCAGGGCATCACTGTGGAGTTCTTGGGAGGTTTTTTCCTACTTTTGCTGTTCCCACTGCAAGTTTAGCTGGCATCTTCATGAAATCGTACTGCCAGACTCATGGTTTTTTCTTATTTGATCTTTTCTCATCTCAGTAGCTCAGTGAGTTGTTTCAGCTTTAGGATATCTGAAATCTTTATGACAATTGCTTTGTTAAACACGGATCAGGTTAAGAAAGAGTGACATGATTTGGGACAATTCTTTGTTTCCTAACCCCAAATTTGGTTTGTAGGGGATTCACCAAGAGGAAAGGTGTGCTGATCAGAGGTGAGGCGATGTTTGGTTGGACAGATACTCTTTAATTGTTTTTTTGAAGATACAAATGTGGATCATTCTCTAGGGAAATTATCTGTAAATAGGACATCTGCTGTGCCTTGAAGGTTTTGTCATTTTAGAGATGTTTGTAATTGAAAACAGATAAACTGAAGCCTACCTTTTGTATCTAACACAAAAGAAGTAGAAATCATCTCCCTGAGTACAATTACTGATGTAATTATAATAAATATTAATGACATTATAATGCCCCCTTGCTCAAGTTCTTACGCTGGCTCAGAGCCTTTGCCCTCCAGCTCTGCCTTGCACAGAATTTCTCAGATTCATTAAATTATTCCCATGTGTTCCAGGGGAATAACTGAGGGTTTGGAACTTATCTGGGGCAGCTGCTCTGTGCGTGGATCTTCCTTGGTGACTCCTGTTGCTGCTGGATGTCACTGCTGTCCTCATGCCCTGTGAATAGCAGAGGGCCAGGTAAATCAGCCCTTACTCTAATGCAAACTAAAGCCAGTTTGTTTCTTTTAAAAAGAGGCTTAAATTGCAGGTCTGGGCAGCTGGGCAGGGAGGAACTGGAAGAGAATCATTTGTGCCAATGTTGGCTCCTGAAAGATGCAGCAGACAGGAGGAGATTCACGTTTGGGTTTGAATCCTCTGCACCAAGACAGAAACCCAAGACTTGTGTGCTGTGATAAAATCCCATAACGTGCACGAATCCATCTTAAAAGAGCCTAAAGAGCTCTGAGGGTTTTTTTTTGCTGTTGCTCTGAGCAGTGTTAAAAATCTGCTGTGGTGCCTCAGCCCCAGAGACAGAAGAAATCTTGGCAATAAAAATGCTTCCTCCAGTGACACCTTCACCACGGGCACTGCTCAAGGGGCTGGGAGCTCACAGGAGAGCAGCTGCCTCTCACCATCACACAGGACACATCTCCCAGGCAGCTTTAGCACATGGAAACCACAAAATAAGAAAAAAAAGAAGAAGAAAAAAAGGCAAATCAGTGCTGAAGCATGACATTTCCACCTCCACACACAGGAAATAAGAATGGTTGAGTGGTGCTGGCAGGAAAGGGACTGAGCTCAGCTTTATGGTGTTGGGAAAGCAATAAACACCCATCCCTGAGCGGAGCTGGAGGTCACCTGGCTCCTCCTGCACTCCCACTGTGGTTCTCTTGATCCTGCCATCCCACGGAGGAGCTGGAATAACAAAGGTGTCCTGCAGTGGACAGGAGATTGCTGAGCCATGGGACTTGTTTTGTGTCCATAGCACAGCAAAAAGAGCCACCCTGTGCTCCAAAAAGCCCCTGAAACTTCCAGAGGAAATTCCAGAATGAGGGAATAGAGGTGGTCTGCTAGATGGGCTCCAAGCACAGTTAGGGCAATGGAAGGGGAAGGTTTTCATGGAAACTTTTCTTTTTCTACACCTGGAAGAGGAAAGGTTGCCTGCAGAGCACGGGCAGAATTTTGCTTGCAACTTGAAATTTTCATATTTCATAGAACCATAGAATAATTTGGGTTGTAAGGGACCTTAAAGGTCATCTAACTTCAACCTTGCCCAGATATTTCAGGTTTCATAGATGAATAAATAAAGGGCAGGTATAGAGTTGAATTTTTGTTGTGGCATTCAAGATACCATGGTCCCAAGAGCTCAGATTTCAGCCTTCAATTTCATTGCTAAAAGGAAATATTCAGTGCAAGCTATGGTAATACTGGCATGGGTTATGTGGACCTTTCAGAAGGGACCTCACCCCCTGGGAATGCTCCTGCCTTTCCAACTCTCCTTCTCTTTGCTGTCCCTGGAAGAAACCTGTGAGTAAATCTGGTCTTGTGTTTTCATTCCTGGAAGACAGAAGTCTTGGAGAAATGTCTTCCTTTGCTCCTCGAAGGGCTGTGGTGGAGAGGATGAACTGTGGTGTGTCCTGTGGCTGGGAGTGTCAGAAAGGGGCACCTCTCTGGAGACAGAAATCACAGAATCCCAGGTTTCCTCCTGCTGAACCCAGAGATACTGTGTGGGATGGGATCGTGGGTTTGTCATTCAACAGGGCTGGTTAACAGCAGTTCAGATTTCAGGAAAGGCAAGGCAAGAAATTCCTTCTCCTTATTGTTTGTTCTCCAGGATGGAATTCGGTGTCTGAGTGTCTAACTCCATGGGTAGCTTGTTTCCTGGATGTCTGGAAACAGATGACCTGGAACAGACAGAACTTGGCTTTTTCCTCCTGCAGCTGTGAGGGACAGGAACACTGATCTCCCATTGTTATTTACTGGAATTCACACCCCTTTCTGAATTAGGTCGATTTTTAATTTTGAACAGGTTTAGCCTGACGCTGCCATTTCCAAGTGCTGGTCAAGGCACTCCCTTCCAGAGATGGAAACACTTCAGGGGTGGCTTTCCATGAGCTACCAGGAGCTCTCCAAACACTTTGTGGCCAAAGACCTGACGGGATCTGTGGGAATACTCTTGCCTGAAGTTCCTTCAACAAGAGGAACCACGGCAGTGCCAGCCTCTGTTGGTGTCACCTGAGTGTGCTTTAATTCCCTGAGCTTCTGAGCAACACAAATTTCTAATCCAGGTCTTGCCCTCAGCACAGCAGGTCCCATGTGCAGCATCCTCCTGCCCAGTCCAGCTTCTGATCTTGCTGGAAAACCAGTTTGTTCCACAGGTGTTTGAGGCCAGGTTTTACAGCAGGATGCTTCTGTCAGTAGTGACCTTTCAGGAATGCTGCTCGAAGAAAATCCTGACAAACACCACTGAGTGGAGAGGTGTGGGTGTTAACAGCCCTCTCAGCTCACTGGAATGGACTGGAGGAACTGGGAGGGGGTTTTGGCTAAATTTATCCTCCCTCTCACCACTTCCTCCATATCTGCCTCTCTTGGACCATACCTGGTGGCAGGCATGTCAGACACAGTTAGTTTGATGTGGGATTATTTTATGTCTATCCATCTGAAAACAATTGTCATGAAACACCAAAACCTTAGTATTTCCTAGTGTTTATTTAATATTTTCCTCTTGGCTTCTTGTCCTTAAAGCAGCAACTGAAAACAAAAGAAATATCTTGCACTTAACTCGCACTTTCTCCTCCTGTTGACTCTTCTGTTTTAATTCAAATTCAGAGGCTTTCTCTGGAAAACAAGTATGAAAAAAGTACTTAATGAAAGCTCACATGGTAGTTTAACTTTTCAGGGTCCAGCACTGCTGTAGTTTATTTACTTGCCAAGTAATTACCAGTTTGAAATTGCAGTTCTACTCCCAAGTTTTAGGGCAGTCAAATTAAACAGGAAAGATCATCCTCGAGGTCAGACAGGTCTGAGAGACTTTAATGTCCTTGTTCCTGACGTGGAGAGGGCACAGACTCATCCAGGTCAGTGGGGAGTTTGTCTTTCCTTGCACCAAATTCTCCAGCCAAGTGTGGGAGATGTGTGGAGCTCCCTGGTTTTCTGTTTGCTGCCCAGCTGATGTCAGCCAAGTTACTTTTAGCTGGGGCACAACAATTAGCCCTATTTTATCCCTCCTTAAGCGGTTTAATTAAATTTTACAGCTTCAAACCCTATACTCAGCCACCAGGGAAATCTAAACTTCCATCAGTAAATGTTCTTAAACAGCTAATAAAATACCTGTGCCCTCAAATTTACTTCAAATGTGGCAGTGATGAGGAGATGGAAGTTTTAAATGTAGTAATAGGATAATCAGAGGAGGCTGTATCACCTTGAGACCATCTTGGGGCAGGCCTGGAGAGGGGCCTGGAGGAGGTGGGAATACAGAGGTGAGAGGATCCTATCTCAGTCCTCACTCAGGTATGAAGCAAAGCAAAAAATAAAATACTTTGCTTTGTATGAAGCATTTATTGAAGCAGGCACCAGTTCCACACCCCTGCCTTTCCCACCGTGGGTCCTTTTGTCACAGTGCTGGGACACCTGACTGGTGGGAGATAAAGATTTATTCAGGCAGCCCTGACTTCCTGAGGTTATAGAGAAATACCCTTAGTGCTCAGACATGGGAATGTCATGGGATCACAGAACGGTTTGGGTGGAAGGGACCTCAAATCCCATCTTGTTCTACCTCCTGCCATGGGCAGGGACACCTTCCTCTATCCCAGGTTGCTCCAACCCCCATCCAACCTGGCCTTGAACACCTCCAGGTCTGAGGAAATCTGCAGATGAAGTCATAAAAGATGTCACGGATCAGGCACGTGAGGGCATCACACATTGCTTATGGCTACTGGTGTGGCCAGATATGAAATATTGATTTACAGCTCTTTTATGGCTGGCTGATATCTCTTAAGTGTTGCAAATGTTCACTCTTTAATCAATGGGTTTCCAGTCACCTTTTCTGTGGCAATCTGCCCAAAAAGACCCAGACTAAGATGTACTTTTTGAACGAAAAATGTTCAGGAGGTACCAAACCTTTACAATAACCTGGATGTGCTCCCTGTTTTAACCAATCCAACAAAATCATAACCTGTGACGTGGTAGATGTGATGTTTTCTTTTCTCTATTTTATTCTCTCTTTTAGGAGCTCCATGCTGTGTTTCCACAGCCTCAGAAGCAGGGAATGGTTATGGGGAGAGGATCCAACTTTCCAGGCTGGATCCTCCCTGATATAAAGTGGCAGTGCATTTTATCAGGTCAGTGTGGCAGGCAAAGCACAAGAAGGGGCAACAAAGCAGGTGAGAGATCCCCACTGGTTGTGTGCCCAAATTCTACAATCAAACACGTCAGCCATGTGTTCTTTTTCAGGGAGGATGAGGATGTCAGGAAGTCTCCTAATCCTTGCTGTATTGCCAAATGATGGAAATGTGAAAGCTGCCAGAAAGAGCAAGGATCAAAAGTGTAAGTATTCAATTTTTTGGAGGGAGATAAAACTAACCTTCCTATGAGAAAAAAAAAAAGTATCTGTCTCTGAAAGGTATTTGAGTTGACTTGTTGAAATACTTCTTAAAATACTCTGTCAGTCACTTTATGGTGATGGTTTCTGAGTTCTTTCAGGGGTCTCCTTTGAAGTTGTGTTAGGATGTCTGACACAATTCACTCCAAAGGAGCCCAGGCTGAGAAACCAGAGAACATAGGTGGGGTTTTCCTGACCACTCTGAAGATCTTAATTTTTTTAATGGGCACATTTCTAATCAGTCTGAGAAATTATACAAAAAACTCACAACAACACATACTTACAGGTGTGTACTTCGAAGAACGCCTTGTGCTGAAGTGTTTTATTTTCAGTGCAAACTGCTTTGAAGTGGAGTTTTCCTGCAGGGTTGTTTGTGCAGGCTGTGTGGGTCAGGAGTCCTGCAGAGGGTCCCAGGTGGGACCTCCTGCCCTCCAGGGGCTTGGGGTGAGGGGCTGGATCTCCCAAGCAGGAGTTTGAGCACTCAGGGATGAAGTCACAAGTGGAAAATGTTGCTTGATCGTAGTTTAGTGTCTCAGTCCCTTGATCCATACTTAGGGTCCCTAAGTATAGACCCTTAATCTTCCCCTCTTTGGCTTGCTGCCTGGTTGGGAAGCCCCTGAAAATCCACTTCCACTTCCACCAGGAGATTCCTGAGGCATCAGGATGTCCCTTCTGCTGATGTTTCTGGGCACAGTGACCATCACTGCCCTCAGGGAGGGTGGGGGCAGAGACACAGGTGTTCACCTCTTCATTCCCACCCCGGGGCCATGAGTGTTCCTCCACTTGTCCTGTCTTCTCCAGAGGCCTCTGGCTGCAAGGGGAGGTGTTCCCAAAGCATTTTTAGTCATGGAGCTCAGCCTGGAGAGGTGACTGAGAGCAGAGCCAGAGCGTGGCCGTCAAGAGAGGCAAGGGCTGGCAGCAGGGTGTGGGATACAGGAGGAATTCTTGGCCCAGGGATGAGGGAGATGTCCCACACCTCAAAGGTGACTCCTCCAGCAGTGGCAGGAGTGGAGATGTTTTTTAGGAAAAGAAGGCACCTTCCCAGCACTGACCACTATTAATGTGGTAGAAATGCCTTTATTTGGGATCCTGGTAGAGCACTTTTTTTATCCATTTGAGGTATAAAGTGGTGAGTGTTCAGTTCTTTCTGCTGGGTAATTTTCTTGCCATCAACAGAGGCAAGGGCTGGCACCAGGGCATGGGATACAGGAGGAATTCTTGGCCCAGGGGTGAGGGAGATGTCCCACACCTCAAGGGTGACTCCTCCAGCACTGACTGAGTAGGTGAGGGCTGTGATTCTCCTCAGGGCTCTGCCTCAGGGAGTTTATCCAGCTGTGGATGGATCACACTGAGACTGAAACCAGCACCCAATTCCCTGCAGGGCTGTGGCTGCAGCCAAGCTTCTCCCCCTGGCATTTTCCCCTGGCCAGCAGCTCCCTGATTCCCATGCCAGCTATTTTGGAGCCCGGGCCAAGGTGTCTTGGTGTCTCCAGAGGCTGGAAAAGGAGCCCTGGCAGCACTGCCTGCTTTAGGGTGTCCTGGCTGCTTGGGCTCCTCAGGTATTTGCCTGAAGCTATGGGCAAGCTCTTGTTCTCAGCTGATCACAGCAGCTCAGATCACTATTAATTCAGAAATAAATTATCCTTGCCAGCCTTTCCAGCATCACAGAAATCCATAAAGATAAGTCTTGCTGGTTTTCTCCCCACTCCTTTATCCTACTAGTTTTAAACTGTGGTAGAAAAGGCTGGTTTAATTACCTTTCTCTTGCTGATGAACTTCATCAAGCACAATAAGCTTAATAAGAAAAAAAAAAAAAAATCCACCCTGAGTTTGAGTGATGTGTTCACAGCATCTAAGAGATCTACAAACCCAAGCAAACCGTATGCCTAATTTGCCTTGTGCCATTAATTATGTCTTATCTCATTGGAGAGAACGGGATTGACATTACTGCAGCGAGTTTCCCTAATAGCTTGTGCTAATTAGGGAGTGATTCTGGAATAAGGAAGTCAAGCAAAGAGCAAGGCCAGCAGCAGAGGAGGCCGAGGGCGTGCCGTGGGGTCACACTCAGTGGAGGCAGTAAATCCCTGTGGGTTGTGCAAGGGCTCAGGGGAGCACAGAGATTTCCTGGGGCTCTTCTTATCACGCCATCAGAGCCTGGGCTGCGTGATAAGAAGGAAAGGCACGACTTCAGCCAGTGGGCAGCTGATGCCATTTCTCCAGAAGCTTTGCCAGGCTGGATACTCATGCCCTGGCTTCCCTTGAAGGTCTGAATTTATTCCCAAACTCTTATTATCCCACTTCTATTGGGTTGTGTTGAGCAGTTCACCATCCTGGTGCCAAAGCAGGACAGGAGGACAGGAGGTGATATTAAACCTTCCCACCTTTCCCACTAGGGAGAGGAAAAGGTCTGGAGAGGGGCAGGATCCTCTGAGCCATGGGAACGTCGTTCTTGGGTTTGTTGGTACTGCTGATGTCTCTAAAGCTTGTGAGGACCCTTGCAGAGTGTGTGACACAAGTGCTGCTGTTTTATTGACTTCACTGCTCATGGGAGAGCTGGGGAAGTCCCCAAACCCCTGACCAGTGGTCTCTGGGATGGTCACTGGGGACAGACCTTGCCCATCCCACCCCTTCCCCACCAGGAGCCCGGGCAGTGAGCAGGGTGAACCCTCTGCCCTGGAGATGGAAGGCACTTCCCACAAGCAACAACCCAACATCTGTCAGGAACTTCAGCTGCAGCTCATAACACTTTTATTTTCCTCTTTGTTCTCTGCCTTTTATCCTTTGATGACTTACCAGGCCACCCAAACCAGATGAGATCCCTGGGACAGCGTCTCACACAGCGGAACAATATCAGGGCAGAGAAATGCTGCCCCAATTTCTAGGGAAAAGGGCAGTAGCACTCCTCAGAAGGTTTATTTAAACATGGCTGTTTATTTTTGCTGGAGATTGAGTTACCTTCCCTTATAGGAGTAATGTTTTTGGAATCCTCCTCGCTTCGCCTGTAATAAATCACAGTTGTCTGAAGGAAACGAGCAGCACTCTTTGTCATTTCTCTTTGCTTTCCCTCCATTGGCAAGCGAAGGAAGTGCCCCAAAAAGAGTCATTTGTTACCAACTTGCTTTTGACATTGCTGGCAAATCCTTGGCCTGCTGGCTACATAAATTACTGCCCTATCTCCGGGCAGACAGAGCACAGAGGCACAGCTCTTGTTTCTAATTGCAGGCTGGCAGGACCTCTGCTATCAGGCAGCACAGACAACAAAGAGAACAAGAAGAAAGGCTCCCAGCTGGCTCTCAGCGAGGGTGGCAGGGCTGCAGGGAGGGGACCCCAGGTCCTGTTATGACTCCAAGCCATGTTTTGTCCCAGCAGCTGCCAACAACCACACGGGCAGGATTCGCCGGCTGCGTTTGTGGCAACAATGCAAAGCTGCACCCAGGGCTCCTCAATTCCATTCTCTGTCAGGGGATGGCATTTGGGCTGAGTGACCTCTGGGAGCAGCAGACTGATGGCGAGCACTGAGACTTCAAAGGAGTTCTGAAGTGGCTCTGACTCTTCTCATCCCCTCCTTTTAATTTTATTTCTTTTTTTTAATTGAGATTTGCTGCTCTGGGCTAAACTGTTTGGAAGCGTTTCGTTGACAGAATGGCTGGAACTGGTAACGTCCAGCATCCAACAGGCTCTGTTATGATGTTGTTTTAACTTGTTTTTCCCCTCAAAGTTCTGAAGAGCTTTTACCAAGGATAACTATTTTTTTTGGTGTAACCATTCATGTGTACATCCAGAAAAACTGAGGCTGTATAAGTAGGACAGGAACAGATCACACATGAGCGAGTGAGCAATGGGAAAAGGAGAAAACAGGGTGAAAATCATGGGACTTCTATAATTTTAAAAGCTATTTTCCTAGGGAATTGCAGCCCTCACCTCTCTGTCCCTGATCACTTCTTTATGGCTTGAGACAGACGAATATCTGTCAGGTGGCAGAAGTGGAAATGTTTTTTAGGAAGAGAAGGCACCTTCCCAGCACTGACCACCGTTAATGTGGTAGAAATGCCTTTATTTGGGGTCCTGGTAGAGCACTTCTTTATCCATTTTGAGCTAAAAAATGGTGAGTGTTCAGTTCTTTCTGCTGGGTAATTTTCTTTCAGTCGCCTCCTTTTGAGCCCTCAATATTATTGGAATTTTCTGAGTATCTTGGTGTAAAGGTGATGTTCTTTGATTGACATTTATCTGTCATTTATGGGACTAATTCACATTCTGCTTTATTTGTTGTAAAATTTGAATGCAGCCACACAGCAGAGCTGAAAATATATACTAAAAATTAAAAAAGGTGCAGTTATTTTAGGCTTTACAAGGCTGGAAACAGGGAAAATTGTTTGGATTTCTAGTTTCCATCTCTCTTTAGTGGCATTTAGCTTTTACAAGGACTTGAAGGGTATATGGTTCAGCAAAAAACATTTCCCCAGCTTAGGTGATGCTCATTCCTTGCTCTCCTTTAAAAATACGAAAAGAAGTTTCATCAGATCATGGAGCTTGGAATGTCAAATCAGAGTCTTACACAAATAATCCAGGTTTTGGGGAGCTTGCAGGGCTAAGTGGGTTCTTTGGCATGGACTGGTTTTATTATGGATGGAGCCACAGCAGAACCACATTAGAAAAGGATATTGTTACAACACTTTCAGTATCAACAATGCTACTTGGAGAGGAATAATCTGTTCCAGATGACTGCTAAGAATGCCTGTCCTTTTTAGAAGGGATTTTTTTGTTGTTTAGTTGATTTATTCTGATAAAATTTGGGATCATTTAGACTCCTGTCAAGGAGTAAACACGAAGATAATGTGATTCACAGAAAGGGCAGTCTGAGAGGCTACTTTCATTTAATTCAGTTAGATGGGCTTTTATATTGGATTTATTTGTTTTATCTTGAGTGTTGTAGGGAATTTTTCTCTTCATGAAAGAGGAGGCAGAGTAGAATTACTGCAGACATCAAAACTGCTGGGTTAATTCCAGGGCTTTTCCATGCCACTGGCAAGTAATGGGGCTGCAGTTACCTGCATAAATAACTGGAGGTAACAGCAGCCACTGATAAAACAGATGAGATTTTGAGAGGTTTGAAAGAAAAACTCTGTTTGTGATATATATCTCACCAAAATTTCCCACCAGACCAGTGTGCAAGACAGGCATCAAACTGAACTGTTTGAAATTAAAGCAAAAAGATATTTTAAATTTGGCTTTTCTGCACATGACTGAGGGGAATCTGGTAAACTACAGTTACTGTAAAAACTACAGGATTTTTCAGTCTCTTTGTGCCCCTTCCTTTGCTCCTGGAATAACACCCATGGTTTTTATGGCACTGATGGGACACATTTGGGATCTCCTTTCCACCACTGATGTCCCTCTGTCCCAAACCATCCTGCAAGACAAGGCTGGGAACACCCCTGGACGGAGCTCAGGAGCAGCACTGCAGGAAAATATTCCATGGCCAGTCTGGCAAGGGGCAATTTTTTAATCTCCCTCTGGATTTCTGTCTTGCCAGGGATTTCAGCTCGTGGGTTTGTGCCTGTCCCCAGGCACAAGGGTGTGAGCAAATGCTGTTGTGGTGTCCCTCAGCTTTTTATTGTCTGTCCTTCTCAAAAGTTGCTCTGTCTGGGCTCCCTCCCAGCTTCTCCCCAGGCCATTGCTCAGGCCCCTTGGATCAGGTACCCCCAGGAGCCATGGGGAGAGCAGGGGGGGTGCCTGGCTGCACCTGGATGCTTCTTCCACTCAGCACAGCCCGTGGTGACCACCCTGACAAAGCTCAAAGCTCCCCCCTGCTCTCTGCATTCCCAGCACATCCACTTCCATCTCCCCAGCCACTGGATTTTCCCTCTGAGGGCTTCAGCTTGGTTCTGAGTGTTACTGCAGCAGAAATTAGTTAAGCCTGAAAGGTTTTTGAAGATGTTCCCCAGAGCTGAGGGCTGCTGAGCAACCAGCAGGGGAAGAGTTTGGGGAGCTTTGTTAGTCCTGGATGAGCAGATTCCTGTTTTGTGTTTGAAACAGATCTGCACCCGCTTGGTTAACAAAATATTATGCTCAGGATAACTACCTGAGCCACCTCGCCAAGCCAAAGAGCCCTAGGAGGGTTCCAGAAAAGCCAATATTAAATCCAGAGACATCAACATTAGTGAAGTAGGACTAAATTATCTCCAGCTGGTGCTGGCTCTCTCCTCAGGCTCTGAAATAAGTAGCTCCCTGGAAAAGAAGGAAAGATGAGGGCTGTGCTAATGAGGAGCAGAACCAAGCTTGGAGCTTTGGTCTCATTTTATTTCCAGCCCTACCAAGCCCAGTCAGTGACAATTTCTCAGTTCCCATCACTTGTGCACCAGCCACTCCACCAGAGACAAGTTCCCCTGGCAGTGAGGAAGGATCCAGTCCCACTGCTGGAGGGTAGGAGACAAGGGCTGCCCCAGCTTCCATGGTCTGGGTGAGAAGCAGAAATCCCCTGAAACTTTTGTTTTTCTTCATTCAATTAACTGTTTGTAACTGTTAATTGCACCTTAACCATGATCAGAACTCAAACCGAGGGCTTCTCTCCTCAATGAGCAGCACCTTTGAGTGCAATATTGAAATATTTGGGTAAAATGATGGGTGAACACCAACCATTGCTCTGTGCTGAATGTGACCTAGAGTAGCAATGTATGAGCAAATTAAAAATCAGCACTAACATCACCTGGCTATTCGGGAGACTTCATGTTTCTGATCAGTTCCTATGAAAAATGTGTTCTCAGAAGAAACAGGGATTTCAGACATGAATTGTTCACTGTTGTGACTGGTGAGCTCTCCTCTCACATGTACTGTCCTGTTATTTTTAAATAACATTTCTGGACTCTCCAGAAATCCCTCCTTGCCACGTGAATCTCTGTATCTGAACAACACTGAAGATATCTCTACTCCTAATTGCACCTAGAGCTGCAGAATCATAGAATGGTTTGGGTTGGAAGGGACCTTAAAACTCCTCTTGTTCCAATCCACCTTCCACAATCCCAGGGTGCTCCAAGCCCTGTCCAGCCTGGCCTTGGACACTCCCAGGGATCCAGGAGCATCCACAGCTGCTCTGGGCAGGAAGGAGAGGGTGTTTGTCTGAGTGTGGCACTCGTGCAGCACGTTGGGGCACGTTGTTGGGCAGAGGTGGCTATAATGAAGCACTGAAAACATAAATTCAGCTGGCTGGGAGCACGGGGTGAGTAATTATCCCTGTGGGAGCACAGCAGGTGGATTAGTTCCTGGGCTGCCTCTGCAATAAGCAATTAAGGGAAAACATCTGTTTCCCATCACCCATTTCTCCTTTTCCAGGATACTCCTCCGGTTTTGTCTCTCTGATGCTGCTGCAGCCTGGAGACAACTCATTCCTGCAGGGAGGCTGTGCAAACACCATGTCCTGTGTGGAAAGCAGGGGAGAGGGCCAGGAGCAACAGGACACGGTGAGGAACATCCGCAGTCAGCTCCTGACTCCCTCCTTTTATTTTCTGTTGGGTTCTGCCTTGTTCCATTCCTGAAGGAATTTCCAGGGACTGGGAGCAGCCCCGACAGAGGTGCAGAAAATAAACTCTGCTCTGCTCAGGGACTCAGTATCTCTGCTGCCATCTTCAGTAAGAGGAAAGCCTGAGCATCCCATCGTTATCGCTGCCTGATCTGGGTTTTTAAAGTGGATTTTGCTCAATTGGCCAAGCCAATCTGATATCTGGGTCCGTTTGCACCAGGAAAGGTTTCCATGCTCACCAGGGTATCCATGGATGATGCTCAGTGTCCTTGTGCTGCTGAAAATTCAGAAGAAATGAGGCAAATGGGTTTTTTTTGTATTGCCAGCAGGATTTCTTTATGCTCTGGGTGGATTTAATTGGGAGAGGTTCTGTTTAGAGTGATTGTAAATCCAGAGTAATCCTGCTTTAGGTGAGCTGGTTTCAATGCTGCTGCTGTAGATCAACATGTACAGAAGTAAGAGAAGGGATTCCCCCCCTAAATTGTGGGTATTTCTTACTGGGATAAGTTATCCTGTAGCTAAATCTGATTGTCTGTAGATCATCACATTGTCCATGGATCTGCCTGTTAAGAAAACATAGAAATATAATTTTAGAAGGTGTGGATTTCATTATTTAATTTATCCATCTTTCTCTGAAAGCCCCTTATCCTTATTGCTCTTGTCTGGGATTTATTTTTCAAGCGAGGATTAGAGAAAATTTCTGTAAAAAAAATATTTAATACACTTGATCAGCAGTGTGGGTTTTAGCAAGGCATTGGTGTGTAACCTGCTGTGCA
This sequence comes from Prinia subflava, assembly GCF_021018805.1. Classification (NCBI taxonomy): domain Eukaryota; kingdom Metazoa; phylum Chordata; class Aves; order Passeriformes; family Cisticolidae; genus Prinia; species Prinia subflava. The sequence goes on from NC_086259.1 coordinate 18,334,737, forward strand.
CACAGCAAACGTTGGTTATTTTCTCAATATCTTGATCTAAACTCACAAATATACAACTGGAACATACATTTGGGGAAGAAATGTATCCACCCTCCTTTAGAATGATATGAAAATCATATGTTTAATTTAAGGTACAATGGAATTGTTTCTTGGCTTGAAGTGCTTAAGCAATATTAGAAAGTTTTGCCTAATCTCTGTTTTACAGATTAAAATACAAATATTTCCAGTGCAACCAGAATTTATTAAAGCTGGCTATTGCCCAGGGAAATATGCCTTTGGATGTGTTTCTATCAAGCCTCCTAGGGAAAAAAAACCCCCGAATGTAATTAGCATTGCATAATCTTCTAGAGAGAAAAATGGGCCAAAATCTAAGTGCATAAAGAGAATATTGCAACTGTGGAGTGTAAATTGCTTGTGGCCGCCTGGCTGGTTGTTATTCCTGGCCAATACCAGTTAGAATATCCTAACTGGAAGAAAGCAGGAAGGCTGGAGATGTCCAGGAGAAAGATGAGATGAGCTGTTGTATAAAAACCAGAGTTCAAGAGTGGCAGGTAATTTGTATTATATATACCTTGTATACCCATCAGTGAAATTCAGGCCAAAAAGGAATTGTTCCAGTCCTTGGTGATGGTGTTTCTCTCTGAGTTTGTGGGGACTCCATCGGCTCACAAAATGTTGCTAAATAATTTTCAGCAATTGTTCCATTCATTCTCCTTTTTGTGGTGAAATCAGATTTTTTTGATCAGCTCCTCTTTCAATTAAAACCATCAGCTGATTAAACTCTCTCCATGCACTGAGATTTGGGTGATTCTCACAAAGCAGTGACTTTATTTGGGGAAGATGTTCACGTGGGACTGAGCTGGGCTGGTTTCCCTCTTCACTTCTGCTCCTCACCTCTTTTTTCCTGCAGTTATTATCACCAGGGATGTTCCTTGCAGCATTTCTGAGCAGCACCTGGGCTGGGAGCTTCCACCCCCAAGTGCTGCTGAAATATAAACAAGAGCAATAAAGGAGCCTTTTCCCTCTGCTAATAATTCATTGGTGTTTTTATGCAGAATTCTGGCCCGCAGCAAAATATAATTGGCAGGCAGCTATTAACAGGGGAGGCCACAGTGGCCTGTTTCAGCAAGGGAGTAACAACCCCATGTAATTTTCTAAACATCACTGAAATCAGAAATGAAGCTTGGCTTGGAGAGCTCCTCCAGGATTTGGGACTCTTTACCCCATTCCCTCCCTGAAATATCTGGAGGAGAAAACCCCAAACAAACAGCAGGACAGAGCTTAGGTTATTCCATGTGTCAGTGGGAAAATAGCTGTAGTAAATAGATATATGGTGTAAAAATGCAGGTCTGATCTGTCCCCAAGCCTGTGACACTTACCATACATTTGGGCTCACAAGATTTGCCAAAAACTCTGCCCTGAAGGAATTTTGACACTGGCAATTCATGAATAATAAAAACCAGAGGAATGTATAATTTGCTGATTAACTCAGATTTCTGAACGATCCACTTGATGTCACATATTCCTGAGGATGTGAAATGGTTCCAATTAAAGGCAGATGTGCAAAATATAGCCTATAGGAAGGATATAGGTAAAGCATGCTTTCCCCTGTGAGTGGCAAAGCCTCTCCAGTGGGGCAGCCTCAAAAATGCATCCACAAACATCATCCCAGTGGTCTGCAAAGATTTATCAGGAGTTACAGCAATTTCCTGAAAATATCTGTGAGACCCAGGGGTTTGGGGATGTGTGTTTGTCACTTGGCAAAGAGTCACTTGCTTTTGCTATACCCACTGAGAGAGCAGCAATTGGGAAGTCTGGAAGAGACTGAAGCGTTCAAAAATGGATATTAAGGGGAAAATATAGCTGGATGTTTACAATAGTTTCTTCAGCTGAAAGTAATGAAAAGCATTTTTCCATACATCAGTATTTCTGTTTACCACCTTTTTTTGCTGTTTGGTTTTTTTGGTGGTTTTTTGGTGTGTGGGTTTTTTTGTGTTGTTGTTGTTGTTTTTTTGTTTTTTTGTTTGTTTGGTTTTTTTTGTGGGTTTTTTTTGTTTTGTTTTGTTTTTTTGGTGTGGGTTTTTTTGGGGTTTTTTTTGTTTTGGTTTGGTTTTGTTTGTTTGTTTTTTTGTTTTTTTTTTGTTTGGTTGGTGTTTGGTTTGGTTTTTTGCTTTTGTTTCTTTGCAGGGGATAATCTTTTAGAAAGGACAATCTGCCTGAATTTGCCCCAAATACTTTAAAAATAACTTTTCATTTTGGATTATGGATCCAATGGATCGTTTGGATTGGAAGAGATTTTAAGGATGGTCCCATTCCCTCATCAGCCATGGGCAGGGACACTCCCACTGTCCCAGGCTGCTCCAAGCCCTGTCCAACCTGGCCTTGGACACTGCCAGGGACACTTCCACTCAATGATTCTTGTCCCTTCCAACTCAGGATATTCTATAATTCTGTGATCTTTCTGGCAGATTTTCTCATTTTTCTTCTTGACTTTATCTTTTTGATGCTATTATAACTCATAGATGTTTACTCCAAAGTACCATCAATTTCTACACAGTACACATTTCAGATAATCCATCATTTAAAAAAAAAAAATCAATATTTATTTAGGTTTGTGCCTGTTTCAGCTTTCCAGTCCCCTGCAGAAATGGAAAGTTTTTCTCCAGAGCACTTAACATGTTGGTTGAGGATTTCTCACTTCTACCCTGATGCTGAACAAAATGTCTGTGTGTGTGAAGGAGCTGCAAGGTCAGATGTACAAATATATAATGGATTGTTGCAGATAAAATGTACTTAACCTTTGGGGTTTGTTTTGGCTTTTTTTTAAGTGGCCTGTCTTCTCTCTGAAATTTTTATATTTGCAGTTAGTTTACTTAGAAGGCAACACCGAAAGGAGTATTTTGGAGGAATTCCATCTTAACTTGTCTGAAGAATGGCAAAGATAGAAAATCTGGGGGACAGAAACAGAAGTCAAATCTACCCCAAAAAATGCTCCATCATTTTCCTGGAAGGAACATTGTTCAGGTTACTGTAAATCTGCTGATGATTCCTCTGTTCACAGTCAAAGGTCAACCCATTCCTGGTGATTCTCTGAAATACAATCTGTTTTATCTCATAAAACAAAAGTACAGTGTGAAGACACTGAGGAGAATGGTTTACAAGAAAAAACCTTACAACCGGAAAAGGTGAATTTTGGTAACATTTGAATATTCATTTTGAGAAATCTGGATCCAGACTCCAGCACAGAAATCTTAAAATACAAAAGGAAAACAAGGGACAAGGTAAATGCTTTTAAACTCGGGGCTAGGAATTTGTAAGATACAAGTCCAAACACAAGTCCTGGGTTAATTTTTGGGAGATTACAGTTTGGAATAAATGTGTATATCTGTGCTAGAAAAACCCTAAAAACGGTGCTTTATGTGCTAGGAAAGGGCTTGTAACACAACAAAGGCATTCCCTAAAATAGAAAGCACAACACCAACATAAAACACTCATCACATTTTCAGTGCAAGGCAAGGATTTGCACTGCTAACCTCCCACGTTGGAGCTGGGGCTTGAACAGCATTTCTGTTCTCTCCTCAGCTGGGCTAATGACAGATCGGAAGAAGTGTCAACACCGCCGCCGAAAAAGCTCGAGGTGGCAGGAATGCTGTTCACAGGGGACATGGGAGTCACAGCAAATACTCCTCTCGAGGCTGGTTGCTCCTGACTAAACAGTGTTTTTAGCAGGAAAAAAGCCAAAAGCTTGCCCAGAGGCAGTGGAGTGCTCCAGATGAGTCCCATGCCTGCTCTGGCAGCAGCGGGTGAGGTAATGCTCTCCCTGGCTCCTCTCTGCTCTCCTGCTGCCAGCCCTGTCTCAGGCTGGGATATTTGCTGTTTATTTGTTATTTATTTATTTACTTTTTACTCTTTATTGTTGATTTATTTGCTGTTTGCTTTGGTGAGGGGCTGCTGTCACCCATGGTGGAGGAACCCAACCCAACTCCTGACAGCTCCACGTTCATTCTTGGCAAGGAAGAGTTTATCTCCTGTGACTTCACCTTCCATAAAATCTGCAGGTTGAGTGGAACTCCCGGTGAGCTCTGTGCAGGGAGGTTGGCACAGCCCTGCAGTTCCTCCGAGGTCTCTTGGACACCTGTGTGGGTTTGGGATGAATCACCCTCTGCACACAGCAGGAGAGGAAACGGCCTCGGGCTGAGCCAGGGAGGCTGAGATTGGAGAGTAGGAAAAATCTCTTCATGGGAAGGGTTATCAAGTGCTGGGCCTGGCTGCCCAGGGAAGGTGAGGTCACCATCCCTGCAGAGGTTTAAAAAGCATTTAGATGTGGCACGTGGGGTTGGTGGTGGCCTTGGCAGTGCTGGGGAATGGACGGGCTCTGATCTTGGAGGTCCTTTCCAATCTCAGTAATTCCATGGCACTCTGGTTTTTCTCCAGGGGTTGCAGAGACACTGATTTTCCAATCCATGTGTGAAATCTTAGTTTGGGATGGTGAAAATCAGGAGAACTGAGCAATGGTGATCTGGAGAAGGGGCTCTGATGCAACCTCACAATTCTCTGACTGACAAAATCTGGATGAGCACGTGGGAACAACTTATCCCAAGGGCAGTGAGGGGAGAATGAGGGAAAAAATGGAAGTTTGATTATTTTTTGATTTCTTCCCTGTGTTTTGGTTCTCTGGACAGCATATTCCAAAGCTGTGTTTTCCAGTTTCTATTCAGTGTTGGATATATCAACAGTTTGGAGGAATTTGGGATGGATGGTTCTAAGATGGAGCAGAGCTCAGCCCAAACTCTTGCAACTATTTTAGTTTGTATTTTCCTGTGTAAGCCCAGCCTAGGAAAAACTTGTTATCTTTGCAGGAAATAACTGGAAAAGGAACATTTCCCTGCCATAGAGTGAACCACTGCTAAAATCTCACCTGTGGAACACAATATAAATTAATTGAAGTAAGTCCCATCTTAATTTTGGTGACTGAGGTGGAGTTGTACAAACAAGTTGATTATTTCATGAATTAATTGTGCCAGATATGACGTCTATTGAAATCCTTAAATTTTCAGACAGAAGGTGATGTTCCCACAAATTTGTCAGTTTTGTTTCCTGGGTCATAACATTAATTTTAGTTTCAAAATGTTGCAAAGGGCCCCAAACTTGATTCAGAAACTGGTACCTTGCCTAGGATTTGCAAACAAACATAAAAACCAAGATGTTTTGTTTCTGTCCTTTTAGCACTTTTATTTTTGTTCATTGTTAAATATTTTAATTGCCTTCCCTTCAGTGAACTTCAAAGTTCAATTACAAATGAAATCAACAAATTTTTTTCCACAAAAAAGTATTAAATGAAGCTTGTTCCTGGTTTTCCATAATTATTTCCAGTGTTGATCAGCTGATCTCTTTCCAGAAAGGAGAAGAGACCAGGAGTCCTCTGAATTTTCCTCAAGGAATACCCACTCATAAAGGTATTTGATCATGTGAGGATTTTTTTTTTTTTCAAAAAAATATTGCAGGCATTTCTTATTTCTGAGAATTTACTCCTGTTTATGGAAAGCAAATTCCATAAACAAATAAATTCCAGCTGGTGCATGGAGGCATCAGGTGTTGACTATGAAGCATTTGCCAGGCAGGGACAGGTTTTTAAAAGGTCTTGGACCCCACGTAGGAGAAATGAGGTTTTAATCAGGTTTCACTCAGGTGTCCAAAAAAATGGGTTTATTTCTCAATCACCAGTGGCCTGTGGCTACATCTTTGCAAATCCAGTTGTTATTCCCAGCGGGAGCTCCCATTTTCTCAGCAGAGCTGAAATCCAGGCTGCTTCACGTTGGGAAATCAAAAGGAGCCCTTTGTGCTTCTGAAATTCCGGCCTTGGCCAAGAGCTCTGCAGCCAAGAACAAAAGTTATGTGAACTCAGAAAGAACAAGTCATCAGCCTGACCTTTGGTCATCAGAAAAATTTAAAACATCTTTAATTTATTCCCCAAATCCAAGTAAGGTTTTGTCTGTGCTGAACATTTGGTGGAATTACAGGGAATTTCACAAATTGGACAGCCTGAAGTCACTGCTGGCAGTGGGGTCTCTGGGGGATTTGTACTTGACCGTTTGTAAAGACCAGAATCCATCATTCCAACCTGGTGGAAAGAGTTTTTTAAAGGTGTTATTTTATTTTATTTTATTTGGTTTGGGTTTGATCTTCTGTCGTTGTAGGTTTTTTGAGGGTGTGTCACAGTTTGGGTTTGTTTGTTTGTTTGCTTGCTTGTTTGTTTAAATCGTTGTAAAGGATTTTTTTTCCGGTATAGTGACTGGAGCTTGTTTAAGTTTCTGTTTACTCCAAAGGGTTGTTATGGAAGAGCAAACCTCATTGTTCTAAAGCAAAAAGAGTAAATGATAAATGAATGTGTTTGGCAGCAGTAAAGCAAAATAAGTTTGTCTGGGGAGAAAGGAGGTAAAAGTCCTGATTTTTTTTGTTTTTTCTCCTCTCCATCCTTCTGCACGATGGGTGATGCTCTCCCATGTCCATCAGGCCATCATCCATCACTGGACTTGAGAAATTTCTTAAATTATTTTTTATTTATGAAAAATCACCACACAGACAAAATATTTTTGAGAGATAACAGCTGGAAGAACAAGGAGACAGTCACAACATGCAGAAATGTAATGTTCATTGTAATAAGAGATACCTGAAAAGGTAAAGAAACATTTTGCTGTTTAGTGTATCACAGATATCAAACTGATTTAATAACATCTGGTCTAGATAACTTTGAAATATCTGCCATGGTAATTACATATTAAGGATATGATTTCACACTGATTATAATGTCAGAAGCACACTGGTTTTATTTATACATTACCCAGAAAAGGGCCTTGCTGCTTTCTGTTTTTAAATTATTGTTTTTATCCAGACACCACCTGTCCAAATAGGTAATATTATGGTTACTGTTGCTTCTGAAAACCACCTGCTCATTGATGGATTTATGCACACTGCATAGAAATCCTTCTCCTGAACCTTGCAAGTTCACAAAAATATAAAAAGTGCTGCATTTCAGTCAGAGAAAATTTCAAAGCAGTGGCAGGGGATTTTAAATGGCTTTCTATGAATAAAAGAAGAAAACTTCTGTTCCAAAAACACAGTCAGTGACTTCTGCCTCGCCATTTTGCATAGCAACAAGTCCTTCGGTAAGTTTTAGTCTCTCAGACACCTCTCTCCATGTGCAGCACTGAGTAACTTTCCATGAAAATCAGTCTCTAGAGATGGATGTGCAGCTTCCATGGCTTGCAAACATCTTCCCCCAGCACTTACCTTGCCAAAGAAATGTTATTTCTGACGCCCTGCCCTCAGTACTTTGTGTTCTCTCTTAATCAATCAAAGTGTCCTTATCTTTTCTGCGCTTCATCTTGTCTAACAAGTGTTCCCAAAAGCACCTGAATTTTATTTCTAGGAATAAGTGTGCTCTGTCATTGGGACCATGTGTTCTTCAGAGCCTGCCCTGTGCCCTCACGTAGGAGAATCCACCTTGATTCATTCCCAGAGCTCGAACTTTGAACGCTCATATTATTTTTATTAAACTTTGCCGCTTTCTCCCTTCTCCCCTTTCCCCTTCACCCTCCAGCTATATCCAGCCTCAGAGTCAAAACAGGAATAAATGGAAAACACATTGAAAAGAGGATTATGTCCATATGGAGGAGGATTGACATCCATTTCCAGACTGGGAAGATTGAGTTAACCCAGCCAGTTTTGCCTTTGGTTATCCACCTGAGATGCCTGAGCACCCAAGGACAGCCCCTGGAAGTGTCTCAGCAGAAAGTCTTGATCACAGATCTCCACTCAAATCCATCCTTTCTGCGGCCACGCTCTGGGGAAGGATCTGAGCTCTCTTCCCATCTCCCTGACTGCTCTGTCAGGCTGGATCATGGTAAGGTGATAAGAAACCAGCTCGAGGTTCCTGCTCTTGGCTGGGCCACTGTCACTTCACTGTGGCATGAGCAGTGATCAGGAGCTGTGAGGCCACCTCTGAGTGAGTTTGATTTCTCCTGATATTGATAAAACTTAACCTTGGCCTTGAGTAGGTCCCAGCTGGATTGCAGCTGTGACTCAGAAAGTGATGTAAGAAACCAGGGAGAGGAAAAAGAAGAAACTGCTCAAACCTCAGCAAGGTTTTGTCCATCCTCAGGGCTGCTTTTGTGCTGGAGTGGTTTGGAACAGGGCGTTGACATCCATTTGGAAAAAATGCCACGTTCTGTCCCTCCAACAGCACCTTCCACAAGTCAGTCCTGATTATCAGTGTGGATGTGGTGCTGAAATCTGGTCCTGAACGATGAAATTTGCTCTGTAACCTTTTGTCATTCCCAGGATGAAAATTGTCCAAGCACACCCTCATCCCACAACTTTCCTTGGAAACTGTCCTCAATCCTCACATCATAGTGAGGGATGGAAAACACTGGGAGATCTCTAAAGCCAAAAAGATCAGGGCAGGAGCCCAGATGTCTCTTCTCTGAGCCACAGCTGCCCAAAAGCTTGGTAAGTACCAAAATGGCTATTTTAATGGTGAGAAATCCATTAAAGAAAAAACAAAAAATAACCCCTAGAATTGTGGAAATGTGAAAAACCTTTGCTGCTGTAGTAGTAGCAGAGTGCTGAGAATCAGGCAGGATTGTGCCCACAGCTCAGTTTAAAAGAAAAAAAAAAAAAAAGCCAGATTAATGGGCATAATCAAGCCTGACATTGAGTAAGAGGCAAGAAAGAGTAATCAGATCCCAACCTTAGCTGATGCTGGCATTACTGGGAGCCTGGGGCACAGTCCAAGGATAAAAACATAACGTCTTATCTAAGCAGGGAGTCATTTGTGCACCACTGGTTACAACGTGTTCTTAAAAAGGGAAAGAAGGAAAAGGAAAATATGGCACATGAAATCATTTTATTCCCCAGAAACGATAAGAAAGTAAAGCTAAAAGTTTCTACACCCAATCTTTATAGAGGAAAAGCCTATCTGGAGTTAACTCCTTGCAATGTCCACTGTGAAACCCTAGGATACGAGAAAAGATATTAAAACTAAAAGTGAAATTGGGATTAAATCAAATTAGTATAATGAAGACAGTTAAAAGGTTAGATTTTGGAGTATTTCTTGCTCTTTGGAGATTGCTGGGATCCATGAGGCTGGCCTGCTCCTCGGTTCAGTGAGAGTTCAGGCAGTCTGGCAATCCCATCCTTTTGGCCAAGACTCCTTTTCTGGCAACACGTCTCCCTGTTTCTCAAGACTCTTCTTTTCCTCCAGATTCAACAGGATGTTGACCTGGATCTCTCAGAACAGCTCACGGAGAGGAAAGACCCTCTGACACAAACCCACGTCACTGGAGAGGGAATTGTAGTGTCAGGGAGGGCATCTGGAAGATCAAAGTGGGAACAAACCAATCACTCCAAGCTGTATGGCTTTGCATGGCTGACTTTTATTTCCAGCCTCTGAAGCACAGCTCATGAGTCTTAACAAGGAAAGAACTTTTGGGTAAAATTCAGTAAATTGAAAGAGCTGGTTCGTGTAAAATTCAGTAAATTAAAAAAAATACCCAGACCAAACACCACAGGACTGTGGGGGAAAAAACTGGAATTGAATTTCTGTAACAGGGACCTTTCCCAGAAAAGCCGGGAGCGGGTCAGCGTGAAATGCAACACCACACATCTGCAAGGGAGCCTGCCCAGTTCCTCCCAGCCTTTTCCATTTTCATCTTGTGCCATCGTTTGAACCCTTCCATGATGACAACTCACCAGCACAGCCCAGCTCCTCCCCAGAGGGAGCCCTGGGACACTGGGGCTGCCTGGAGTCGGGAGGAGGACACAGGTGAGAGGGATGGAGGGTGGTGGGTGGAAGTCACCTCCTCCACCTCGCCTCTGCCTGTGAAGCAGGGTGAGACCCACGTGTACAGCTGGAATGAAGCCTCATTTTCCCCTTCCAGCTGCAACTCAAGGTGTGAACACTGCGGTGCCTCACGGAAATAACTCAGGTTCTCAATGCTGACCTGCCTTTAATGGTCTTCATTCGGTGGGCCACTGATTTATTGTCCTTGTGAGCCTCAAGTGACAGCATTTGCTCTTTCCCCACGGGCTGGCAGGCGAGCAAGGCGACAATTGGTGGTTGGACGTGACCACTGCTCTAACCTGGGAGGGTGACACACGTGTGCCACGGCCTCTCCTCAGCCCTTCTCAAAATGTTTGTGCAGGAGCAGCCATAAATGCGGCTGTATTGACCCGAAGATGCAATCCAAGGCGTTTGAGCCTGGGCCTTATCTACATCACCTTATCAGGAGCCAGAGAGCGAGATGCACCCCGGGAAGGGAGGGACTGCCCCAGAGGGTTTGGCCTCGTCCCTTCTGTCCTGGCACGGGGAGGGGACTGCGGGCAGAGCTGGGTAATGATTTGTCATCGCGAGGGCCGGGGTGTCTCTCTCTGCAGAGGAAACCTTGGCCGTGATTGACAGTGGGGCTGTTTCTGCCTCTTCCCTCGCTGCTGTCAAGTAATAATGAAGCTTTGTCAGTCCATCATGGACATGGATATGCCAGATTATGTCGACTCCTTGGACTCCTCTTATACCATGCTGGAATTCGACAACCTCCGCGTGCTCCCCAATAACGCCGGTGAGATTTTTATTCGTTTTCTCTTGAATAAGCTCCATTAGTTTTGTTATAAATCTGGGCACAGAGGAAAGGCTGGTGGGAGGTGTGGGGCAAAGGGTGGAAGGGGCGATATTTGAGGAGCTGACCTGTCAACCTCTGTTGCATCCGTGGTCATGTTTGGGCTGGAACACGATCCTTTCACCTGCCAGTCCCATTTTGGGTTATTCTTTTCATTGTTGGCCTGAGCGTCACGCCCTGGAGAGTCCACCAGGTTTTGCAGATGTTGTTAGAGGCCTTCATGGCATTCCCTGGGTTTGTCTCATTGCTTAGGAGAGGAGTTATTACCAATATTTCTCGTTCAAATGTGTGTTTCGTTCCTGTATACGACTTCAGTTGATATTTAATCCTCGGGAAAACGTGTCCTCCCAAACGACATTTGTCCGTGACCGTGTGCCCTGTTTAAGTTGGTCCTGGGAACTTGGATTGAGAAACAATACCCAAATCATTGCTAGTTTTGTATTCCTTTTCTGGCTACCAAGATGGTCCAACAGTTTTTGGGGCACAAAAGGACTTGGCTGGGAGGCGGGAGTGTTTATACGCCGAGACTTCCGCTTTGCAGGAATAACGCGCTTTGTGTAGTATTTAATTTTTATGCAGTCAGAAGTACTCTGGCATAAACTCCATCCTGTGAAATCAACTGCTCGCTGTGTAAAAATAAAGGGCATTTTGGTCATATTTCATGAGACAAATCGTGCAACTGAATGAGATTCCAATGTTAGTTAGTGATCTCTTTGGAGAGTTTTGGCAGCCTTTTAATTTATTAAGAAGCTTAGTGAAGTTAAGAAGGGATTTTCACATTTGCTCATTAACTGGTTCATCAAAAGAAATCAGAATTTCGGTAGGGATATCACCTACAATATAAAATGATTAGACTTGTTAGTGTGGGGCATGGAGGGAGGTATGAAGACAAGTAAAGTTAAAAGGCCCAAAGGAACTTGAATTTAAAATTGCCTTCTGTAGAGCTCTGGCTGTCCCCAAATCAAGGATTTTCAATATATATGGTTTTTGTAAGCTCCAGATAGACAGGATCTTATTCTTGCAGAAAAATTACCATCTCCTATCCTACTCCAGAAATGTCATTTAACACAGTTGTTTGGCTTTGCCACTTCCCATTGAACAAGAAGACATTTTTCACTTTTTGAAGCACAAATTTCTTCAAAATTCAATATAATTTTGCAAACGAACCACCAATGCCTGTTTGGGCTCTGTGTTGATTCACACAGCAGAACTGACAGGTTGAGTTTTTTCTGAACTTTATCGAGCTCGGTATTGTGTTATTTGTTTAGCTGTTAATGACTAACCAGCTCTCTGGGGAAGTAGCTGCTTTGAAATTAGCTTGTTTGTCTTGGGTAAGTGTCCTTTTCTACAGTTTGTAAAAATAACTTCAAAAAAGACCTGAAATGGTCATGCATGGAAATCTATTGCTGTCCAGCTGAGTTCAGTCCCCTGAGGTAATTCAAAATCACTGTTTCCTTGTGGCTTCAGAAATATTTTTAATTTTTTTAGAATCAAGAAACAACCTTATTTTAGGTATTTTTTTATAACTATGTTGTATTTTTTTAAGATTGTTTATATCTCTCCTGAGGTTCATCTGTATTTTCCCTACTAAATGATGACAGCTTTGCCCTCTATAAACATGAACAGGAAAGGATGCAATATTTATTTTGGTGGACTCAGCATAGTTTCTTACCTTCTGAACAATTCCAAAAGTGAAAATTGGAATATTTTCAAATAAGGTCATGCTTTCTTGGAACCAACTCTTTCCTTCTTCAGAACATTATTTCATCAAAATTTGGGGTGGATTAATTTTGTGGAGCACTTCCTGTGCTTAGACATTTCTTCTTCAGGAAGCTGCTATCATTCCGAGATCTCCCTGTAAACGTATTTTGGATTTTCCACCTTCAAATAGCCCATAATTTGCCAAATAATTTAAGATTAATTCAAAATAAAGAATAGAACACTTTATGGGAGTGACGTAAAAAATATTGAAGGTTTAAATAGAAAGACTGGCAAAAGGAAAGGATCAAAAGTCACTGCTAATTCTGTCTTTCCTTTGTGAAATAAGTGTTGTAACAGCAGAAATTTTCCCATTCTGCACAAATTTGTTTCCTCCACTTAGGCAGGGATTACAACCCACATGTTTTTATGAGTGGTTAATGCCCATTCCCTCACACTCTTGTCAGAGTTGTCTCATTTTGGTGAAGATGTGAAGATTGTTGCAATGCAGCCCCAATTCCTCACTTGAGGCTTGGGGAGCGCTTTCTCCCAGGGTGGTGCACGCTGTCCTGCCCCAGCACCCACACCCCACACTGATCCCTGGGACTCTGGCACGAGGTTGGTGGAATTTTTCCAGGAGCCTGACCCAGTTCAGACCATGCAAAAGCCACCAGAGATGTTTTGGCAGTGATTTTACCATCCTTCGAGCTTCAGGAGTGCCTGGAACAGCTCTGGCCTCTCTGGTTGGCATCTTCATCCTCACTCCTGTAGGATTTAGGATCACTGAACCACAGCTGTGTTTTAAATCTCAAAAACTCTTCTGTTTGCTAAAAGCTGATGTAGAAAGAGGCTGACCTGCACGTGGCCAGGGTTTAAACCCCCTCCTGCCCTACATTTGTGTGTACAGCTTTCACAATGCTGGCTTTGGCACCGAGTTTGACTCTGTGTGTGTGTTCAAGCCCTAAAGCCACACTTGTGATCTCTTCACATTCTGGCCCAGCACATGTAATTTGGGGATTTGTTAACTGCAAATTATGTGCACCAAAACATGGATTTCCTGGTAGATAAAAGCCACGCTGGAAAGTATTGCAAGACAATTCTCTTTTACAATGGGCATCTAGAAGAGCTGTAGCCAGTAAAGGAACTGAAAGGAAAATCAGTGCAGAGGTCAGAGGTATCATGAGAACATCCTCTGTGTCATTTCTTATCACTGTAGAACTGGCATTATCATCTCAGCCCTGGTTAGGCAGTGATTTACATACAAAGGCAATAGGTACCAAAAAATTTATGTGCATTTCAGTTGTGAGCTTGGCTGATCCCAAAACTGGGGAAGCCACTGGGGTGCTCCTCTCAGCCTTAGGGATCTCCCAGTCTGAGCACTGATTAAATATAACTCACAAAAAATGGTCAAAACCTCAGATATGTCTGCCAGTGAACTTTGGGGACAGCCCCAGTGAGGAGTCTGGCCACAAGCAGGGTCTCAGCTCAGCCACACAAAGTCAAGATGAGTTGTGGTCTCCTCCTGGAGAACAAAATCAAGGGCATCCCTCCAGTGGAAATGTCAAAGGCACAGTGGCACAGCGTAGGAACAGTTCAGGTTATCTCCCTGTGCCAGGCAGGGATGGAGCACAAAAAGCAGATTTCACAGGCAGGAGGCTGTGCTGCCAGGGATCCTGGCCTTCCTCTGCCTTTCCTCACAGAGATCAGTCCAGGAAAAATCCAAATATTGGGTAGGTTTGAAAGCTGTGCTCAAAGAGTCTCCTGGTGCCGGTAATATCAGTTGTGCTTTGCTCTTCTCTGAGCTAATTCTCACTTGGAGCCCATTGTTCCTGGTGACAGGATTTTGTAATTAAAAATCATGATTGTAATTAACATGCATGCTGGCTTAGGGCTTTCCATTTATTTATTTATTTGTTTGTTAAAATTTCTGTTCACGTTCAGCCAATTCAGCTGAAAAGGACACGTGGTTCCCTCCCAGGGTTTGAATTTTTAGCTGTGGAGCTGCCCTAGCACAGAGCCACCCTCGCTGGTGGTTTGTTTGTGCTTCCATGGACACAAGGGAGGGCAAAATTTGGTTTGCTAATTTCCACAGGCCCTCACACACACAGTGCTGGTGGCTCCTCCTCCAGTAATACCTGGTTTAAGGCCAGATTATTAATTCCTTCCTTAGATCAGCAAGCAGATTCTCACATCCTACTCACAGAAAAGAAAGGGAAAAAAAAAAAAAAAAAAAAAAAAAAAAAAAAAAAAGCCTTTTCTAGAAAAAAAAGCCTTTTCTAGTGAGTAACTACTTTCCAGCATCAGGAATATTTTGCAGTCTGGACCTAGCTGAAGGATGAAGAGACCTAAACTGTTTGACCTTGGCTGGATTCCTCTGAATCCAGAGAAAACATGAGTGGGTGAAGAGGAAATTGGCTGCATTATCTTTATTTTGGTTGTGCAAATTTTTAAAATGGAATTCAACACAGTGCATTTGTTTATGGTCATATGCTCCTTCAAAAAATGGATGGAACAACAGACGCCCAAATGTTCTGCAGTTATACTCAAAGGTATATTCTCCATAGTTCATTTAATAATGAGCTCTTAACTAATATAAAATCAAGAATCACTGCAAAAAAAAACCCCTAAAATCAATGTAAATTGCCATTAAACACCTCTGACATAGACAATGTTCCCAAAGGACTCAAGTGTCACTTTCTGACAAATGTCAGAGCTGGGAGAATCTTACACAGAATTTGGGAAGAGGCAAATCTCAGCTCCTGTCATTATGACCTAAGAATGATTTTGATGCTGCCATTCTTTCTTGTCATGTTGCTGTCATCTTGCTATAACCCATTTATTAACTCATCCATACACCAGGAGGTGAATATGGACCAAAAGGGTTATTTTAGGAGGTGACAGGAAGTTTTAACTTTGCATCAGTGAAGTCTTGGCTAAAAATGTCTTAGTCCCAGCCTTAGCTAAGAAACTGTCCAGTTTTTGAAAAATGAAAGCTTTGCTGGCTTTGGTTTTTTGGGTTTTTTGTTTTTTTTTTTTTTTTTTTTTTTTTTTTTTTTTTTGGGTTTTTTTGGGTTTTTTTTTTTTTGAGGGGGTTTTGATTACAATTTCTATTGCACAGTAAATATTTTCACTGTGAATTTTTTGATGTGCATGTGAATATAACCTTCTCTCACTCTCTCTCTCTCTGTATATATACGTTGTGTGTGGATCACCCAGAGCTATTTTTATGCATTATGGATTAGAAAACTCTCTCTGGGCAGACCAGATGGCAGTCCCTCCCCTTCTGAGCAGTTTTCTCTAAGGAACGGTTAAGCTGAGCTTTCCCCATCTCTGTTGCTAGGATGTCCCATCCCAGAGACACCTCAGGGTGTGCCCTGTCCCAGGGACTTTTCTGAGGTCACTGGAGCAGAGATGGGCTCCCCTGGAGCACAGGACATGTTCCCAGAGGTGGGATAAATTCATAAAACCTGCAGCGAGCGCCCAGGTTTTATGATACAGAGATACAAACACTGTCAGCTGCCCTCTTCGCAAGGGTCTCCTGTTTTTCCCTTCCCCGAGCTGTGCCTCAGATTAGGAGGATTAAGAGGGCAGTGATTCTGGTGTTTAGGGCAGAGGGAGAGGTTCCAAGAGGAGTTTTCAGCAGTGTGCACACACAGGGCAGGCAGGGGCAGAGCTATTCCTGCCCCAAATGAGTGGGTGCAGGAGGACATGACAGAAGGCATTCATATCACCTAATTTTAGGTCCCTAATTTAGAAGTCTGATCTTCCTGCACACCTGTCTTGCTCTCCAGTGGGAAGCAGTGAGCCTCTTCAGAGAGAATTTCAGAGGACAGACCAGACCTAGAACTAAAGCGATCCCTGTGGGAGCTGCTGTCTCTGCCTTCTAGCTGCAGAGGAGCTCTCAAGAACAGTCTTTTATCTTCAGCACCTCTCTCATGGGCATGAAGCAGTTCATCCTTTCTGCCTCTGCTGTTTCTTCTCTGCATTCTATTTATTCAATTTAATGAGTGTTTTTTCCCATTTTCTTCTGTGGATACCAGCTTTGAACCATGTTCTCCACGTATCTCCTTGAAGAAGTGGCTCCCCATCCTTCAAAAACATAAAACTCACTTGCAAGTGAGCTTTTTTTATATCTCTCCAGGAAAGCACTGATAATTGATAAATTCTCAGACACAGTTCAGGTTATGCAGCTTGAAATCCCTCTGATCACCAAAGTGAGGGAAAACACCAACACCAGAAGCGAAGGAGCTGAGCTTGGGAAGGGCATGACCATTGTCTTGGTTTGGAAAGACAGGTGCCTGCCAGAGAAAAGCAGGAGCTTCCCTTGGGATGGAGAATGTAAACCCCTTCCCTCTGAATTATTATAATTTTGAAACTAAGGGGCTTTCAGGCAAAAATATGGGAATAGGAATAACACTTTACTAGGAATATTAAAAACGTAGTAGTACCAAAAAAAAGAAAACACTGACAGTCAGAACACAATCTGACATCCTGTTGGCCAGGGTGTTGGTAGCAGTCCAATTAAGTCTGCCTGCAGTGACAGATGTGGTTCTGTTGGAGCAGAGATGATCCTGTGGAAGGGTCCAGTGGTGGTGAGATGGGTCTGGTGTTCCTCTGGGAATGCAGTGCACACAGGCTGTGCTGGGCTCTGAATGCCAGGGTTTATCCAGGTGGGAATGCAGTGCACACAGGCTGTGCTGGGCTCTGAATGCCAGGGTTTATCCAGGTGGGAATGCAGAGCACACAGGCTGTGCTGGGCTCTGAATGCCAGGGTTTATCCAGGTGGGAATGCAGAGCACACAGGCTGTGCTGGGCTCTGAATGCCAGGGTTTATCCAGGTGGGAATGCAGTGCACACAGGCTGTGCTGGGCTCTGAATGCCAGGGTTTATCCAGGTGGGAATGCAGTGCACACAGGCTGTGCTGGGCTCTGAATGCCAGGGTTTATCCAGGTGGGAATGCAGTGCACACAGGCTGTGCTGGGCTCTGAATCCCAGGTTTATCCAGGTGGGAATGCAGTGCACACAGGCTGTGCTGGGCTCTGAATGCCAGGGTTTATCCAGGTGGGAATGCAGTGCACACAGGCTGTGCTGGGCTCTGAATGCCAGGGTTTATCCATTGGGAATGCAGTGCACACAGGCTGTGCTGGGCTCTGAATCCCAGGGTTTATCCAGGTGGGAATGCAGTGCACACAGGCTGTGCTGGGCTCTGAATGCCAGGGTTTATCCAGGTGGGAATGCAGTGCACACAGGCTGTGCTGGGCTCTGAATCCCAGGTTTATCCAGGTGGGAATGCAGAGCACACAGGCTGTGCTGGGCTCTGAATCCCAGGGTTTATCCAGGTGGGAATGCAGTGCACACAGGCTGTGCTGGGCTCTGAATGCCAGGGTTTATCCATTGGGAATGCAGTGCACACAGGCTGTGCTGGGTTCTGAATGCCAGGGTTTATCCAGGTGGGAATGCTGGGCTCCTCCCCTGGGTGCAGCATCTCCCATGGATGATGGAATTGTATCAGCCCTGCAGGGAGCCTCGATGGCCCATGGACAGCAGAGATCCCCTGCAGGGAGGAGGGGTCCTGGAAGGGATAAAGGACACTGACCCACCTGGGTTTAACAGCTGGCACATTAAAAGAAAGACACTCCCCCCAACCCCTCCACCAGAGGTATGAGATAAAAAAACACCTCCTCAACCCGTTTCAACAGATTGGGGATGGAACACATCTTGCATTGCAACCCCAGACACCGTAACCTGAGAGGTTTCCACCGCAGGGAGCTCTGACTGTCCCCGTTCTCTGCCCGCAGAGGCCATCGCGGCCGAGTCAGCCAACACCAACCTGCTCCCCAACGGGGTCAGCTCCCTGTGCTCCATCTGCGGGGACCGCGCCACGGGCAAGCACTACGGGGCCTCCAGCTGTGACGGCTGCAAGGGCTTCTTCAGGAGGAGCGTCCGCAAGAACCACGTCTACTCCTGCAGGTACCGGGAGCTCGGCGGTTCACGACCGCGATTTGTGGGCGCGGGAGGTGATTTGGGGTGGGGATCAGGGGCTCAGATCTCAAATGCCAAGCTGCCACGCAGTGGAGGCCACCAGTAGGATTGCAGTTTGGTTTACAAGGGGTAAACTCAGTCCTGTCTCTAAACTCAGCCCTGTCTCGTTTGGACTCTGAGGCCTTCTGTGGTGCTGGGCAGCGCATTGAGTGAATTCACCATCACTGCTTTCCCCATGGTGTAAATGCAGGGAAACTCATTAGACCTGAGAATCACAGAATGAACTAGAAAAGACCTTTGAGATCCTCAAGTCCAACCTAAAATCTGAGGTTTGACTGATGTGTAAAATACATAAATACAGACCCTGAGTGTGGAGTGATACCATGACCTCGTCACAGCCCAGCAAGGGGGAGCCAAGGGTGCAAAGGACCAAAGAGATTTCATTTTTCTTGCTTTTCCTGGTAAAAAACAACAGGCATCCAAGAATCTGCCACCTCCAGAGTCCTCTCACAGTTTCTCCATTCTTGTTTTGAAACACAATAAATTATGTACACTGACTTATCAGTGATGATTTTATGAATATTCTGAGAAATAAGTGTGGACCAGAGATGATTCACATCCACTTTGGAACACACTTGAGAGAGTTTTTTTGCCAGGAAGAGGATATAAATTTTAAAGCTGCTATCTTGATATACCTTAGAAAAATGATATTTATTTTAGCACAGGAGAAAGTGGAAAGAAATCCCAAACCTGAATACACTTAAGCCCTTCATCTCTAGTTAAAACCTGGAAGTTTTATTTCTGTTCCAAAGCTTTTCCTCCTCTAAGGGCATTCCAAATTTTTCTAATGCAAGTCACCCTAGTTGTTCAACACGTTTCTGGTGCCCTTAACACTCCAGGACACTCCAGCCATGAAAGACACCTGAGGTGACAGCAGTGTCCACCTGCACAGTGCCCATCCCATGAACTGCGGGATTCCTGCAGGAGGAGATGAACTCTACTACTGGTTTCTTTGAAATTTCAGCCGTCTTGGGAGCGGAGTTGTTGCCTCTCCCCAGGAATCCATGAATTTCTGTGATATTTGGCAGCTCAGCAAAGATCCACAGCATTGAAGCCAAGCTTGTGTGCAAGCCCTTATTTGGTGAGCTCAGCCCAGCTCGGAGCTGTGCTTATGGCAGACGTGAATTCCCCTGGAAGTCTCTGTGCCTTTGCACCTTTGGCTTTTCACCAGTCTGGGAAAGTGCCTCAGCTTTTACAACCTGATGGTCCCGGAGGAACCCACGTCATCTCCTCTCTGCATGGAAGATTCCCCTTCCATCGTTTCACCCACCATGGGGAGAGCTGCCAAGCCTGCATGGGCCACCCCTGGAACAGCACAAGGGTTCCGAAATCCCCACTGAAAGGAGGAGGAATTAGGAGGCCACGGGCCTCACAACAAGACCACAGACCCAAAGGCCTCGTGGCCCACAATGTATTTTATTCCACCCAAATCACAGAATAGTTGAACAAGTGAAACCAGACAAACCCCAACGCCGAACACCCAAAAAGTGTCTGGAAGCGGGAGGTGGAGCTCCTTCCAGAGCAGAACTTGAGTCACGGTGGTGTTTTCACAGCCAGACCCGTCCCAGTCCCTGCAGGGTGGGTGGTCTAAAGGCGCTGCACTCCAGCTGGCAGGAGCAGCCGTGAGGAAGAGGAGGAGCTGGGCCAAGCCAAAGTTGATCCAATCCATTCCTAGCAGACCTTTGGCTCTTCTCTAGGATCATGCAGCGTGGAGCTGAGGGAGGTCTGGGGCTGCATTTGGGGCTGAGGGGGTCTCAGATGCCAGGCTGGTCGCTCCATGTTGTATTTCCCTTCTCCTCCCAGGTTCAACCGACAGTGTGTGATAGACAAAGACAAGAGGAACCAGTGCAGGTACTGCAGGCTGAAGAAATGCTTCAGAGCCGGCATGAAGAAAGAAGGTGGGTGCAAAGAGACTTTTCAGACCTTCCTGCTGCTCTCTCAGGCCCTGTTCCATGCAGAGCACGGTGGGGAACAGCAGCAGCACTGGCTGGAGAGATGATGATTGTGTGTCACAGAGAGAGATTTTTTGTTGCAGCTGAAACAATTTGCCATTTTGTCTCAATTTCAATGAGCCCAATGACATTATTCACCCATCCTGTGAGGCTGCTCTTGTAGTCCTGGGAAAGGGATGGGCTTCCTCAGGGCTTATTTGGTCTCTGAGCATTTTACAATAGCAATTCCCTCTCTCCATACCCACGTCTGTGACTCCTAATCCTCCCTGTGCCAATCTCAGCGAGGATCTGCCACCTCCAGTCTCATAAATGCCATCAGTTTGCTGCTTCAGGTGGTGTGGTTGGCTGGGCTGATGCTCACGTAGCTGCATGCAAGGGCAAGGTACAGCTCAGAGCCTGAAGGAGTGGGAGCCTCTCCTCTGTGGCACGGGGCAGAGCTCCTGGGCAGGGTGACTCATGTGTCCCCCACAGCTGACTCATGTACTCCAAGAGGGGACATGACTCAGAGCAAAACCCTTTGCTCGTGCTACTGGTGATGGGGTGACCGTGGAGCCACCACCAGCACGGAAGGGCCAATCCCATATTGGCCAACACCTTTTGTTGCACTTCCCATTGTCTGCACTGGGGAGGTGGAGAGTTGTAGGTTTGGGTGCCAGGGACTCTTTTTTTTCTAAAGGAAATGCTGTCATAGTGCCTAATGCTCTGCAAGAAAACAAAAATTCTGTTAACCTGTGCCTACATGCAGCTTCCCTGGGGAAGTCTGGGATCTATCAGAGCCCTTCTGGTCTCTGCTTGTCCAGTTCTGCACACTGGGAGAGCTTGGCTGATCCTGTTTTACCATGATTGTCCCTGTCCACTGAGTGCCTGACAAAGTGAGGGCTCAACCCACCCAAGGTGCAGCTTGTTGGGTGATGGCTTCACACTCCCCACCCTTCATTTGTGCTGTTTCCCAACCCACTGGCAGCTAAAAGAGGAGGGAGGTAGAAATGAGTCTGAAAGTTTCTTTCCGTGTCACCAAGTTCACCCAAGGGAGGGAACTGTGGCCCCACTGAACCCAAGGGAAAATTTGTCATCGATTTCTGGTAATTAATAAGATCTTACTGGTGATGAAATGATCTTTCCCATCTTCTGACCATACGTTTTCCTGGAGCAGAAGGGTGTCTTGAAATTTGGCATAAGTTATGGATGAAACAAAAATACCAGCTGGTTTAATTTAGGAGAAATGGAGTAAATACAGCAGATGGAAAAATAAATAGAGGTCAGATTAATAAAGACCAAATTGAAGCTGATCTGGTCAGCTCTAGACAGGAGGAAGCCAATTGCCGATGCAGCAAACTGCACTGCTTGGAAAGGCTGAAATCTGGTTATCAGATCTATTCTTTGAGCTGAAGCACGATTTTTATTGATTTTTATGGTAAAAGTTATAAAACCTTGGCTGATGCCTCCATCACTGAGTGCAGCTTGCTGGGGGATGACTCATGTCGAGTTCCACATCGTCACATTCCTTGAAACTTTTTTATGAGTTGTAGTCAGGTTGTGCTCTCAGAAAATGCTCCTGTGTTTGGCAAGGGAGATTTCAAGGCACCTTGAGCAACTGCTGTGCAGAAATTAGCTTAGCTGGCCAGAGCTCCATCCCGAGCACATGTGCAGGACCGGGAAAGAAAAGTTCTTGCACAACTGTGTGCACAAAAAAGAACACAGCTATTTGCTTTTGGGTGGTTCTAGATTAATATTAAACAGTATTGCGAAGCGTTGGGGGAAAGGAGAAGCCGTGTTTTGGATGGAGCACTGTTGGAGTGGCCAAATATTTGTACAAAATCTTTTGGGGCGTGTTGGGAGGTGGCAGAGGTGACATCCACACTCACTTCGTGTCCCAGCACTGGCACATCCCTCTTTGCCTGGCACATTCCTTTAGGGCCAGCCCTCATAAGGGCAGTCAGAGTTTCCAGGGTGTGGTAATTGCATTGTTTATCCACAAAGAAGCTGGAAACGATCCTTTTCCCAGGCTGGCTGTGACAATCCACCTGGGGTGGGGTCACCCCTGCCCGTGCCCCACTGACCCACTGCTCAGTGTCTGCGTGCACAGCCTCAGAGAACTTGCTGTTCCCTGGAAAAACTCACTGATAAACGGGAATTTGGGATCAAGAAGGGGTTTGGGGTTTGTTATTTTTTTTTCCAGTCTTCCTGTGTTGTAAGATGAGATGTGACACGTTTGGATATTTCTTTTTCTCTCTCTCTTTTTTTTTTCCCTTTTGGGAACTTTTCTAGTGGATAAGGAATTACAAGGAACTATGTAGCCTGGCAGGAGGGAAATTAATCCCTAAAGAAAAAGGGATATATTTGTATAATACAAATATATTTTGATCACACTATGACCAGGTCTGCCTGGGACTGTAGGATTTAAACTGTGTCAGGGGAGGTTTAGGTTGAATATTAGGAAAAGGTTCTTCCTCCAGAGGGTGGTGGGGCACTGAACAGTCTGCCCAGGGAATGGCTGAGAAAATCACCTGTAGGATCTTTAGATTGCCTGGTTTGTGCAGCCTGAATTCCATCCTACTTTCAGGAAGGACCAGGACTGCCCTGCACAAGAGCTCCACTCCTTTGGGGTTGTGAATTGAGGTGGGATCCGGGTTCCACCAGCACCACCGAGAGCAGGGAAGGGACAAAACCTGAGTCTTGTGGAAAGTCCAGTTCCCAGATTTCCTAGAAAATAGCTCACTCAGCATCACTCCTATCCAGACTCCATTTTTGGTATCAATAATTCAATTTAATAACAACCATTAAAGTTAAAATGAGGGGAGAGGGAAAGCCATGCCTCAACAAACAAAAAAACCCCCCTCTTATGTCCTAAGCACCTCTATGATCAGAATCTCAGATTTTTACAGGAGATTCACTCCTTTATTCTTGTGTTGGGGTTAAGGCTGGGACTGCCAGGGGTGGTCTGGATGTTTTAGGGATTCTCTGTCTGCTCCCCCTGCCTCTCTCTGTTTGCTCAGAAGGTTCAATTCCTATTTTCCTGCACAATGGCACCAGACAGGATTTTGGTCACTGCAGCATCAGTGGCTGAGCAGAACACCAGGTACTCAAACACCCAAAGAAAACAGCAGGATTCTATTTTTAGCATCTCCCAGAGATCATGCTTGACCTCGAATAAATCAGCGGGGTGTGATTTCTCAAGTGAGCCAGGGCATCTCCTCACACAGAGCTGAGTGCCTGAAAACCTGGGAGCCTTCTGGAATGCCAGCACTGCACTGTCAGGGTTCAGTTTGCTGGTGGGGAAAAAATGAAATTAGGGGTTAATATTTAACCTCTCATCCCCTTCAAAGTAATTTATGAATTTGACTATATGCAGAATTTAATTTAATTTTAATTTAATTAATTTTAATTTTAATAATTTAATTTTAATAATTTCATTTTATGCAGAAGGAAAAAGAATTTTTGTATCACTGCTGCAACAGTAAGGGAGAGGGGGAGTTTGAGGGAAGGTTTGAGGCTTTTCTTTATTTATTAAGTATTTATTGTGAAATAGGACAGTTTTATTAGTGCTTCACAGGGCCTCTAGCTTGTTTCATACCTTTTGTTTGCACATTTCTTCTGCCAGCTTTCAGAAGGCTGGGACTGCAGTTTATTGCAAAGAAGGATGGAAAAGAGAGATAAAGGATCTTCTCTACCTTCAGCAGTCATAAATCAGCCCACAAGCCCATGAAAGGATTAAATGTACGCGCACCATTGGGATTTATTTAAGAATAAAACACACCACACCTACAAAATCCGAGGCAGCTCAGGGAAAAAAAAGATTATTTGTGGATATAAATTAATCAGGCAGCAGGAGGAGTAAATCTGTTGGTGAAGACAGAAACGCTGTGAGTGCAGCACGCAGGGCCCTCCCTCCTCCTGCTCTCTCTGTGCCATTTATCACTCCATTCCCAGCCCCACCAGCATTAACTGAGGCTGCTTTTAGTGGAATCATGATGGGAACAGTAATTCCTCTGCATCTGCTGTGGAAAGTTCCTGGTTTGCTGTCCCAGCCCGTGCCCGTGCCCTCATTTTTTGGACTCCCTGGAGGCTCCTCATGCCAGGCTCTGGCTCTGCATGGCAAAGGAGCAAGGAGAAATAATTTGGGAAGCAGGGGTTTGTTGCAATCCCACAAACAGGGGGATCAAATCCCTGTTTGCCTGGAGCTGGAGGCAGTGTCCAGCCTTGCTCTGAGTGACAAAACCCCTCTGAGGGCTCCCCTGCGTCACACAGGGGATGTGTTTGTTTTCCCATCCCTCCCCACAGCCAGGACACGCTGCAGGCAGGGACAATTCCCTGGAGGGAGACACAGGAGCCCTTCTGCCCTCTCTCCCCTTTCCCTGTGGGAAAGCCCAGATGGGGCCACACTGTCCCTGGCCAGCAGCGTCCTGGGGACTCACTGATGTCCCTTCCTGCAGGGCTGGGTGGATCTCTGTGGTGTTTTCTGGCTTTGGGAATGTGCAGGGAACAGGACTAGAGGGAAAAAAAACCAAAACCAAAACCAAACCAAAAAAACCACCAAAAAAACCCCAAAAAACAAAAAACAAAAAAAACCCCAAAAAACCCAAAAACAAACAAACAAAAGAAACCCACCAAAAAAACCAAAAAAAAAAAACAAAAACCCACAAAAAAACCCAAAAAAAACACCCCACCAAAAAACCCCAAACAAACAAACAAAAAACCAAAAAAACCCCAAAAAACCCCCCAAAAAACCCCAAAATAAAACCAAAAAACCACACTAGGGAGCAAAGATTTTCAAATATTTTGCCAGGCACTTCTGGAAACAGCAGCCCCTGGGAGACAGAGAGGTGCAGCACTGGGTTTTTAGTCTTTCTTGCAGGTTTGTTGAGTTTTATTGACAGCAAGTCCAAGATCACACCTGAGCCCAGCACCCCCAGGGCCAGCACATCCCTGGAGCACTCCCACTGCCTCACCAGGGGTGACCTGTCCCTTCCCTTTCACAAACACAATAAATATAGCAATATAATCGCTGCACAGTAATAGATTAATTTTTGTGGCAGGTGAAACATTAACTCCCCTTTGTATCTAATTCCATCACATCTTGGGAGCCTCAGTGATAACACCCCAATCACCTTGAGAAAGTCGCTCTGTGCCATCCACTTCCACGGGAAGATTGAGCTTATCAGAGCATGAGGGAAGCACTGAAATATGTGCCATAAAAAGACTCGAGGGGAAAAACAGGCTGAGGTTTCTTAAAGGAGTCTGTCATGGGGACCAGGTCTGCCTGGAACTGCAGGATTTATAAAAATTTTATAAAATTTTATAAAATTTTATAAAAGCAGATGTTTGATTTTGACTGGAAAGGCAAAACTTGTCCCTTTTCCTGTAAGCAGGCAGAGAGCCCCACCCTGAGAGCCTGTGGGGAAGCATCTGATGTAAATTCAGGTGTAGAAGCTTAGATGGGGATTTTATAAAATAATCACTGATGACACAGATTGGGTCAGGCTTGTTTCTCCTGGGTGCTGCCACTCACCTTTCTGGTGGACCAATAAAACCCGTGAAGTGTCAAGATCGTGGTTCCTATAACCACCTTCACCCTCAGGCTGACCCTCCCATCGTGCACAGGACAATTTATGCTGCTGTCTAAGGAGGGTTAGCAGAGGCTCCCAAAAGCTCTGCTGTTTTTTCTCTAAATTAATGACAAATTGCCTCTCTGTAGTGTCCACAGCCTGAAATTCTCCAGGGATGTGTTTGTGTGTGGCACCTCTCAGGAATGGATGCACCCTGCAGGCAGGGCTGGCTCTGAGGTACAAAGTCAGATCCCCACAAGCTGATCCTGACTGACAGCAAGGCTGAGCCCCAGATCTTGGAAAATAAACACTGCACTCCTGTCGATAAGGGGAGACATTGATTTTTGGCACTGGTGCTTGTTTTCTGCCCTTTCACTTTGTTGGCCCCTCATCAGAGGCTGGTTAGGAAAACAGAGCAGTGGTTGGACATGAGCTGGCAGAAAAAAACCCCACCTTCCCTTGAATTGTGCAGAGCAGTGCCCGTGTTTTCCCTTTGTATGGATTCCCAGGAATGAGTCCTGATGCTCCAAAAACAGGACCCAGCAGAGAGGCAAAGACTCAAAAGAATGATGGCAAAATAACTCTGCTGAATCTACAGAAAGGAAAAAAAATTGATGGAAAAATCTCCTCCAGTGGCCACTTTTGAGACAAACCCACGGTGCTCTACACCCAAGGGGTTAAAGCAGAGTGAGTGGTGCTTTGGCAGCTCTGTTTGAGTCATTTCCCCCCAAATAAAGGGAAAGGAGTCTGGGATTGCTGGAGGAAGGAGGAGGGATGTGCTGCACTGTCACCACGTGCTAAATCTTCCCTCTCCCCCTGCTTTGAGGACATGGCAAGAGCCTTTCTGAGCTGTTTGTGGCCAAGATCTGTGAGCTGCCAGGAAAACACTGAGTGTGTTCAGGCTCCTTCCCCCCAAGCTGCTGGACAGAGGCAAGAGGGCTTGGGGGAGAAGCCAACACTGAAACCAGGTTGGGTTAAGTCTAAATTCTCCTTTTTTCGCTGCTGCTGTTTCACTGGATGGCTGCAGTGGAGGTGAGTCAGCTCTTAGAGGTTGTGTTGCAAAAAAAAAGCGGCAGAAGTGCAATCTGTGCCTTCTGCTCCCTGTGCAGGGCTGATGGAGCATCAGGCTGGATGTGGCTTGTACTTCAGGGAAAAGGAAGGTTTAAAGGGTGGAGAGGGCCTCAAAAATCAGTGGGTTTTTCCCAGTTCACCATGGCATGTCCAGTAAAGGGTCTGGGCTGATCTTCACTCTGCTGTGGTCCCTGCAGTGTGCATGAGGTCGGTGGTGTTGCTGTCATTACCAGTTCAGGACACTGAACTCATTTCCAGCAGTGCTGGTGACAAACCCTGGCTTGGCCCTGTCTTTATCTGTCACTGCTGCTGGGGTTTCAGGCTCTCTGAAATCAGCTGTGGGCAACACTGAGGGAATGGTTTTAATGAGGAATCAGTGGATTTAAACTCCCTTTTCTTTGTGTGTCCCTCATGGAGTGACCCTTGCTGTGTCCCCTGAGTGGTGGTGTCCCCTGGGATCACCTCCTGCCCTGCCTCAGGGGCAGGGGGCACTCCAAGGCTGCTCTGAGGGGGGATCAGGGGATGCTTTTCCACCAGGGGATGGGATGAGCTGCAGCCCCAGGAGCGCAGCCTGCTGCACCAGGAGCTCAGCACAGGAATCCTCAGTGCAGAAAGGTGCCAAGGGCTCCAGCAGTGTGGGTGCATGGCCAAGGGGAGAGAGGTGACACCAATTCCCTAAACACCCCCTGAGCTGCATCACATCCAGTAGGACCAGCAAACATCCCATGGGTGTTGCTCTGACCCCCAAATGGCCTCATCTCCCTCTTGTGCTCACTCTTCTCCCTCTGAAGAGGCCTTTTCCCCTCCCCAGAGCCTGTTTACTCCAACATCCAACAACAGCAGAGCAGGAGCAAAGCCCCATTCCTGTAGGGACCTCAAGGAGCAGCAGCCACTGGTTGGGGGTGGAGTTTCTCACTGACACAAACACTGGGATTTTCTTACTTCCACAAGCACTGGGAGTTTCTCACTGACACAGGCACTGGGAGTGAGTTTCTCACTGACACAGGCACTGGGATTTTCTCAGTGACACAACCACTGGGAGTGAATTTCTCGCTTCCAGAACCACTGGGATTTTTTCATTTCCAGAACCACTAGGAGTTTCTCACTGACACAAGCACTGAGAGTGAATTTCTCACTTCCACAAGCACTGGGAGTGGGTTTCTCACTGACACAACCACTGGGAGTGAGTTTCTCTCTTCCACAAGAACTGGGAGTGAATTTCTCATTTCCACAAGCACTGGGAGTGGGTTTCTCACTGACACAACCACTGGGAGTGAATTTCTCTCTTCCACAAGCATTGGGAGTGAGTTTCTCACTGACACAAGCACTGGCAGTGAGTTTCTCACTGACACAAGCACTGGCAGTGAGTTTCTCACTGACACAAGCACTGGCAGTGAGTTTCTCACTGACACAGGCACTGGCAGTGAGTTTCTCACTGACACAAGCACTGGCAGTGAGTTTCTCACTGACACAAGCACTGGCAGTGAGTTTCTCACTGACACAAGCACTGGCAGTGAGTTTCTCACTGACACAAGCACTGGCAGTGAGTTTCTCACTGACACAAGCACCTCTCTCCTCCATTTCAGCCGTGCAGAACGAGCGTGACAGGATCAGCATCCGCAGGAGCAGCTACGAGGACAACGGCTCCCTCTCCATCAACATCCTCACCCAGGCTGAGGCCATGGCACAGCAGGTAGGACACGTGGGGACAGTCCCTCAGCAATTCCAGCCCCCTGAACCAACCAGGGCTGGATGGTTTTGCTGCCCTCGGATGGCTTCTGCACAAACCCACGGGGAAGAAAGTGCAAAATATCCCAAAGCAGACAGGAAAAATCCATTATCAAGGCAACACATCCTGCAGGGAGCAGGTGCAGCCTTTGGTGGGAGACAGAAAGCTGGAATTCCAAGGGCTGAGGGATGCTGCAGAGCTCAGGTCCCTTGTTCCCCCTAAATTGTTGCTGCACCCCTAAAATCTCGCTGCATTCACACAGAATTTTGTCCTTCCTTGCTGCACTCTCTGTTCTGCTCTGGACATAATATTCCAGTTGTGGTTGATTGTATCTTTCCTCATAGCTTCTTTATCAGGATAACAATTTTAGGGCAGAAAAATAATGTGAATAAATCCCCTGGGCTTCAGCTGACTCTGATTGCTTTTTTATTTCATGCTCCATCATTAATTTCACCCTGAGCATCCTTTAAATTCTTATGCAAATACCCTTTCCCCACTGAAACACACGGCCCAGATGTTGCACATTACATGCAGCAATGAATCCACTTCCTTTCCAAAAATTATGGGTTTTTTAACCCTCTCCCTGCCACGCAGCCCTGTAGAGATCAAAAAGGGAGTTTTTTTGTCCCTGACAGCGACTTTGGGGAGAAAAGCTGAGTGCATTTCATGCATTTGGCTGCAGGGAGGGAGTGGTGGGAAGCTGAGCCACAGCTCCTGGCAGGAACGGGAATATTCCCTTTGCCCTGAGCCAGCCTGGAGAGCGGGGAGGGAGGGCTGGGTGTGTGTTGGGACTGAGCACCACCTCGTGGAAGCTGCTCCACGGGCTGTGAGTCGGACACAGCCGGGCACAAGTGTCCAACCACCACGGGAGCATCCTCTGGGGGCCCTGATGGGAGGAATCCTTGCTGTGGAGGGCGATGAACCAGCGCTGACCTGGTCCAAACTAAGCTGGGTTTTTTCCCTTGCAGTATTTATCCCTGAGCCCCGTGCACAGCACAGACATCGCCATGAAGAAGATTGCAACCATCAACGACGTGTGTGAATCCATGAAGCAGCAGCTGCTGGTGCTGGTGGAATGGGCAAAATACATCCCGGCCTTCTGTGAGCTGCCCCTGGACGACCAGGTACAACCAAATGGCTCTTCCCGGTAAATGCAGTGACTCTGAAAGGAATTCCAGGCTGGATCTTTCACGGGGGAATCTGGCATTAACATACAGATCACCCTGTGCAGAGCTGTAAACAACAGGACCAATTAAAAAGAACTTCTGTGGCCAAGGTCCCTCAAAATATAGAGTTGGTCACTCCAACCTGCAAAAGATTCAGTCAAAAAATTCTGATTGGTTCTGAACTGCAGTTCTGAACTACAAGGCAATTCTGATTTTGCCTTTGCTGGTAGCTAATAATTGAATATACAGTCTGTTTATTTCCTAAGAACTCAATTTACTCAAGCCCTTCTTTGCTCTTTTAGTAAAAAACAGCTTCTCATTTAGTTTGCCACAAATGTAGCACTTCTCAAAGTGAACATACACTGATATTTTCTAGCCCTGAACAGAACTTTATCTGTAGATCTGCCAGATCTAAGCAAACACCAAATGGGGCTTAATTAAACAGCAACAGCTCAGCACTCCACTCTCTGCTTTTCCGATATAATCTTATTTCTTTCTCCTGTGCCACCTCCAGGTTGCCTTGCTCAGAGCCCACGCAGGGGAACATCTGCTCCTGGGGGTGGCCAAGAGGTCCATACCATACACTGACTTCCTGCTATTAGGTGAAGTACTGAAACACTCCTGCTTTTATAATTCACCCCTTCCAAATCATTCCCAAGTGTTCTGCACCCCTGAAACCCCCTCTGCACTCCTGGGTGTGGGCTGAACCTCTGAATGGAGACAGTGCTGGAGAGGAGAGTAAAGAGGAGCAAATAAATTCACTGGGATTTTAAAATTGTTTCCTCACTGCTTTGAAATTGTGGATGAGAAAGCCCCAGTATTGAAATGGCATCTCAAACTGGGTTGTCTTGGTTTTGTAGCTGAAATTGCCAAGGCCCAAGCAATGAGGTATTTGGGTATAAATACCTAAAAACTTAGCAGAAATGTCTATTAAAGATTACAGTGTAAATAGGTGTTTCCTTCTCATGTAGCTCTCTGCCACCACAGGTGGGATTTTTCTTGTAAAAATGAGAATACTGACCATGAAAGGCTCACATTAAAGAACAGAGAGAGATAGCTTTGTTTAAGCAAAGAAAACCAAAAATAAAGATGCAACACTGCTTACAAACAGATGCTCGATGTAACAGAGGCAGAGCAGGGCATGGAGCAGGCTGTGTGCACAGTGTGGGTGAGGAGCAGGGGATGAGATCCAGGGCTCGCCTCTCTCGTGGATTACTGACAAAGCTGCAGGGTGGAAATTGCTGCAAATGGCACTGGGACTGTCAGGCCACCCTGCTCGGGGTGACTGCTGGATGAGAGCAGAGCCAGAGCCAAAACCTGATGGGGAATTTCTCTTCCCAGGGAATGATTTCATCATCCCAATGCACTGCCCAGAGCTGGAGATCGCTCGTGTGGCCACCAGGATCTTGGACGAGCTGGTGAAGCCCTTGCGGGACATCCAGATCGATGACAACGAGTACGCCTGCCTCAAAGCCATCATCTTCTTTGACCCAGGTGAGATCCCCTCTGACCGCCCAGCACGGGGCCTGCAGAGCAGCTGGGGCTCTCCAAAAACCAGGAAAATCCCTTGGAAGCAGCTCTACCTCTCACCCTGCCCGTGCTGTAACGAGAAATGCTCAGCGGTGCAGTTTTAAGTCAGAAGTGACCCATTCCTGAGTGTTTTTAGCAAGTATGAACTCCAGCCAGGCTGATGTGCAGGGCTCTGCAGGAGGAGTTTGGCAGCTTCAGGAGCTTGGCTTTGGGAAAGCCCATCAGCCTGAAATGCAGGACATTGCATTTATAATGATCATTAAGCACATACATGCCCGTATTAATTATGTAGAAGCAAAGTGAGCCAAACAAGCAGCAGCGAGCCAAGGAGCATCCATAAGAGCCAGAGAGCACCATCAAAAACCACAGAGAGCTGGGCTGCTCAGAGTGCCCAGAAATATCAAAATATCAGGGGTCTGCTAATGGATCTTGCTGGAAGCCAGCAGCAACCTGGGGCAGGGCTGATATACAGGATGGAGAGCAGGGAAACACAGAGAAAAACCAGTTTGTTTTGAAGCTCTGCTGGGTTTATTCCAGGAGCACAGGGAGTTCTGCCTCAGCCCAGGTTCCAGTGGAGGAGGTGGGAGAACAATCCCAAGTCCAGACAATGCCCTTTTGTTTTTTAGCATGGAGAAATCAGAGTACCATCCATTAATTTCGGGGTATTTTCTGTATTCACTGGTTGAAAATCAAGAACCAGGAGTTTCAGGAACACCATGAGCTTTGCTTCACCAAAGCCTGCTGTGAGCAGAGTAAGGGATGCTTTCATCAAATGGATTTTGACAAATTACCCTCTCAGCTGATCAGTGTCTCCCTGCAGCTTTAGATCAAAGTGACAATGAGGTGCTGAGGTTCCAGCTGGGAGGAGGAAGCGTGAAGCTCCCCAGAAGTGAAGTTCATCCATGCTAACGAGCAGGAATGTCCTCAGAGCTCCCCGTGCTGACACTCGATCATTTGTTAACCATTTTATCTAATCTCTTGGCACTGCAATCCCCAAAATGTGGTGCCTGTGGATTCTTTGCAGACAGTGAAGGAAATGTGCAGTGATCCAGAATGCTCAGGTTTAGATAACAGCAGAGGCAGGAGTGGGAGGCTGTAAATGCCAGCACTTCACCCCACTCGGGGATAAATTTATTTGCTTCAGCAAAGCTGGACCAGTGGTCCTTGGATAAAAGGATTGACCACAGGTCAAAGAGAGGAGAGCAAGACAGGAACTGATGCTGCAGTGAGTGCAATCACAACACACAGGCACTGAAACTGCTTGCATTTAGTGGTGGCAGTTGTGACTCAAAGTTTTCAGGGGAAAATTCCAGGCTGTTTCCTTGGAAGGATAAATATTTTAACTTCTAAAATTTTCCCCTTTGCTAATGGCAGTAGGCAGACACATTCATGTGAAGCAAGTTCCTATTTTCTTACTCTTTCCCTTCAAAATCTCCTCAAATTACAGTTTCTCCTCCAATTACTGTTTTCCCCTCCCTGTCTCCCTGTCTCCCTGTCCCATGTGAGATGTGAAGCATTGGCAGCCCAGACTGCCAGCTGACCTTGGAGGCTCTGTCAGAGCATCTCTGCCATCTCATCCTTTTCCCTGTGATGCCTTGGGAAGGCTGAGCTGGAACAGAGACTGGACAGAGCCAGAGAATAAAGCAGAGATTTATTGAAAGGGCTTTTAGGATACACCTTGGGCAGGACAAGAGCCTGGCCAGGGCTACACCCAAGGTGGACCCAAAATGGTCACAAAATGGACCCAAAATGGACCCAAAATGGTCACAAAATGGACACAAAATGGACACAAAATGGTCACAAGGGCTCACACATTTGTAAGTTTTCGTCCATTTGCATATTGGGGTTTAATTGTCCAGTTACTGCTTCAGGTTACGAAGGTTATTCTTGTTCCTCCCTCAGCCACCCTTGTTTGTGCTTTGGGCTGAAAGTTGTCCTTGGTGTGCAGCAGGAGAAGGATTTGTTTTGTGTCCCTGCTGTGTGCAGAGCTGAGTGACCCTGACTGTGAGCTCAGAGCTGCACCCTGGGCAGCGCAGAGCCTGAAATACAGCAAAGATAAAACCTGAGGCATCACCAGCACACAGCCTGCCTGACAGGGCAATGTTTGCCCACGCAGACCAGCAGCTAACTCCGTTTTCCCCTGTGGCAGACTGCAGAGGGCTGAGTGAGGCGGGCAAGGTGAAGAACATGCGCTTCCAGGTGCAGGTGAACCTGGAGGATTACATCAACGACCGCCAGTACGACTCGCGCGGCCGCTTCAGCGACATCCTGCTGCTGCTGCCGCCCCTGCAGAGCATCACCTGGCAGATGATCGAGCAGGTGCAGTTCGTGAAGCTCTTCGGCGTGGCCAGGATCGACAGCCTGCTGCAGGAGATGCTGCTGGGAGGTACGAGCCCCTCCCGAGGATGGGCAGCACGGCTGGGCTGTCTCAGAGCTCCTCGTAGGGTTTTGTGTCTGGGTTTGTGTCTGCTGGGAGGGAGGATGGAGGGAGAGGGTTTTTGAGCTGAAAGAGAAAAGGTTTAGGTGGGATTTTGGGAAAAAATTCTTCCCTGTGAGGGTGGGGAGGCCCTGGTACAGGTGCCCAGAGAAGCTGTGGCTGCCCCTGGATCCCTGGATGTGTCCAAGGCCAGTTTGGATGGGTTTGGAGCAGCCTGGGACAGTGGGTGGCATCCCTGCCTATGACATGGGGTGGAAATGGGATGAGCTCCAAGATCCCTTCCAACCAAAACCGTTTGATGAATTGTAGTTTGAAGGATCCTTCTCACTCCAGTCCAATCCCAGAGCCTTTCTTTCCAGCCTAGCTCTGGAAACCTCCTGAGGTTCACAGCAAAGGATCTGCTCTGTGGTGTGGCACCTGACTCAGGCCTCCGACCTAACTGAGGCAGTTTAAGGAAGACAATACCTTTTTTGTTAGAAAAGTGCAAAAGTTATAACTTTATGGGAAGCCTGGATTAGGGCAGCACTTGGGACACACCCCCAGGCAGAGCAGAGCAGCTGAAACCCCAGACAAACCGGGGGGGGCTGTCCCTACACAGCAAAGAGGAAGGAAGCAAGGATGAGCCATTAACCCTCACCCACAGAGGTCCTCCACATCCTCTGGATGAAAAAGATTTAGCCCAGAGCATCTGGCTGGTCGGGAACCATGCAAGGAATGATGTCTCTTCCCAATTCCACTTGCAGGAACCGCTGCTGATCTCCAGTACCAGTCAGCACCTCCCAACCTCAACCTGGAACCACTGCCAGGACACGTCCTGCAGAGCAACATGACCTCTGTGATCCACACTGCTCCAGACCGTATGTGCCCCCCTTCTTACATTATTTACAGCTCATTTTCACATTATTTACAGCCCATTTTTACATCATTGGCATCAGCATAACCAGGGAGCTGGGCAGCAGACACAGTTCAGAAAAAAAAGTTTGTTTATTTATTTACTTATTTATTTAGAGAGCTTATTTTTTAAAGTGTATTGATTTTAAAAGACTGTTTTAAAAAGGTTTATTTATTTAATAATACATTTAGAAAAATAAGTAAATAAATAAATATTTTAAAATATTATTTATTTTAAAAAAAAATTAAGTTCTTTAAGTTTGCTGAAGTAAATTTAGGTTTAGTTAAGCTCTTTAAGTTTATTTATACGAGTTTAAGTGTTACACTGGAATCAGAGCTCGCAGCTGCCCTGGCTGACTCCTTTCCATGGTTCCAGAGAGAAGTTAGGATTTTTAATGGTAATATGACCCAGGGGGCGATGTTGAGATGTCACTAAAATGACACAAGATGGAAAAAAAAAAGGGCGAGAAATCAAGATTGGGTGTTTCTGTGCATTTGGCAGCACCGGGAGATGCCAAACGGAGGACAGATGGTTATTTATGGCAGGAGTTCCCTGTGCTTGCTGCCAAACAACAGGACCTGAACAGAAGCTCATCTTCATCACTGCTGGGCTGGGTTAAGGCATTTATCCCCTGTAGGACCACGCTGTTAAAAATAGAAAGAACAGGAGGTGTAATTGAACAGCCACTGCCATGTACCCACAGTGTCCTGCACTCACAGCCACCCTCCCTCTGCCACCTACAATCATTTACCTCCCGCAGTGTATTCTGCTGTTTCTCAGCTGTATTAACATTGGCATCATGGATTTTAGGTGGTTTTATTTAGCTTTTAAGCCCCTTTCCAGCAAAGGAGATTAGAGAAATGCTGCGCTCTGTGAGGTGCAGTGGGGCTGCAGGTTGAGCTCCTCTCTGACAAGGAGAGGAGGGATTGAAAAGCAGCTGGGGGCATTCCCCAAGTGCAAAATGCTGAGAAGAATTGATCCGTGCCTGCCAGTGCACCCTGGGCCTCCTCACAAACCAGGAGGCAGGGATGTGCCAGCACCCCCCAAGCTCCTGCTCCTGCCTTTGCAGGGTGCTTTGCTGGTTTCTCCTGAACAGCACCCAAGCCCATGATAATCCTTTTTCTTCTTCTCTCCCGCAGCATCTCCTGAGCCATCCCTTCCATCTCCTTCTGCCAGCACAGGCAGTGAAGACTATAAACTCGGCTCCAGCGCAGGGCCCAGCACCGTGGTGCAGCTCCTGCCTCAGCCCGTGATCCCCAAGCAGGAGATGCTCTAGGGAGAGCAGGAAGGAGGAGCTGGCAGTGAACAGGGCCCTTTCTCTTTGCAGAGGCCAAGCACGGCACCTCCCTGCCCGCTGCCAGCCTTCCCCGCCCGCCAGCCCCGCGCCAGGGACAGCCCGCGGAGGAGCCTCGCCACAGGACCCCCACCTCCAGCACCCCCGGGCACCAGGACTGGGGTTCGTGCCCTCCTCAGCAGGGCCAGGACTGCCAGCCCTCGGGGACAGGGCTCTCAGGGTGTTTGTGACCCTCCGTGTGCCCTCGGTGTCACCACGACCCTTCCATCAGCCCCGGCGCCTCGCACGGCTCCTGGGAACCCCTCACGCACACAGCACGGCCTCCACTGGGATGAGAAGGTCCAAAAAAAGGTCTATTGAAAGGTCTATGAACAGGTCTATTCCCAGCACAAATTTAATTGATCACACTCTCGTTTCTCCTGTTAAGCTTTAGGAAAAATAGCATCATAATCCTTACAAGGCCAAGGCCTTATTCCACCCAGAGGGACAAACAGGGCAGCCAACATTTCTTGCTGTCCAGTTCTTTTTTATGAACAGAAATACCAACATTTTGCTATTTTTCATAATTTCCAGTATATCCAGAGTCCATTTGTGAGCCAGTGGACTCTGCCTTGTGAGCAGTAGCAAAGATCTCTGCCTCTCACCGTGGCTGCTCTGCTAAAGCCCCAAATCAAGGCTGACTTATCCCAACCCCTGCTTGGTATCTTCTGCAGACATTTACTGCAAACATTTCTGGAAGAAGCAAGTGCCCCAAAATACCTTTTTCCAGTACACAGACACGATTTTTCTGCAGTTTTTTATTTCTTTGTAATGTCTGCAGGGTGGCTGTAGATTAGCCAAGAAAAGGAACAGGCAGGTCTGTGAGCCACTTTTATAAAAAGGGTTTGTATTTAAACCAAGGTGCTTCTGCCTCAATGTAAAGTTTAATCAGCAGTTAAACAACAAATTAAATAAGCCCAGTGGTGACTACAGAGCCTCAGGAGTTCCCAAAGTGCTGTCGTTGTGCTACAGAGTTGATTTCAATGAACGGGACCTTATTAAAAGCAAATTATCAGATTTCCACAAAACTTCAGCTCGTTTGTGCACCAACCTCTATCAAAGAGTCACTGAGGGACTGGGAGTGGCCGTCCTGAGCACTGGGACAGCAGAGAATTCCTAGTCCTGACCCTCTGCACCAATTCCCAGCCCCAGAGGGGCTGTGGGAGCACCTGGACTTGCTCAGCTGAGGAAACAACCCCAGGACTGGAAGGGAATTTGGGAAGAGCAGCCCAGCTCCCAGCAGCAGGGGAAATTCAGCATTGCCACTCTGCAGCACCAGAGAGAGCTGAAAACCATCAGAGAGCGGCTCGAATTTCACCTGGATCAGAATGTTTTCTTTTTCTCCTGCCTCTGATGAATTTGATCTGACATTTTATGCTGATAGCCCTGATTTGAAACAGCTCTATCTGGAAAGCAGGTTCCACTGCAGGCATTCCTGCTGCATGACAGATGCAACTGTTCTGAGCCAGCGTTGCTTCCAGTGCCTCCAGCAGCTCCATTCCATTCCTCTTCCAGACAATAAATGTACATTAATACTCATTAATGGTAAGAAAATAAATCTAGGGGGGAAATAAATTCCATATTCTCGTATTTCATCCGGACAGTTTGCCTTTTTTCTTGAATTCAAAACCAAGTTTCCAAGGTTCTCCACTGATTTCTCCAATACACCTATCTATTTTTCATTAAAAAGAATCACCTCTGCCTGCAAAGCCTGGCTTTCACTGGATACCGATGGAATTCACTAACTAAGAAGAAAATAAAGTTGTCTGTGCATCAGTGGATATCAGACTCATTCCCCAGTGCTCTGCTGGTCTGGAGAAGGTTTGCAGCAAGAATAATTTACTGAATAAAGGCCAAAAGAGAGTTTGGCTGTGAATCTTTCTGTCTTCCCTATCTCAAACCCCACTCTAAATTAAACCAATGTTCTTACACAAATACACCTTGGAAGTGACTATTTTATTGGAATCATGATTTTGTTAACAAAAGAGGTTCAAAGCCATCGTTTAATAATATTTCCCTTGTCCAATGCCAGCTGCATATCAAAATGGGGCACCTCAGGCAAGAAAACCTTAAGTATTTCTGAGTTACCCCTTTCCTTGCCAATTCTAATATTTGGCATCTTTACCACTGAATCTGGGTCCAATATTAACTTTATGCTGCACTATAATATAAGGAGAAATTGCAGAAATAGTTTGGAGGTGCAAAGTTTTGCCTCTGTTATTAAAAACCAGCCTGTGCTTGCTTTGATGCCTGCTGGATAATTTCCAGGGCTCTGGTTGGGGATGACAAGAGTGAAGTGCAGGACAGGAGCAGATGTGAGAGTGGAATACAGGCAGGAAAAAATAATTAAAATATATTCAGAACACAAAAACCATGACTAAGTGAAAGAAGCAGAATAAAAAATTAACAATCTTGTCAATGAAGAAGCACCAACCACATTAAAATATGAATCAACCTGTAACCCTGTTCAGAAGAAAATAATAAAAATATACAGAACCAATGCTGGTGCACTCAGTGTTATTAACAGATTCCAGAATCATTTTACAGCCCAATTTCTGTATTTCAAAATCCCTCAAGCCACTTTCTTTTTCCAACAGCATTGGACCTGCAGCCA
Source organism: Prinia subflava (assembly GCF_021018805.1). NCBI lineage: Eukaryota > Metazoa > Chordata > Aves > Passeriformes > Cisticolidae > Prinia > Prinia subflava. Next base: position 18,373,420 of record NC_086259.1, read on the forward strand.
AGAGAGAGAAGCAGAACAAATGTTGCAATTTAACATTTCTGCACAGGACAGACAGGCATAAAGAAATCCATAAATAAATTCTTGCTCAGTCTAAGACTTCAGAAAGGATTCCTGGAACAATACTGACATTACTACTAGAAATTAAACAAGAAAGTAAAAGGGAGATAAATTGGCAGGCTCCATCTGCAGGGACGTCTGTTCCCTCTGGAGAATAAACAAACTCTTCCCTAAAACACACACAAACACAGCCCAGCCCTGCTGCTGTGGCACACAAACACAGATCATTAACCTGCTCCAAAATATCAGCAGCACTGGCACCAAGTCTGTGCTCATGGATTTGGAGCTCTTTCCTCCACAGAAACATCAGAGCAGAGCGTGACATAGACCCAGAAAATATCTCAAGGTGTTTTTTTAGAATTATTGCAAAGGGAAACGAACAGCTTCGAGTCTCTCCATCCTTTTTTCCATTTGTTCCTCCTCTCCCTTGTTTGGGTGGGCACTCCCAACCTGCTGCTCTCCAAGCTCAGAACTGCCTTTGCTCCTGAAGCTGCAGAAACAGGAAAAAATCCAACATTTGCACAGAAAAACTGGAGACTCACAGCTGCAGTCACCCCAAATTCCTTGGAAGTGCAAAGGCTGGAATAACAAGGTGAATTTTCAGATTGGAACTGTTCTCCCACTCACCTCAGACAAACAGGGTGGGAACAAGACAAGCTTGGTCCTTCCCATGTAAATCATTCCATGGTTCTGTAATAAAATAGTTAATTACACCACAGGATGAAGAAAAAGGAATGCCCAAGAAGGACTTAAAGCTTGTAGCTTAAAATTCTTAATGAGCAGAGGAGCCTCTTTAATTTGGAGCAGTATCACCTGTTAATTAATATAAATTAATTACAAACCAAAAAATTCAACACTATTTCCCTGAAACTGCTTCAATCTCAAATATATGGGAAAAAAAACCCTGACATGTAGAGAAGTTAATCAACTAAGACTTCAATTCATTAGTTTATTCTTTTTTTACATAAAAAAAAATTACAACGGAAGGATTTGAAAAGCCGAGTAAACCGGATTTCACACGCACACATTTGCCAAGTCACAGGGTTCAACCACCTGGAGTGATATTTTCTGATTTTCTCATGGAACAATATACACAGCAAGAGCCTCAGGACAAAGCCAGACACTTTCTTTTCCCCCCATAATCTTTAAGGTGTGCAACTGAATCTGCACAGAATTCCGTGGAACTCCCAGCTTCCCCCTCAGTTTTGTCCAGTGGATTTCCACCTGGGAAGTCTCCAGCATTCCGCACCACCACCCTCTCCCCAGCAAAGTGAAAACATCCCAAAGTATTGCACAGTTTTGTTCACAGGGCCACGGACAAGAAAGGGATCCCTCAGCACCTTCAGCCACCCCATGGAACAGAAACTGATGGAGCTGGGATCAGGATGCCATGGAGAGATGGAGAAGCAGAGCACTGAGAAAGGAAACAGCTCCTGCAGAGCCCCAGGGCTGGAATGCAGGCTCGGAGCTGCTCGAGGTGGGACACGGCCCCAGTGCCACTGGCTGAGCAAAAGCAAGAACAGGACAATTTTAAGGCAAGTCCCAAAACAGGGAGCTATTTACTTTCTAGGCACGATTTCAAGCTATGCATCAAGGCTCCTGCTTTATCCTTTATATGGTCAGTAATTTATAGGTTAACAGTAATACAAAAAAATAGTCTAAATGTCATTTTTAAAGAATCAACTTTTAGCTGGATTTTTATTACTTGCAGCTTGTATTTCATTACTTGCAGATTTATGAACATTTTCTAGCACTACTGTTGTTTGTCAGGCCCACATAAAGCAGTTCTAGATCTATATTGCTCTCATTTCTTCAAAGTAGTTTTGGTTGGAAACGGTTAAATTCAAAATAACTTTTACTATTGCAGATGTTTCTACATTTAAGGAGTGCTGTACTTGAGAAAGGAGGGAAGCTGCCTCTTTCTCTGCTGTCTTTGTTCAAGGGATCATTAACAGCTTTCCCTCTGTGAAAAGTCTGTACAGTAAAAAAGGGGCAGAACAAGGCCCTACAAGGACAAAGTGTTTGCAGTGAATTACCCCGATGTGTCCACTCAGTGTCCCCTCACACAGCAGGACACGGCTGCCACTCACCCCTGTGCAGTCCTCACTGGAGCTCCTCTGCAATCCATGCATGAGGAACTGGAAATGCACATCCCAGGGTGGGATTTGGCCCCCAGCCAGGCTGCAAGTGAAAATTCAGCCTTTCCCTGAATGCCAGAGGGGATGGACACTGCCAAACACAGGGCAGGCTTTAGGGAGCCTGGGAAGATGCTGGGCAGGGTGTGACAGTGCCTGGACACCAGTCCTGGGCACCACTGGCACATGAGGAAGGTGTGGGACACTCAGGGACAGCTCTGCTGCTCAGGACAAGCTGAAAGAGAAAGGAGAACTGAACAAAGCACAATTCCCTGAAATCTGGGCTGAGAAGGCTGCGTCTCACTGGACATCAACTTCCACCAGAACGCTCCTCCTAATGATTGACAACTGCACCCAAGGACGTAGACTCGTTATAAAAACACACAGGTAATTCCCCAGACATTTATCAAATAAAAAGGGTTTAACAAAAAAACGGGGAAGTAATCTCAGAAAATAAATTACAGTAGCATGACAACATTTGGCTTCTTTAGTGTGACCACGTGCTTTTCCTCTGGTATCCTGCTGTGGAGATCGTGGCAGATCCAGTTCCTGTCTCGGAATTCATGAGATGTCTGTGACGATAAACGTAGAAAACTCTGCTTGCTACAAGCAAATGTCTGATATCAGTTTCACCTGGTCACAGATTATATGTAGACAGCCTTCTCTGGCCCCAAAATAAATACTATATAGGATTCTTGCAAGTTCCAGCATAATTAGGCTCAAACAGAAAACTCAGGTCCTCCTTTCTTTCCTCGCAGCAGAAGTCGCCTGATCCGAAATCCCGCGAAAGGGTTGATCCACAGGAGGGAGGGCTGGCCCCCAAAAACAGATTTCATCCCTTCCCAGCGGAGCCTGCGCTCCCACGTTGGCTTCTCACTCTTCAGTCTTTCAATCTCCTGTAAATAAACACAGGCAGGGATGCACTGCTGAGTCCAAGGTTTAGTTTAATCTAATGGTGGCTATAAAAATCCAGTCTGCAGCTTTTATTGTGTTGTTTCACTGTGTTGTTCCTCAGCTGATTAAGTTTCTTACTGTTATTTGTTAATTATTAAGGAAGAAGTTAGAAACTGTTTTAGCCCTGTGGATGGAGGGCAGAAGATTTAGAACACTAAATATGTACAAAAGGTTGATCTACCTCTATCTCTTTCCCCCTCAAGCTAAAAGACAAAAATCCCAGAAAAGCTGATGGATCCACGTGCAATATCCCAGACTGCAAGTTGTTTACTCAGTTAATGAAAGCAGACAATAAGGCTCCTGCTCCACAATTACTGCAGGCAGGATTACTCTCCCAAATGCATTATTTTGATGGTCATTTCTTGTGCTTCCTGCTAGTAAAGGTTCAATATTTACCAGTTGTTTTCACTTACTCCTCACTACAGAAATACATTTTTAAACATGAGAAAATATTGAACAGTCACAGGATTCATTTTCCTTCTGTTCCCAGGCAATTATTCCTTCAAGATGTGACACTGCAGATCTAAGGACAAGGGAGCCAATGGCCCAGACTCTGTTTTATCCTCTGATAAAATGTATCAAAGTGAGGTGAGAGACAGCGATTTTCAGTGGAAACCTGAGAAAAGCAGACACTTCCCCCGGCACCCAGCACGAATTTGTGCCAGCTCAGAAGGGAAAGTCAAACCAAGTCAGAAGTTTTGCATTCTTTGTCATTTAAAACCAAATTACAAAATGTCAGAAATGCAAATAGTGCAAGAGCTTCTGTCAGAAAGCAACCCCCAGTAAAGCACTCCAATCTTCCCAAATGTCAAAAATAAAAATGATGAACTATTGAAGTCTTCAAAACAAGAGCCTCTCCTCATGCAAATAAACCCACATCTAACCACATCTTCCAGAATAAATCTAACAGAATACAAAAAAGCCAAGGTTTTTACCGTTTCATCATTGCATATTGAGTGGATTTGGGTGCCAAACATGACTGCAGTGAAAGTGAGAAACAGAAAACCCTCAAGGCACAAGAAGATCATCAGGATCACAGTTACAGGTGGGGAGAAGTCACTGCACTCTGTGAAAAGGAGATACAGAGTTACCAAAAAAACCCAACAGCAAATTACAGAGCATGTCCTACACGTCTGGCACTTGAAATAGTGTTTCACATTTAAAACAAACTTCTGATTTGCAAACTCTGTTTGCTGATCAAGAAAATAAAGAATTTTATGGAAGTAACACTTCTGGTTTCCTATAAAGCACATGGTAACTATTTCTGCAATCCTGCCTCAGGATTTCAGGGCTACCAAATAAATGTTTGCACATGAGGTGAGTGAAGAACTCAGAACTGCACAGAGAGAGCAGCTTGGAGCTTCCTGCATCACAGATCTGCAAAAACCATCCCCACTGTCAGCCCTGACCTGCTAATACAAATCTTCCACTTGTTTGTGATTGCTTTATTACTCCTTTTTTAAAAATTCTCCACACAAAGTAATCAGGTTCTGCCTCACACTTACATCTCTGCAGAGCCTCTGATCACCTGATTAACTCAATTATATTAAACAGGGATAGTGTACAGGAGGGTGAATGTTTCAAGTAAAAAAAAGTTCTAAGATTCCATCCATTTAATGAAATACTCTGAAAAAAAAAATGACATGGATTTCCCTGTTGCTTCATGTACCAAAAAACCACAACAATCTGCCAAAAGCACAAGACCAGAATGAGCTCTGGCACACTGGAACATTAAGAAATACAAGCCAGAAGCCTAAATAAAAAAAACTGGGATAGTTTAGGGAATTTCTTTTCTGCAGGAGCCCCACAGCTGACTCCAGTAATGGAATGAGGGAGAAATCTGTTTAAATTTCAGGTGTCATTCCCAGAACTGAGGTGGGGAACAAAAAGCCCAAATTTAGGTGATGCAGTGCTGAGGTGGGTGAGGGCCAGCTCCGTTTCCTTCCTACTACAGAGGTAATAAATTACTACTGTGTGTAAAGGGAGTGAGAATGCCCCTGACAGCCACAGCTCTTACAGAGAATGACTGAAGGAAAGGGGGCAAAAAACCCAGAAAGAAAAAGGAGAGTGATGGATAAACAGATCTGAAGTGTTTTAAGGATATCACTTAAAGATGGGACTAAAATAGGAATGCTATGACTTTTCCCTAATACCTGCTAGATTATGAAAATGAAAATTAAGTATTTATTTGCTCACCAGTCCACTGCCCTCGGACACAGGAGAAGAACTGAAATCCACAGAGTACAAGAGCATGAGCTGAAATTAGGGCTATGTACATCTGCAAACAAGAGACAGCATCACTTCACTCACTGCCACCACAGAAAACACAGCAAAACCAAGAAACTTCCAAACAACAGAACAAAATTAAAATGAATATGAGTAGAAATACCCACCCAACCAAACAACACAATCGTGTCCTGAAGCCATTACTCACTAAGCACAACATAAATGACTATAATCAAGGTAGATTCAGACTAAAATCAAGCTGCTGTTGCTGCTCACTTACCGTAAACAGAACAAAAAATCTCTGATTTTTCTCCCCCACACAATTATTCACCCACGGGCAGTGGTGATCCATCTTTCGGATGCATCGCTTGCAAATACTAGAAGAAAGGACAAGAGGCTTCTGTTGAGAAATTGTATTTAAATGTAGAAACAAGGGCAGCCAGTGGTCACAGGATGATGTGCTGAAATATTTCTTGACAAGCTGCAGACAGGGATTTTATCTGCATTTCTTTGAAGAAATTGTTTGTTCCCTCTCACAACTCAGCTTTTGATTGCTCCAAAATGGACTGTGTACATAAAATACTCCTGACATTAAACAATCACTGCACAGCCAAACACACAATCAAGCAAATCCAGAACTTCAGACACCTCAGAACAGGCAAAGCTTCAGCTCTCTCTACATTCAGTATTAATAAAACCCTTTCCCTTCTGGAGAAGGTTTTAAGATAAAGTAAATATTTCACATTTACAAGCTTTCAAATTGTAAATTTTGCTTGTGGATAAGAAACTCAAGTAATTCACCTTCAAGAGAGAAACTGTCACTCTTGAGGTCTCTACCAGCCATAAAATTCCGAACTTACGCAATCAAAATCTCAACTAAAGTGCAGCTTACAGTATCAAACCTCGTTTCCTCAAGAGAAAACACAAATATTGAAACTATAACCAGCATTTATTGAGTGGCTACTTGTTCATGGCTCCTTGAACACTCCTGTTCTTTGCTGCTTCACTTGGTTCCTGCCCAGTTTTGGGTCAAAGTTATGTCCACAGAGGTCAAATACTCCAATAACTCCATTTTACATCTGCCATACAGCAGCAGAGGGCTCAGTTCTGCAGCCAAATATGAAGAATTACACACCAAAACCAAACCAGTTGCAACATCTGTTGTAGTTCTTCATCAATCAATTGCTTAAGCAATGCTGATATTCCATTTTCCTGGCTTTGTACTTAAGACAGCCACACACTCAGTGCTCCAGATTTTCCTGCAGAATACCCAGAATATTAAACATTTTCACTTCAGCAGTCACCAAGCCAAATAAGCCTAAAAAATGCAGGCACTCTTAGTCAGACCCCTTTGTTTTTAGCACGGGCTGATTTACGTGTGGTGTCTCCAAGTGCTGCGGTGACAAACCACAAAGCAAAGCTGGGTGACTGTCACTGGGGAGACAGAATAGGGAGGTGTGGGGGAAATCAATGCTCTGAGGCTGAAAATAATCTTGAAGTCATCACATTTGTATGATTCTAAGGTAATTCAGCACGAGGCAGAATACACCACTGTGCAGGTTATGGGGAAGAATCCCAAATGAAGCTGCCTTTGCTCTGAGCTATCAAAACCCAGCCCCTATATTCTCCCTACCTCTTGTTTTACGGACATTAAAGAGAATTCATTCTCTGCTACAAATGATTTTTTAAATCACAGCACCAGATAAACACCACAAGCACTCTCTGGTGCAGGAAAACCAGGTATCACTCGAGCTGAGACACTCAGGAGGCTCCTGCAAGCTCAGCCTCTCATTCCCCTGAGCACCACAAGCAGACAAGCCTCCAGATGTGCCACAGAACCTATGCCAGCACTCTAAAAACAACATTAATGTGAAGTGCTGAGTAAAATCCCAGCCAGGTTCAATCGAGCTGAATGCTGGAGGATGTGAGGTGGGCAGGACTCGCTTCTGCTCCTTCAGGGTTTCTCACAAGCCCACACAGAGCTCTCACAAGAGCTCAGATGTCTGGAACCCTGCCTTCACTCCTGATCTCCCACCAACAACCTCACAGCAATAAAATTGTATTTTATTCCTTTTTGTGCAGCAGGAGTTTGGGGAAATCCCTTCCTCAGCTGCACCCTGGGCTGTTCAGAAGAGAGAAGCAACCAGAACAAGCACCTGTGGATGGAGAAAAGTCTCTCCTCCAGCCTGGAATTGCTGCTCCATGAACTCAGGCAGGTGCAATTACAGCTCTGGATGCCAAAGATAACACTCAGACACAGCTAAAGACTCCAGAGAAATGGGTGTGGAGAACAGATATTCCCTGGGAGCCTGGTGGAAACATCTCAGAGTGACTTAATTCAGAGTAACAGTTCCCCACACACAAACACTCAGAGCAGCAGAAATGATGACAGCTGTGCTCCTTCAGAGAAAATGAAATCCCATTCACTCAGGATAGAGCTCTTCCCTGTGCTGAAAATGCTAACTGCTCACTAAAACATCACTTTAATGTATTTCAGAGATGCTTAGCTGTAAATAAAAGGTTCTTGCTCTTTCCCCCATCACTAATGTGTGTTATGAAACTCTTTTTCTTCCTTAAAAGAACTTCTGTTGCAGTGTTGCACAACAATTTTTGTAACTACATCCTAAGAGTCTCTTCTGTTAATAATTTACTACTCAAAACATGCACTGTGGCTCTGAGTGTAAGTATTTCCCAACAGCAACCAACTTCAATTTCCATTTTCAAGTCTCTTCTATCAGCAAATTGCCACTTTGAATACTTGGGACGAGACCATCCTTTTAATGTCCTTGGAATGGGTTTGCAAACCAATAAAAAAATTGGCAGCATAATCAAACAAACCCTTTTTCTACGGGGTAAACTCCTGCAGGGATAAATCGAAGGCAAAGGATCAGATTAACAGAAACAAAGACAATTAAACCAGAAATCTGCTGAGAAAAACACAACAAAAGCCTCACAGAAGGACACCACAACATTTTCAGGCTCTGGCTTTCTCTTTCAGAGGTTCTGTGGAGCCAGGGATGCACTGAGCAAGCCCCAAAACACCTCCTTTACCCTTAGATAAAACATGACAGAATATTTGACCAAGGATTAAAACAATTCCTAAGACACACAAAGCTGGATCCCTAACCTGCTGCTTGGGGAAAACAAATCCTTTGAAAATATCATCAGGTATTTCCTTTTTCACACCCATTATCCATTCTTGCCCTGCTTTAACAATAAATGCTGCTCAAATTCTTTCTATAAAGGAGGTGTTTGAGCTCCAGGATCTCTGATATCCAGCTCTTTTTTTTGTCATACAGAGTTCAACAGATGATGCCTTCATTTAGGGCTCCTTCCAAATTAGCAAATCCTCCCAGGACCAAAGATGTGGCAAATGCTTTCCATGGATACCTGCAAGGTCTCTGTAGGAATCGACCTGAATGTGGGATGAGATAATTGGTGAGATCCAGCCCACGCTCAGGGGGGCTGCCAGGTGTCCCTCAGGGACACAGAGCAGGCCATGACAACACTGCCCAGGGATTCCCACCTCCCTGCTGCCCTGTGTCCCTTTGTGCAGCCCACGGACACAGAGCAGACCATGGGAACACTTCCCAGGGATTTCCATCTCCCCTGCTGCCCCGTGTCCCTCAGTGGAGCCCAGGGACACAGAGCAGACCATGGGAACACTGCCCAGGGATTTCCACCTCCCAGAGCAGGCTGTGTGAACACTGCACAGCTCCCCTGCATCCCCAGGGATTCCCATCTCCCCTGCTGCCCCCTGTCCCTCAGTGGAGCCCAGGGACACAGAGCAGGCCATGAGAACACTGCCCAGGGATTCACACCTCCCCTGCTGCCCTGTGTCCCTTTGTGCAGCCCACGGACACAGAGCAGACCATGGGAACACTTCCCAGGGATTTCCATCTCCCCTGCTGCACCCCCAGCTACCCTCAGTGAGCACCAGAGCTGATGAAGCAGCAGCAGCAGCACCAGCCCTGGGATCCTGAGCAAAGCCAGCCTAAACCACGCACAAAGGACTGGAGATAATTCCGTACTCGCCTGTTTATCCATGGAACTTCTCCCTTCACACTCCAGACACACAAACCCACTCACAGCTGAGAGAGGAACAAGAGCCCCGTGCCAAGGCTGAGTGTTTCTAAGGGAGCAGCTCCTCCTCAGCCGGAGCATTGCACTGAGCCCTGACACACACGAGCTTTTCATTTAGAACCACAAAGCTCCAGAACCCTCTCAGAGTCCTGACAAGGCTCTGCTCTATTCTTCTGACAGGCACCAACTCAGAGATTTCAATTTAATACTTCTCAACACGCATCACTCCCCACACCTAGAGAGCCACCAGCAGCATTTGCATCTTTATGTAAGCCCTGATTATGCAGGCACAGCTATTTTCAACTGGCACACAATAAACACTACAAAAGCATTTCCACAGTGCCTGAAAACTCCAAAGATTGAGAATTAAAAATATACATTTACTGTCTCTTCCACAGCGTGTTTAGTTCAAATGATCACCACTACTGTCCTTGTTCAAATGGATTTTCAATAAGCAGAAGTGCATTTAACCAATTCTTCAAGCAGCTTTGGGAAAATAACCTGCCAATTCACACATAACTCCAAATGCACTGCAAAGAGAGATGACACAAAGTAATCATTTAAAACTACTCTAAATTTAGTTAATTTCAGAGTGTGAGAATCATTTCTTAAATCAGCTCCTCTCAGAAATTTCTTTGAGATTCTTTTCTTTGCCCTGCATTACCCACAGCACAGCACAATAACTGGAATTATGTACAGGAAAAGTTATTCACAGATCAAAATTATTTCAGACACCAGAGCACAGGTTTTTTTATAAAATCTTTGAGTCTCTTAATTCTCTCCCCTCATCCACAGTCATTTCTGGCCATTGTACATTACACTCATAAAATACTCTGCAATGCAGGAATTTGAAAGTTTAGCATACCAAAAGAAATTTGTGGGGGGGGAAAAAAAAGAACAAATATCAGGAATGTTATTCCACGCCTCCAAATGCAGAACTCTTTAAGGAAGTCTGTCATACCTGCAGTGGTGGGCACGCTCAGGTTTGATACTACAGCACTTGGGACATTTGTAGATCACTTCTCCTGGTTTCAGTTGCAAATTATCCATGTATTCTTTAGTGGCATTTCCTTTGGGCACAGCCCCCTGAAATCATTTCAATTAGAGGAGAGAAAGCTTCTTAAATGGCATGAGAGCATTTAAAAACACATTTCATAGACTTCATACCAGCAACCTCAGGAAAACTGCTGAAATAAGTTCATTTATTCAGAGCCACTCTGCTATATGCCAGAATCAATTCCAAATGAATAAATTACCTCTGCTTGACCTCAAATTCAGCTTTATTTCAGCAAGACTCATCTCTGGCCAAGTATTAGCTTAATTCTCATAGAATATCCTGCCAGCAGCCCACAGAAATGAAGAGGGAGACACATCTTACCCTGCAGATACAAGCACTGCTCACCATTTGTTGAGGAGTTACCCTGAGTATTTGTTGTGGCATTTGATTAATGGCCCAAGCCATCCACAAAAGTTAAATCAGCAACTACATGAAAGATGTTATTTCAACTCTCTGAAACCAGGGTTTAACCACCTGCCCTAAGTTTTTGAGAACTGTCATTCTTTTTTCCTAAAATCTTTAGCAGGACCAGCACTGGCTTCTTTACTCTTCTTTATTGTGCAGCTTTGTGGTAAAGAGCTGAAGGAACTGATTCAAAAGAAAAATAATTGATTGGGAAAAGAAATTAACTTTTAGTGATTAGCTGAATCAGCCTCCTGAGCTCAGGATCTACATTTACAGTAGTAAGGAGAAAATAATGGACAGCAGCATTGTCACCCTGCTCGTTTATGGAGATAAAGCCTTATCTGTGAGGGGAAGTGGTTGTGAAATAAACTGGGATGTGACAGCCAAGTGCAGTGGCCTTCCTGTACCAGCTGCTCCAGGTCAGCACTTCCTTCAGACAGGGAGAGCCTTCTCCAGGTCAGCCTAAGCCAACTGCAACACTCTACAATTAATTCTCATCCCAAAAAATCCCCCTGGCAACATCAGCACTTCACACAGACACCTGAAGAAGTTCTGGGACAGAATTAAGAAGACAGCAGGAATTCAGATTCCACTGCCAAACATCCCTCTGCTTAGGCAGGGAGTTTTTGTTGCCTATGGCCTGGAATGATAAATTTGTGTTTGTGCTGGCCAAGACACAGCCCAGGTCCTGTCCCAGGTGAGCTCTCTGAGTGCTGCTTCAAACCTGAAGTGGTTTGAAGCAGGGGGGACTTCCTTCAACACTCCTGCTGTACTCCTGAGCTGTATTTTGCAATCTGAATGTTCCTACTCCAGTTAATATTTGGTGTAAAATCTCACATTCCTCCTTTCACCTGTCACAAGGATGAGAACCTCAGATCGTGATTTCAAGCATTTTGCTGACAAAAATATGCTCTGTTTCAAAAATATCTTTCACAGCCACAGCCAGCCACCAAAAATCTATTTTTATAGTTAGAAGAGTAAATTTAATTCACAGAAGTTTTGAGGCAGTTCATTCCTTTCTTCCTTTTATCTAAGCTTCTATCACACAGTTGTGTCTTCCATTCTGGGAGTCAGCAGGAAAGGAATGGAGGAAAAAAGCAGTGACTCATCTCAGTTTGGATCATTTCACCCATAAAAAACAACACAGGCCTAGAAAGACATTCAGTTTTACCAGCTCATATTTTTAAGCAATAAATCCTTAAACCATTAACTCTCTTAGCTGTCACAGTTTGTAGAAGTTGTGATATTTCATCACTGGGTGTGGGCAGAAGTAAATCAAAGACCTAGAAAATCATTAACTACAACACCCTGCTGGGTTTTTGAACACTCCCATAACTTCTCTATACACTGGTACTGGAGAAAAATCTCCATTTTTCTCCAAAAACCTGGTGAAAATGGATGCTTTTCCCCTCAGTCCATTTTGCCCAGATTTATTCCCTGAATATACGAATAGATTTTAGTGTAAAATCAACTATTTCACCTCTTGAAAGCTTGAAGAGTTCTAAGAAATGAGCACTCTTACACCTACACTGCTTCAATGTGTGTTCTAAAATCTTCCTTCCCTCTGACTCCAAATATTTAAGGACAGAACTGCAGGAATCACATGGGACAGTGGTTTTTCCATTATGCCAAGCGTGCCTGAGGTTTTGCAGCACATCCACCTCTAAAAGTTCTTTCATGTGCCACAAATGAAAGAAGCATTTCAAGAGATATAAGAGGATGAAGGTACAAATTTTTAAAAGAAATCTGATGACAAAAAGTAAGCAAAATCAGGACAGAGAAGACTAAATTTTATTAGCTTCTTCAGGACCTGGAGTAATATTTTATTGGGTTTTTTTTGACTCTAACACTTTATAAATTTTATGTTGACTCTTCCTTTATGGTTTCATTAATGGAGTAACAGAAGTACAGGTACCATCCTGATGGTAAGTACAGGCATCATCAAAACCTTGAGGGGTTTGAATCTTAACACGGGGGTTTTTGAATCTAACACGGGGGTTTTTGAATCTAACACGGGGGTTTTTGAATCTAACACGGGGGTTTTTGAATCTAACACGGGGGTTTTTGAATCTAACACGGGGGTTTTTGAATCTAACACGGGGGTTTTTGAATCTAACACGAGGATTTTGAATCTAACACGGGGGTTTTTGAATCTAACACGGGGGTTTTTGAATCTAACACGAGGATTTTGAATCTAACACGAGGATTTTGAATCTAACACGAGGATTTTGAATCTAACACGGGGGGTTTTGAATCTAACATGGGGGTTTTGACTCTAACACGGGGGTTTTGACTCTAACATGGGGGTTTTGACTCTAACACCGGGGGTTTGACTCTAACACTACTTTTCCCAGCAGGAGAAGACCTGGTATCACTCCTCCAAACTCCTGTGCAGATGGAGGGGACAATCCAACGCCCAGGAACTCTCGGATACTTACTGGATCAGTCAGCATAGTCCTCAGATGCGACGACAGAGCCAGCACTGCCAAGCAGTTAAAGAGAACCCCGTTGATCACGGAGTACCAGAAGTCTTTGGAAGGCAGCAACATGACAAAAGTCACTACAAAGTCTGCATAGACCACCAGGAGCCAGGTCATGATGGCACAGACCATGCCACAGCCGTCCCGGATGAACCAGACCCTGTCAGCCATGTCGGCCTCCGAGGAGGAGGAGGAGGAGTCGTAGCTGTCATTGTCGGCCAGGAGCGGGTGGTGCTCGACATCGCGGAATCGGTGCCCTGATGACTGCATGGTTTGCCTGCCTCGCCCTGCAGGGACAAACACACCACCACCATCATCATCATCATTCTTATTAATTATTAATGAGGAACAGAGATCAGGTGGCTCTGGGGTTTCATTTCTGGGAGACAAAGCATGTTCAGGTTCAAAACAGAACTGGGATTCTTTCTGATCGACGCCTGAGCGGTTCTGTGACTACACCAAGATGAATATGAAAGAAGGGGGAACATGTTTTAAGGTTTTGTTTTAGGAAGGATTTTGTTTGCTCTTAGTTGTTTTTTGTTTGGTTGGTTTTACATTTTTAGTTTTTATTTCTTATTATTTCACTGTAATGTCATTGGTAATAAATGAAGCTGATTTCCCCAGGTCAAGCCTGTGACAGTAATTGCTGAGTGATCTCCCCTGCTCTGTCTCGACCCACAACCCTTTTTTTGTGTTTTCTCTCCCCTCTTCAGCTGAGGGGAGACACAGACCAGCTTTGGTGAGTGTCCAGCCAGGGTTAACCCACCACTAACATGCAACTTCAATGCCTGACAAAGGGATTTTAGACTGGTTTCATTTCCATCATGCTGTGCTCACAAACCACTCCTCCCCTTCTGTTAAAAACTCAGCTCTCTTTTATCTCAAACTAAAATGGCAAAGTCTTCATTAAATTACAGCTCATGTCTCTCTGAAAACATCAAATTATGGCACCAGACTGTTGAGTTTTTATTCTGCTGCAGCAAGCAAGGGAAGAGTAGAAAGGAAAACTAGGATGGAAATGGAAATAAAGCTGTTCTAATACATTGCTCACAACAAACAACACAGCAAGTTAGAAAGCAGCTAAATTCGTTGACAAAAATGTTATTGTTTTGGAAAAACCACAAGCCTGTTATAAAGATATATTGGACAACTTATAAAATGGTCTCAGCCCAGCCTAAACTTAAGGAAAGCAAATGGTTCTGGTTAAATTAACATGGCAATGGGTTACATGAATCAGATTTTCAAAGAAAACATTAATTAATTTAATTTCATGAAAACTCTTTTAGGGCTTTGTTGTCCTTCCAACATGGAGCAAAACCAAACTTGAAGCCTTAACAGTCCTCATGAAAACAGAATTATTTTCCAGACATCTCTCCCAAGGAAAGATGTGGAATGGCAGAACTGAAGTGCTACCAACAAACAGGAGACAAAGCTTAAACAAAAAGCCTCAAGAGTATCCTGCTGCTTTAAAAGTATCTTGTGTTCCAAAAATCCTATTGATTCCTGCTCTTAAAGGCCATGTCTGAGAGAAACCTGAAAGCATTTCTATTGATTTATGACAGGCACACAGAGGTCTCCCTTTTCCCCCTCATTAATGGCAGCCTACACACGACTGTGGGGATTATGGCACTGCAATTTCCATCCCAAGACCTTGAGCATGGGATCACTTTGCTCCTTTTAGAATGGTCCAAATCACCATTACCAGGTGAAGATACCGGCACTGAGATGGCTTTTAAAGAAGCTGTGTTTGTCTAAACCCTTTAAAAACTCTTTAATCAAAAATCAGAATAACTCAATCTGCCCAGGAAATCCTTGTGATCCATAAGCTTTGATGTTAGAACCAGGCAGGAGCAATCCAAGAAACCAGAAATGAAAATAAAAACATGCAGATGCAGCAGAGAGGTGTGAGAGCAACTGCAAAAATAGCTGGGAAGCTCCCAGGACACTGTGAGGTGTCTGAAGGACACATTCTCTGCTTGTGGAACACAACAAACTGAAATTCAGCTCTGCTGCTTGCATCTATTACAATTTCTAGGAGTTAAATTGTAGTTTCTGTTCACACATTGGGGTTTTTGGGGACAAAATTCCTCTCTCTCACCAGAACACAGCTGCTAAGCCAAGGATGAAGATGTCACACACTAGAAAATTACCATAGGAAAGAATGAATTTTATCTCCCTTAAAAGTAATGAAAGCTTAATTTAACCTAAATAAGGCCCTCTTTTCACCCAGTTCAAATTATCCTGATCTTCCTAAATGTTCATAGTTAAAACTACAATCTGTGCCAATTAAGTCCCATAGCACTTTGGGACATCATCACCCCTTGTGGTAAAGAAAATTTAAGTTCCATAAAAATACATAATGAGCAGCTGGAATATGAAGATCATGTAAATAACTATGCAAATCAGCTATTACTTAATCAAAAAAAGGACTTCTAAAACTTTCAAGGAATGTTTTAAGTATGGAATGATACAAAATTACTGCATTAATTTTGCTTAAATGTCTTAAGAACAACCAAAAAAAATTTAGCACAATTAAAGAAATCCAAAACAAAACAAATACCTCAAAAATGTTTTGTATGTTATTCTGACATCCTGTCCTGCCTTTGGGTTATCCCTGGTTATTCACATAGCCATGTCTGATGTAATCTGAAAAGACATCACCAACAAACTGATTAGCAAAGCTGCATCAGGAAAATACTGTTAAATACAAATATCAAACATCAGTAGTAGCACTCTGAAACACTCTGCACGCAGCTACAATGAAAAAGTTTGTGTTTTATTTAGAAGACAGGTACTTGAAAGCTTGACATTTTTAGCTGTTAACTTTTGGAAATCACCACATGGCACTTGGAGCAGGATTGCAGCACGGAATCTTGCATTACATTTCTATTTGGGGAAGAGAACAGAAGAGGTGTAGGCCTGAATTGCTGTCTGATTAAAGCTGCCTAAAAAAGTACCTAGGGTTTTCTTCTTCATTCGTTTTATTCTCTATTTATTTGAAGTAAATTTCGTGATGCGGAAATCACTCTTATTTGCAAGGTTAACTTCATATATTTTGAAATTAACATAAAGGTTCTGACATTTAAGAGCTACAGCAAATACAAAGTCACTTTCTTGAAAAGCTTCTGAAAGCAGCTTGTTAGAAATAGATACTCCAAACACAATGTTACTGGTGGAGTTCTTGAGCACCCGTTCTCAAATCTTCCCAGTTCAAGAGGAATTGAAAAGAAGTCTCTTATCTTATTTAAACAAACTCAAACATTCTACTGCAGGACTAAGTGGTAATGCAAATGTTTATTATGAACATACATATATTGAATAGATTGGGTTGGAAGGGATTTTTAAATGTCACTTAGTGCCACCCCCTGCCATGGGCAGGGACACTTCCCACTATCCCAGGTTGCTCCAAACCCCATCCAACCTGAGCCTGGATATTTCCAGGGAAGAGGAATCCACAGATTCTCTGTGCCAGAGCTTCACCACCCTCACTGTGAAAAACTTCTGATATCAAATCCCAACTGCCCTTCTTTTAAAACCACCCCTCCTTATCTTTAGTATCACTGCAGGAAGCTGTGATTGCTTTGTGGTTTACTTTACAAATAAGCTTTTAGACTCTTCCTAAACTTCACAATATTGTGAAACCCACGGCCATTAAGTTGTCACTGACGTGGCATTTGGTGGCAGCGGAGCAGAGCCGGAGCAGACAGGCTGAGTGTCTCACTAATGAGCAGTGTCACCCCCGTTTGGAGCTGGGGGTGACAGGAGATGGAACATGACACACTCGGCTCTGCAGGTGAAACATTCACCTCGAGTCATCAGCTGCAATTGCTCGTGGAGAGTTCACTGACGAGACAGGGACGTGATTTGTTCAGTCAGCCCCTGGTTCCAGCTGCAATCCTGTGCAGAACCTGTGTTCAGCACAGCCTGGTTTATGTGCAAGTGACCCCTCAGATCAGCTCTGCAGCAATAATGGATTTGGGCATTCCCATGGGATTTGTCCCATCCTTCTCCTCTGCAGCTGCCCACACCAGAGCCCCCAGCTCGGTCCCTCGGAGGGATCAATGTTTGAAAGCTCTCCCTTTCTCACGAGCTCTCCCTTTATCATCCCCACTGAGATGCTCACAGCTTCCCTCTACTCTCCATTTATTTGCTTCAACGCCTGTCTTAACCAAATTTACTCTTTGTTGCACACTTAGAGTACAAAAGGTCAAAGCATTACACTTCAACCTCTAATACACTGAGTAACAGTTTTTAATTTGACCTTTTACAAATCTTTATCTGGCAGCAGAAGATAACACCAAATTATCCAGTGCTTCATGCCCAATGTTACATTTGCACACGTGATTATATTAAACCTGACCCAATCCAGTTCCACTCTTAGGGGTTATTTGAAATTCTCAGATTGGGAATATCTCACCTGACCTGCACCTCCCAGGAACTGAAACTCAGGCCTAAAATGCAGATATACTACCAGAATACAAAAAACCCCAAATAACTTTTGAAGAAGTTATATTATAAATTCACGATCACCAGAAAGATGGCCTTGTAAAATGGCTGGTTTCAGTGGAAGAAGTTGGTCACCTAATTACATAAGTCTTTTTTCAAACTTAAAGAGACAAAAAATAGTTTAGATATCCAGAATGAATTCCTCCCTGTGAGGGTGGTGAGGCCTGGCACAGGTTATCCCACCCCTGGAATTGTTCAATTCCAGGTTGGAAGGAGCTCTGAGCAATCCCCTCTAGCTGAAGGTGTTCTCACAAGGTGTGGGAACAAGATGATCCTTAAGGTCCCTTCCAACCCAGACCATTTCTATGATTTATGCCAATAACACCTTTATAAACATCCTCAAAACCCAGAAATGAGAATTCACAGTAAAAGAAGTTATTAAAAATGCAAGAAAGCAACTCGATGCGCGTATTCATATTTGCACAAAGTATTACAGAGCTTTGCTATCAGACACGGTATAGATCTGTGATACCAAATCACATAAGCACAAAGTAACACCAGAGATGTCCAGCAAGATCCCTTTTCAACAACACATCTTTCACCCTGAGATGTGAAAGTCAAAGAAATTACATTACACAGGGCTTTGCTGCCCAGCAAGGAACCAAACGCACTCTGTGATCCACCAAGAGTTCACTGAGGTACAGCAGCAAGGACAAAACGCTCCAGGATTGAACAACCTTCACCTGAGAAGGACACAAACACAATCTGTGGCTGGGCTTTGATTTCTGCCTCTTCTGGAACAGGGCCACAGCTCAAATTCAGATCAGACTCCACAAGGCTGCAGGCTCACACCAATATCAGCATTGGTATGTGAAACGTAGAAGTTTTACCTCTTTGCCAACAGCAAGTGCATGAATCACATCCTACTTAAGAGAGTAATTTTTTTTATTTCTAATTTTTGCTTTCATCAGTGCACAATCTATCCTCACACTCAGCTGAAGAGAGCTCAGGTATCACATACAGAGATTGCTCTGTGATATCACACTGGCAAGCACATTTTTATGTCAGCTATTACATCCACATCCATATCCATGTCCACGTGATTTTTCCTCCCAGGTTCCAAAAAAATATTGTTACTGGTCGAACTATTCTCATTTGCAACTTCCAGTATTCATTAGAGGAATGTTCAAGCCTTTGTTTCAATTGTTCCTCATATCAGACACATAAATCCTCACATTTCCTCTATGTTCTTCAGCCATTTAACCACTGCAAAATTCCATCATTTCACTTCCCTTAAAAGTTCTCCGTCCTCGTAAAAGGCATAAAACAGAAAACCTTCAGATCTGTATGATACAAAATACACTCCGCTAAAGGGAAACCAAGAAATTTTAGAGAGATAAAAGTATTACCAATTCTTTTCAGTCACAGAGAGATCTCAGCTATTTAACTCTAATCTCAAACCGCTAAAATTTCGCATCAGTTTCATCTCCTAATGAACCACCGCAGCTCCTTTTTATCTGTAAATTTTCAAAGTCAGAGAGCATTCACTTCAAAAGAGCTAATTTAAGTCTGTTAATGTGAACAGTCACGGCGACTTCAACCTAATTATGTCTCCAGCAAAGCAAACAGTTACATCACTGTAATTCTGCATCCCGATACCATCACACGAGTGGATAATCAGCACAAAAAGTGGCCAGTGATTTCCCAATCCCCTTTTTTTATAGCACAGATCACACACACGCCGTGCCGCACGAACCCACCCTCTCACTTGACAGCTATCCGCATTCCCACTGCCTGCAAGCGCCGGTCTCGCCTCCTGGAAATGAGGAAAATCAGAAGCACATAAAGCAGGGAAACTCCCCGGAGCGAGCCCAGGAAAGGAGGGAGCGCAATGGGAGCTGCTGCGGCCCCTGCAGCTTCGCAGGGCTCAGCTCGGGCTGCCCGACACCCGCGCTGGGGCACAGGGACACGTCCGGGCTCCCTCGCACCGCTGCTGACGGATCATTCTGAATTTTTGGGGAGTGTAAATAACGCGCAAAGCGACAGCGGACGCAGAAAGACGCCCTGAACTGCGCCCAGCCCGGCCTGAGGCGGCTCACCGCCGCTAACCTTCCCCGCTCGCCCTTCCCGCGGCCACCGCGCTCCTTCCCGCGGAGACCCGCCGGGGCGCGGGGAGCGACCGCCAGCGGATTTACCTCAGCAGCAGCAGCGGCGGCGGCGGCGGCAGCAGCGGCCCCGCTGCCCTCAGCGCGGTGCGGCGCTGGGGCCGGGCCCCGCCGCTGGAGCTCCGCGCCCGCCGCCACCGCGCCCGCGGCTCCCGAGGCTCCCCAGGAGCCGCAGGATCCCGGAAGCGGCGGGGGCGGCGCTTCCGCGGGAGGCGGAAGGGACGCGCGCGCGGCCCCGCGCAGGCGCGGCGGGCGGGGCCGTGAGGGCAGGGGCGGGAGCGGGGCCGTGAGGGCAGGGGCGGGAGCGCGGCCGTGAGGGCAGGGGCGGGGCGGGGCCGTGAGGGCAGGGGCGGGGCGGGGCCGTGAGGGCAGGGGCGGGGCGGGGCCGTGAGGGCAGGGGCGGGAGCGCGGCCGTGAGGGCAGGGGCGGGAGCGCGGCCGTGAGGGCAGGGGCGGGAGCCGGGCCGTGAGGGCAGGGGCGGGGCGGGGCCGTGAGGGCAGGGGCGGGAGCGCGGCCGTGAGGGCAGGGGCGGGAGCCGGGCCGTGAGGGCAGGGGCGGGAGCGCGGCCGTGAGGGCAGGGGCGGGAGCCGGAGCGCGGCCGGGCACAGCCGCAGTGTCCGGAATGGAGCCGGAGGCACAGCGGGCATCAGCCCGTACCAACCCCTGCCACGGGCTGACACTGACAGAGCTGGCACTGTCCCAGGGCGCGCCAAGCCCCGTCCGACTCGGCTTGGGATACTTGGAGGGATGAGGCAGCCGTAGCTTCGCTGGACAACCTGGTGCCCGCTGTGCCGCTCTCACAGGGGAGAATTTCCTCCTAACATCTTATCCAGAGCTGCTGTGACAGTTTGAGGCCATTCCCTCTGGTCCTGCAACCACCTACTCTTTAAATGATCCCATTCCGTCCTCCCTGTGGGCTCCCTCCAGGCACTGGAAGGCCGCAGTTGGGTCACCCTGAAGTTTCTCTTTTCCGGGCTGAACAATCTCAGCTCTCTCTGCCTTTCCTCCCAGCAGAGCTGCTCCATCCTCTGCTCATCCTGGAGCCTCCTCTGGGCTCTCTCCAGCAGCTCCAGGGCCCTCCTGTGCTGGTCCCCAGGGCTGGAGGCAGTTCTGCAGGTGGGGACATCACCCTGCACACGGAGGCACTGGGTGTGACCTCAGTTTCTCCATGAAGAATTTTTGCTTTATGTCTACACACATTTCTGTGGTCATATTTCATTACAGTCCCTCATTAACTTGTACTTCTTCCCTGGCTGGAGGGGGCTTGGAGCAGCCTGGGATAGTGGACGGTGTCCTTGCCCATGGCAGGGGTGGGACTGGATGAGTTTTAAGATCCCTTCCCACCCAAACCTTCTATGATTTCACTTCTGAGAGTCTCAGGAATGTGGGAATTGACAGTGGTCAAATAAGAGGTTTTCAGGCTTTGGGCATTAGCTTGAGCCTGTGGGAAATCCAAGTACATAACTCTCCCACTCTGGGCTGGGAAATCATAAGGAGAAACCCAAAGAATCCTTGTAGATATTCTCTTCCTGACACCTGGAGTTTTTCCAACTTGTTTTCTGGCAAAGATGTTTACAAAAGGTGTAGGCTCTCAATGACCAACCATATTCATCGTACCGAAGTGCTGTATAAAAGGATTTGTCTTTAAATAAATTTTTGCTGTAAGCCCTCCAAAGAAGATCAGAGTTTTGTATCACTATTCCTGCCGTCCCAAATCATAACAATACAGGAATGAGATTCACCTAATTCAGCAGCACGTTCAGCAGTTGTTCACTGTGCTGAAACATCAGTAGTTAAATTGCTTGATACGGAAATATTATTACATGACACTCATTCAGGATTTCCCACTGTGTATTAGGAAAAATACAGAGCCAGTGCCTCAAAAAGCAGAGGCAAGACAGCAAACCTTACAGTGTGTCAGCTGAGGATACTTTTTAAACCAATTTAAAAAAGCTGAAGGATGACAAACAGAAACGATGACAACCCGGGCACGCTTCTGCATCCTTTTTTTCCTGTAGCATGACCACCATCTAGTGGGACACGGGCAGCCAGTGCACAAGGGTTGTGTGTGCCTGTAAGTGAAATAAAATACAGCTGCTCACATGCCTGTGTGTCTTCTCTGCCGTGCTGAAATATCGGGGACTTCTGAAAAGCTTGATTATGCATATTTTCTTCTATTTCCCAACAGCTGGTTGTGCATATGAAAAGAAATTAGTCGATGCCAATGTGTCTGCTATTCAAATATAATTATGTAAATATTTATAGACACAAAATCAGAAGAGCTTCTCCCTCGGTGTTTTCCTTAGTGGAACTGATATGTTATTTATGCAGGAATAAAAATGAAAGCAAAATAAAATTCTGTTATTTTATATTAAATTATAGAGAGTTTAACCCTTGAAAAAACTACCATTCTTGTGCTTCTATCTCAGAATGGCTGAGATACCAGAATTACCCAGGAGTCACAAAAATGTTAGGTACTGTGACATCTCTTTTTAGCAATACTGCAGATGCTTCAGACCTTATGCAGCAGCTTAAATTTATGCTAACCAGAAATTCTTAAATCCAGCTTGCTTTTCTTTTTGTTTTTACACCTTGCATCAGCCGCAGGTTCCTGATTTCCTCCTGATCTGAAAAACAAACTGGTTGAGTCTTTTGCTCCCCACATTTTTGCTGAGCAGCTCTTAGACCTTTTTTAATGCCCGGGGATTTGGTGTTGTCACGCTAACAACATCCCCAGACATGTCAGGACTTCGGTTCTTCTGCGAGTCCTGGTGGTTTGGAACCCGCTCCCACCACAAATAACATTGCCAAGATAAATTGTTTGCCAGAGATAACTTTGAGTCCTCAAACAAATTACCTAAGAAATGTGGAAACAGAAGGTGGCACGACACAAATTGTTCCCATGTGTCCTGTCCTCACAGGAAGGAACAGAGCTTATCTCTGTAGGGACATGCACACAATGCCTTCACCGTGGCTTGGGGAGGCTCCAGGGGGCTTTGGAATCCCTCACATATCAGGCATGAAATATTCACCCCCCATTTCTCCTCCCCTCAGAAATGCAAATATTGAAATTCAAGTGGTTTGTGTAAGGACTGCAAGAATTTGGGGAAGCAAAGCTGCTCATGGGTTGCATTGGGGGAAAAAAGAAGATTCTTAGAAGAATCTGTCATTTGTTAGAGCTGCTTCCACCTCAGGCAGAGGAGGATTTAATTATGTGCATGTTTATAAAGTCACAAAGGTTTGTCATTTGTATGGATCTTTCCCCACTGACTATTGCTGGGTGTCAATAATGTGTTCAAATTCCAGCGAAAAAGAAAAGCTGTTTTTCATAATCCATCCCCTTTGCAGCCTTTCTGTGGGCTGAGCCACAGCGGTGCTGCAGGTGCAGGGTGATAACATTGTGACACATCTCTTTCCTTACACTGTTTTCAATCCCTCCACAGCATAATCTGAGGTATGAAAACAACCTTATTATCCCTGGGGCTCTCTGCAAAAACGACTTTATTTACTCTCTGCCTACTCTAGGTGCTTAACTTTAGGATGTGTCCCTTCAATATTGACTGAAGCAATGGGGATTTACAGAAATTAATTTCTGAACCTCATTGTCTGAATCTCTGGTGCCTTCTGCCCTTCTCCTTTTACTTTCACGTGGCCCATGGACAGCAATAAAGCAACACAGGACATCTGTGCCTGCTCTCAGAAAAGGGGAGCTGGGTAAAACTGAGGAACCTTTTTTAAGAAGGTAAAAGGAACATCTCAGGCACTAAAAGCTTTTGTGGGAACAATAGAAACATGATCATCGAGGCCGTGTAAGGGCACATCACGATCAGGACAAACTGGAAAAAGGGCGAAAAGGAGCAGCAGAGCTCAGGAGGTTATTAAAAAAACACCAAGTTACATTCAGAGGAGAAAATCGAAAGAACCATGAGCACTGATCCGTTAAACACAAACCAGAGCAGAAGTGGTTATAAAACCAAACTGAGGCACAATTGAAACAAGGCATAAAAACACACAATAAATGTTTTTGCAAGTAACAGGGAATCCGCTGAGAAGTTTGGAGAGCTAACAGGGAGTCCAAACACCCAGGAGACAAAGAAAGCACAGGTTCTGAGAGGCCCAGCTTTCTCCAAAGTGAGATTAGCTGCACTTCAACCTCTCCTGAGGGGCTGGGTTTGTTTCAGTGTAGGGAAATGGTACTAAATGCTAATTATAAAAAGAATAAAAAGATCTCCTGTACAGCCATCCAAAAGCCTTCAAAAATATGGCTTCTAGAAATGGCTCCTAAGAGATGCTGAAGAGATGCTGAGATACCTGCGGTGGGTGGGGTTTTGTGGTTCCTTTAATGAAATGGGCTGGAGCTGGCACTGGGAGCCAGTGAAGGACCCGCTAATGCCAAGTGCCCAATAAAACAGGATCACAAATCAGAGAATCATAGAATAGTTTGATTTGGAAGGATCCTTTTGCAGTCCGACTCCCCCCTGCCAGGACATCCTCAGCTAGAGCAGGTTGCTCAAAGCTGCGTCCAAATGTTTCCAGGGATGGGGCATCCACCGCCCCTGTGGCAGCCTGTGCCAGTGTTTCACCACCCTCCTTGTGAAACGCTTATTCCATATCTCCAATTTTAATCGGCCTCTCCTTCAGCGATCTGCAGCAAAGAGTTGGGAGGCTGAGGGAAGAGAGCCCAACTCCCGCTTTTTCCTGCACCGCATCACTGCAGGATTTCCTCTCGTGTCCCTCCAGCAGAACTGCCCGAACTTCCCTTGGAGCGCGTAGTCAATAAAACGAGCAAATGCAACTTCCCAGGGCTGGACAAGCCCCTCGCGGAAATGACCGCGCTCCGTCCCGGGACGCGGCGGGGAGCGGCCCCGAGGCGGGGTTTGGGGGCGGCCGGAGCCAGCCCCGCACCGGGACCCGCACGGCACCGGGCTCCGCACCCCGGATCTCTCCGCACCCGCACAGCACCGGGCTCCGCACCCTCCATCGCTCCGCACCCTCCATCGCTCCGCACCCTCCATCGCTCTGCACCCCGCGCTCCGCAGCCGCGATGCCGGCGCTGGTGGCGCTGGTGGCCGCGGCGCTGCTGGCGCTGCTCGGGGCCGGACGAGCGGCCGCCCCCGGCTCCTGGGTGCCGCTGAAGCGCTGGGCCCTGGGCTGCCTCCTGCTCTGCCTCGGCGCCTGCAGGCAGCGGGCGGCCGCAGGCAGCGCCGAGCCGCGCCGGCCGCGCCCGCTCCGCGCCGACCCCCACGTGAGTGACCCGGGACCCCCGGTGCGGAGAGCGCCTTCTCCGGGAGCCGCTTCTGCACACCCCGTTCTCATATCCTGGCGTCCCTGTGTCTCCATCCCTGACACTGCCATCCCCCTGTTCCTCTGGCACTCCATCCCCGGCATTCTCCCAGTCTTGGAACTCCCATCTCCGGCATCCCCGCATTTCCTCAGAACGCCTTTTCCCCTTCGGACTCACACTTCCCTGGACCTGCATCACCTCCATCTCCGCCCCACTGCATCCTCTGCATTCCAGTCCCTTGCATCCCCCCGGCAATCCCTCAGGTGCCCCCGTTCCCTGCATCCTCCTGCCTGGCACCCCACACTGCCCGACCCCATTTTTTTGAGCTTTTCTGTATTTTAGCTGAGGTTTCACTGCTGCTTCCAAAGCTCTCTGGCTGATCTCAGGGTGCCTGCTATGAAATACAAAAACCGAAACTGAAATTTGATCCCTGAGCAGAAGCTTATGGAAAACAAAGCGTTGCCGACCTTCTCCCCTCCCTTTCCTGCCTGCAGCTGGAGCTGAAATCCATTTCCCTTTCCCCAGGCATTGGATTCCCTGTACTTCACCGGCTTTGCAGAGACCAACAGGAGCTTTGTGATCGCTCGCCTGGCCAGGCGTCCCGCCGGCCTCTGTGAGATGTGGCTCTTCCTGAGGCTGGACGGGATAGGCGAGTTTGAAGTAAGTGCTGGATGTGGGGCGATGTTCAGGAGCAGTGCTCAGCTCCTTTCTTCAACCTGTGATAGGATCCCAAGGCCGAATTTATGTTCTCTGCATCCTCACACCAGTGAGACACCAGTGTGTAAAGGCAGGGGTAGAACTGGTCAGAGTGCTGGGTATATCCCTTTTTCTGTAGGGTCTGATACTCATTCCCCTTTCCCATAATCTGCACAGAATAGAATATTTAGAAATATTTAGAAACAGAATTCTTTCTAAAAAATGGCTTATTAAATCCCCCAGGAAGAATTTGAGCATCCGGTCTTTCCAATCAAGTGCAGCACATGGTTAATGAGTTCCATTTTCTGCTTGTGGTTGGGTTTCCCCCTTTTTTTTTTTTAATTTTTAAGGCTATAAAAACCATTTGGAATTGCCTCTCTAAAGAGCAGGGAAAGCTTTTAGGGAGTTTTATGCACATCTGCTTCATTCTTGCTGAAAAGAAAGCTTAATCAGATATTATTAATCAGATTTTTGCCTGCGGATTTTCTTTCTTTGTTAAGAGCTGGCTACATAGCAAAGAAGGAGAGAAGACCTGACATAAATCCCTTTGCACTCAACTCTCTTTATGTTCACAAATCTGTTTCACTAAGTAGCCATGACCAGAAAAAGCAGGAGAAATCCTATTTGGAGAATATAGAAAAAAAAGAGAGGGTTGGTGTGGGTTATTTTAGGTTTTTAGTAATATTTAGTATAACAACACTGCTTTGTGGCATCCTCACAACTGAATTAAGCAAATGTTTCCCTGAAATATTTCCTCTTTTCAGCACCCACAGCATCCAAACATGATGGTGAGGGATGAATCCAAAGAGGTCTGGAGTGGAGGAGGACTCACTATGGAATACCTGGAGCCCCAAATGTGCTGGAAGATAAATTTTGATGGATTACTCAGGTATTGCAGCACTCCCTGATTTCATTTATCTACATGTAAAACCAAGGCTTTTTCAGCACTATCTGGAAATAGATTTAATTCACCTTAAATTTAACCAGCTTGAACCAAAAGCTGTTTGGTAACTAAGACATTTAAGGAATGAAAATATATCTGATGATGTATAATATTATAAATTCCTCTATTCCACCCAATTCCAAATATGTTAGAAACATTTTGTTGTTTGTTTAGGAGTAATGTAAAAATATATTGTTTTGCCTTGCAGGAAAGGAGCCTACAGACAGCAGTGGAGTGAAGAGGAAGGAGAGCTTGTACCAGTTAAATTCTCTTTGCAGTAAGATTTTCATCTTTGCTTTGGGATGCACAGTAAACTCATGGCTCATTTAAAATGACGAAAATCAGAATTTTCCAATAAAATACAAAGGTTGATTCTGTCAAAGTAGCAAATGCACAACTTGGCCTGGTATGAGCTGAATGGTAATAATGTCTTTTTTTTTTCTCCTCTCTCTTTTTCTAGGTGGGAGAACTCCACAGACGTTTTTAACTTTAATGTTGACAGTAACCCCAGCACATTTGCTCGTGCTTTAGCCCGGGAGCCGTGGACCATCGAGCTCTTCCAGAAGGTCAAAAAGTGAGGGGCAAGATTAATGACTTCTGGGGTTTATAACAATGTTTTCTACAGTTCTCTTCAAAGTCTGCTGTGTGTTATAATGGATTTGAGAAGGTAGGTTTAATTTGAAGTGCTCTGTTAAAGGACACGGTGGATCCTGCACACAGGTGGGATCTTCCTGATACCTGAGTGACACCTTCAGCACCAGGAATATTCCTTATTCTTTCTTTTTTCATTGATTTCGGCAGCTTCCAATGCCAATGGTCCAGATATAATAAAGAAAATTAATATAATCTGTGAGAAAGGAGCTGAAGTGGGTGTTTTAAACACTCTACAAGTTCTGGAGAGCTAAAAACATGAGACTCAATGGTGTGTTGTCTGAATAGAAGCAGAAATTATGTATATCAACAATGTGTGGGTTTTGGTGATACCTGCTGAGTTCTAAGCAGCAGCTGTTTGGCAGCCCAGCATTTCTTCAAACCAAGGGTGATTTTATATCATATCAGGGTGAGAATTTGCTGTTGTTTCATTCTCAGATGTCTCATTATGTAACAAACTAGGAAATGTAGAAGTGATGTGTAAAATCTGGGATAGCCATGGTCCAGACGCTCTGAAATCTCCTTCATTTTGGGAGATAAGTCCATCAGCTTGGCATTGAGGCTTCTTGAGGAGAACTGGAGATCCTGCCTGTGCTGACCCACTCCTTTCTTTCTTCCAGACAGAGGGAGCAGCATTTCCGACACGAGCAGTGGGGCCAGTCTGCTGGAGAAATTGAAATAGGAAATGATGGGAAAGCTGAACTTTCCCTCAAAGGCATTCGGAGCCACTCCTATGGTAACAGCACTGGAGAGAATTCTCTCCCTGAGGAATACCTGCCCTGTGCCTGGCACTGGCAGGGCAATGAGGTTAAGGATTTTCTGTTGAAATAACCAGTTCCATGCCTGGGCATGAAATTAAGATATTCCAGAGGAAATACCATCACTGTTTTGGGGATGATCATTGCTTACCACGTTAGCAGTTACTGGATATTTCCTTATCCACAAAAGTTATTGAGAAGTCAGGTACTGTTAATCCATATTACCCAGGAATGCTGAACTTCAGGTTGGGAGATTTTGGGAGATTTTGTTCTTTTTTTGCAGGTGTCCGGAATTGGGCTGAGATTTCCCGTTATGTCATGATTTTGGCACGCTTTGAAGTAGGTATTAACATGGCAAGGTGCTATTTAACCAGGGAGTTTTTCTGAACTTTTCAGGCATATTTAGTTATCCAGAAATAAAGATTTGGGAACATCCATGGTGTACAATCACAAGTGCTCACCTCAGCCCAGGTCAGTGCTGAGAGCAGCTCTCAAAAACAGAGCTGTGTGTGTAAAAACTGAGATTTTGCTACACTGATTGAAGCAAAACTCGTTTGATAACTTGAAACAGTTTGTTTCGGCCTTTTCAGGAAAAATTAGGCAGGCAGCTTTAACAGGAGAGATTCTCAGCTGCTGCAAGCATCCAGCACTCCGTGGAGCTGCTGCAGTGCCGATTCCCATTAATGGGAAGCCTGGGGTGTTTGAAGCATCCTAAGCCTTCATGACAGCAGTCAGCAAATATTTCTGCCTGTGCTGAGCCGTAATTCTCTGCTCTGCTGAGTGGGGGAGAGGCGGTGCTGTGGCTGCTGTGAGCACACAGCCCAGGGACGTGCTGGGGGCTGCCCCTGCCAGCTGCCAGCCAAGCCCAGCAGATGCTCCTGAAAAGGAATTTCCTTTGCCAAGCCAGGCATGAATCAAAGCTCTCTATTATAGGCAGCGTTACAGGGGTTTAGGCTGAATTCAGAATAAAAGTTCTTTTCCCTGCTTGGACAAGCCCACTTCTATGCAAATCCTGATTTATCGTGTGCCTGTGTGCCTTTTACTGAGCTTTGTGTATAACCAACCTCTCCCTGTTCTTCAGTTGTTCAAGACTCAAAGTGACTGTGGCTGTTGGCTCCTAATTAAAAGCCAGCTGGCTTCATTAAGAAGTTTATTGCAGATTGAAGTTTGGAGTCCTCTTACCCTGAGTGTCTGTACATTTATAGCATCAGAGGAGGCTTAAATTTGCCTCAGAGCAGCCCAAGCGGAGCATGAAGAGTCCAGACATAAGGATGGAAGAGAAATTAGTAAAAACCAGGCGATTCCAGTTTCTTTTTAACATTTTCCCTATCTGCTGCTCCCAGACATAGATTAATACAGGTTAGAAGAGAAGTCTGGGCAAAGTGCAGCAGTTTTGTTCTTCTTTGCAGGTTTAGTTTCCCTCCTATATCCTCTTGCTTTGGACTTTCTGTTGTTCCCATTGTCCTTGATTTTTCCTGAATGTGTTTGGTTTATATTCCTTTCATGGATAATGTAGTGAGATGATTTTAAAGTACAAAACCATAGCACATTGCATAAACTGAGTTCCAGCCAGTGTCTTCTTGGCCCAGCCAGGGAAGGACCCTCAGAAATGAATCTGTACAACTGTGGCTGCTTTTTCTTTCTCTCTCTTGCAGGACGGGACTGCAGCACATTTAACAGTTATCAACATGCCAGCTACCACAACTCAGTAAGTGACCAAAGGACTCTGTGTTGCTAAAAACGCTCATCTTAGAGGTGGCAAAAGCTGCTCTGCAGGACACCTGTGTGCAGATTCTTGCTTTGAACCTGTACAGCCTGATTTCCATCCACGCCCTCATGCTCCCTCCTCCCAGTGTTTCATTTGTAGTTAGGCACAAGGACAGCTTTTACCTTCCCTTGCTTCCTTTCCTTTCAGTTGCTGAGGGCTGGCAGAGCTGTCTGGATGATTTAGAGGTACAAATTGGGCACTTCCAGCTGTTAGAAAAGGCGTGTCTGACTGTAGTCTGCATTCCACAGGAGCCCTGCCTTGCTGACTGGTGTTCTCTGCATCCAGAGGATTAAAGTCCGATGTCCATGGCCCCAAGACTGCTCCAAGCCCTGTCCAACCTGGCCTGGGGCACTTCCAGAGATGGGGCAGCCACAGCTCCTCCTCCTCCCTGTGCCAGGGCTCCACCATCCTCACAGGGAGGAATTTCTTCCCAATATCCCATCTAACCCTGCCCTGGGACAGTGGGGACCATTTCCCCTTATCCTTAAGCTCCAGGCCCTTTTCCAGAGTCCCTCTCCAGCTTTTTTAGAAGTCCCCAGAGCCTTCTCTTCTCCAGGCAGAACAGCCCAGTTCTCTCTGCCATTGTTCTGGTGCATTTGAGTTTTGGTTGAACTCTAAACCTGCCCCATTCCTCTCCCCTTCAGCCTCACTGTAGGTTATGTGTTTTTTCCTGACGGGAGGAAGGCTGGCATTGAGTGGTCCAACGCCTCCCTGGCTGAGCTGGCTGAGGATGGGGTTATCCAGGATGAGTACGGAGTCGCTTTTACTGCTGGTAAGCTCAACACAGCCCAGCTACATCCACCTCCTTTTCTTGGCATGCACTTCCTCTAGTGGAGGAAAGAGTCCTCACTGAGATTCCACGTGATCCCGGGGAATTTTACATTTTACACCCTGAGAAATCTACTTAGAGCATAAAATCATGGCTTGGGTTGGAAAGGTTCAACCCCCAGTGGTTCCAACCCTACTGCCATGGGCACTTCCCTGCTTAAATTGAATTATAAGTGTGGAGTGTCCTGGGTGAAATGTGTCCACTGCAGGATCAGGGCCACAGGTTCCAGAGGGAGAGTTACAGATTCTGTTTGTGGTCACTGTTGCTTGTGCTAATCCACATAAAACAGTGATTTCCACTTTTTTGGGGGTGTCAAAACATCTGTTGAGAGGTGGATTCAGTTGGAAATATGGTGGATTTACAAAGCAGACAGTACTGTCACTCTTCAGAAAAGCATAAAACCTCTCATACACAAAAATAATAGATATTGGGACTTTTTTGAGATAAAATACTACTGAAAGTTGTTGACATTGCTCCTTTTTTCTCTTTTCAAGGTGGCAAGAGCTTTGCTGTTTCTGCAGCTCTGGATAAGCAGCCCTGTCCTGTGGTGTACAATGGCCTGACAGGGAGGGGAGTATTCCATGAGTGCATTGCAGATTTCCAGCTCAATGGGTCCACACCAGGCTGGGGCCTGGTGGAATTTTATTACAGGTAAAACAATGACAGGCAGGAAGAGGTAAAAAAACCTCCCATCTTTGTATATTGACTTGTATGGTTACAACTCCACAGATATTTGAAGCATAAATGCACTGATTTTTTTTACCTGATGTAAAAAAATGTTGCTCATTTAGTGCTTAGTGTGTTTATGAAGTTGACAAGAACTCTAAATATTATTTGAAAAGGAGTAATTGCACAAGCACTTCATGGGTGCAGCAGTGTTTGTCATATAGGTTTATGTGGGGTTTGTATAGCTCTCCATATAGGTTTGTGAGTTGTAGGATGGTCCTTTCTGGACACTCTCTTATTTAGAAAATCTAAATTATAGAAATAAAGAGTCCTCACCCAAACAGAGGCAGTTTACAGGGTGAAACTTGCTCTCTCAAGGGTTTTTGTGGACAGGATTTATTTGAGCCGATAAATGTTCAGAAAATCCCCACAGGAGTGGCTCTGTTAGGGGCAAAATTATATCCAAAGAGAATGTGCTTCCCTTCCCAGTGAAGTGCTGTTCCTCCTGCCACATGATTGTCACTCTTTCCCTGGAGCCTTTTCCATATGCAGTCATTGCACTCATGAAAGAAAGAGGCAAAAATTGTTGTTGACATTTTGTTTGCTTTTTAAAATAAACACTAATCCTTGGCTGTTGGAGGAAATGCCATAAATGACTTTCAGGAGATGGAGAGCTCGGCTCCTTCCAAAAAACAGATGTATTTAAAGCACATGAAACAGGCCAAAAGTGCAAAATACCTGCTGGTTGAACCTGAACCTGCAGCTGCTGCTCCCTCCCCTCTCGGGCTGTCCAGACCTGCCTGGTGGAGGAGATGACCCAGCAGGGAAAGCCTGGGATGAAAGAAACCCGAACAGGGCTCGTTCCGCGAGTCCGGGCGGTCCCGGCCAGCCCTGGAGGCTGAATTTGGCACTGCTGACACAATTCCCCTCAGCTCCACCTCCTATCTGCTCCCAAATCATCCCCGTGGGAGGAATGGAAGGGTGGGGGTGCTGTCCTTCCTCCTTGCCACAGACACCAGCTCAGCACCGCCGCTCTTCCCGCAGGGACGAGGCCGCCCGGCCGGTTCCAAATCTGCAGCTGAGTTCCCAAACTGGAGGAGCTGACCCTGCCACCGATGGCTCTGCCCCGTGATCATCTGCAAGCTCATCCCAGCAATCACAGCAAGCAGCAGCTTTCCAAAAGAATATCATTCCCTGCAAAAAACGGCGCTGGTTGGAGTGTAGAGCTCGTCACAGGATGCTGGGGAGGTCAAGGGTATTAAAGGATTTGGGGAGAAATGAGATATATTTTTATTTTTATTAGTGCAGCTTTCAGTGGTTGCTAACCAGGGTGGTCTGGAGCAATTGGAAGGAAGGAGTGCACTGGGAGGGATCACTCCATGCTCTGTCCTTTGGTGTTTTTCCTAAACTTCCAGCTGCTCCCCACTGTGATGACCAGGACCTCAGGCTACGCGGATCACTGACCCGATTTAGCAGCTCCTCTCTTCTCTCGGATTTGTTTTTGAAATAAAAACTGTGTATTTCTGAACTCCCTGGTTTTTATGGTCATTAAAACATGGGAAAAACTTGTACAGGAAACTGCACTGATTTGATAGTTTTGTCCTTGGCTGTTGAAAACGTGAAGGAGCAGGAGGAAGCACATCTAAATGAGGTGTCCTCTAGGAACAGCATTAATGGCCAATGAAATAAGTGGAACAAACACGATTTTCCCTTGTCTGAAGGAAAGCCAGGGTCTGATAATCCAGTTCAGAAAGGGATCTGAATTCCTCCCCACTCCCTTGTAGGTGCTTTATTAATCACAGCATCCACAATGGTCACTGGCCTGAGGTAGCCTGCAGGGTATTCCCTACCCAGATGGATCTTGCCATTAATTACTGAAAATTAAACATACCTAAAATATGTAAAAAAAATTTATATAGTTAAATGGAAAGTGTAGAGAGCAAAAATTAAGGAAAGACACCTTATAATTAGAATAGTACCACCATATTCTTTCAGAAAATACTGAAATCTGGGTGCACATCTCTGTGTTTTTATAATCCCTGCTTAGGCTGACAGTGGAGGAGACTTTAATAGAATTTAAAGAGGAATTTTTCCTTTCTGAGGCAGTTCTTACACTTATTGCTACAACAACTTTTTATGCAGAACGGGTGCATGAATATAAAATGATTCCACCTGCATTTATGACATGCATGTCCCAATTTGGGATGTGTCACTGAACAAGGCTGGCGTACTGTAACAGGCTGATTTTATCAGCACCTCCTGCAGCTCTGAGATTCCCATTATTCCAATTCCCTAATTCCCTAATTAATTCCCTGATTCCCTAATTCCCAACCTCATCCCTGTTCCGCACTTGTGCCCTTGAGCTGCCAGGTGCAGGTGCTGTGCCCCTCCTTCCACCCCAAACCACCTCTGGATGAGCCAAGCTGACTTTTGGGTTCATTTCTTTTGGGAGAGGCACTGACTCAGAGCTTTGGATTTTTGCTATTTTTGCTATTTTTTGCTCTATAAACACCTCTCCAGTTACAGTGGTATTAAGAGCCACATTCTTGTGAGCCTTGCACAAACCCAAATTTGTCCTCAATCTGTCTGTGCTCTCGTGGTCTGGAGGTGCTGAAACAGGGAGCTTCTAAATTACTCCAGCCAATGGTGCTTTGACAGGAGGGAAGGCCTTATGCCTCTTTTTACACCTCAGAAATCAGTCAAATAGGTAATTTTAGAAAGGTTAGAAAAATAACGATGTTATACATCACAGTTTGTTCCTATTAAGTGTGGGGCTTGTTTTGCTATGATCTCAGGAACATCTGTTCCTTTTTTTGCTGTGGAGTTCTTGTCGTCTCTTTCCCTTTCACTTATTTCTTCAAGGCTAAAACATTAACATTTAGAAGGTGGAAGACAGGCACCTAATAAAGCAAGGGTCTGGAGGTGTCAGAGCACGTAGCTGATGAGAAAAATTGTTAATTATGACTCTGGAATCATAGTTTGGGAAATCACTGTAAAAAAAAATACCTATCCAGGCCAAAAATTAAAAAAAAAAATCCCATCAAGGAAGGGATTAGTCTGAATATTTCCTAATTCCAGAAACTGGGCTTAGAAGTAGGGATGCTTCCAGATTATTGGAAGTTCATGTTGCTGCAGTGGAGGAGGCAGAGATGGAGCCTTCATCACTCTCCTTTTGTCCTCTGCTTGTTTCTTTTGGTACCAATGGGTGGAGAATTAGAGCACTCCTGAGTTCAGTTGGGAAAAGTTCAAGCAGGGTACAGCAAATGATTAATAAAGTTTGGAGCTGGCAGGTTTATTTGCCAGGTGATGAACTACTGGTAGGCTATTTCAGCTCCAAGGACTGAAAAAAATTGACTGTCGGGGGTTTTCTCCCTGGATTTCAAATTGCTTTATAGCAAGCCCGTGTCCAGGACACATGGAATAACTTATTTAATTTCAAATAAATCTCCCAAGCCCCACGCTTTGACCATGTGAAGTGGTCCTTCACTTGCGGCTCCTTTCTCGGTGGAAAAATCCATCTTGGGAAGTGCTTCTGCAGCCCAAAAGCATCAATTCTGAGCCAAAAAAGCAATAAATGGAGGCGAGCCTTGGCCAGAAGTGAAATGCAGCATGTGATCTGCATTGAGGGGCAGCTGGAGCCTCGGTGGGATGAGCTGCATTCCCAGCATCTGGAAGGAGGGAGCACCTGTAATTTCTGTCACGGCAAAATGCTCCCAAAAAACCCTTGCACGTCCCCCTGGAGCTCCCTGCACACTGAATTTCAGGATTCAGGCCTTGTGAAGAGGTCATTTAAAGGCTGTCAGCCCCAAACTGAGCATTTCCCATCAATCTGCCCCTGGCTACTGATGTCTGGA
Source organism: Prinia subflava (assembly GCF_021018805.1). Classification (NCBI taxonomy): domain Eukaryota; kingdom Metazoa; phylum Chordata; class Aves; order Passeriformes; family Cisticolidae; genus Prinia; species Prinia subflava. Next base: position 18,408,877 of record NC_086259.1, read on the forward strand.
ATGGTAAATATTTTACCGTGCTTATTTATTCTCCTTCCTTCTCGCAATTTTTCATGTCTCCATAGCACAGCCATAAAGGCCATTTTCAGTGACATTGTATTTCACTGGCAGAAAGAAAGGAAGAAAAAAAGGTCTTTTTTTTCTGTTTGGATTTATGTTGTAGCTTTACAGTTGGTGAAGCAAAGTGTAGCCCAGGGAGCTCTGTAATTTATCAACAGAAATGCACTGTATGGCCAAATTATCTCTGCAAAGCAACTGATTATTTGAAAAGTGGACTTTTCCCTCCATAAGAACGTGCTCAGCAGCCAAATAAGTCAAAGACATTCCAGCCAGAGTGGCTGATAACTGCTCACTCCCTTCTGCCATTTACTGGAACCCCAACTCCCTCACATCTGCCATAAAAACTCACACTGCTCTTTCTCCATCCAAAATTGCTCTTCCCTAAAATGTGACTTTTTTTATTGTTGCTCTCCCAGCAGCCTCTGAGCTCAGGTATCTGCAGCAAAGTCTCCAAAGGGATCTGTCCTGGGGGGCTTTTTGGGCCCCCCCCTTTTGAGGTATTTTCCTCTTCTCATTAAAGCTGTAATTAGTTACCGCATTGATTTTTGCTTTTCTTCTGCATAAAAAAAAACCCCTTTTATTAAACCATAGTGCAAGTGAAGTTCATTCTAATCTGGCCATAAAATTTTACGAGAGGTGTAAATCAAAGGGAGGAGTGGCAGCAAATGCTCTGGAACAGTCGAGCCCTGTTCAGGCTCCCTCAGTGCAGTGAAATCCCTCCAGGAGCAATTAGCCTAACGAGCTGCTTGGTCCTCTTAATAAATAACGTCACTGATGGAGACATCTGGAGGTGTCTGCTCAGTGCACCAGAGACTTCCCAAATCTGCTGAGTGGTGAATGACCTTTTATTTTAATTCCATGCACAGGGTGGGGGTGGAGATGCAGCTCTGGCATGTCCCAGCCTGTCACGTTTTCATCCCGTTTTCCAGGAAAGATAAAGAAGGGGAAGCAGGGGTGGACATTCCCAGCCGGAATGGCCTCTTACATTTCTTTGGACAGAGTGTCTGAAGTGCTGACCCCAAATGCTTTGGTTAAAGAAGCCCAGAAGTGGCCCTGGGCACAATAAACCTGGAGGGGGCTGATGGCTGCAGTCCTTGTCACAGCCCTTGGGACATCAGAGACTGCCAAGGAACTTCTGGCTGCTGTAGGTGTTGGGAATGGGTTTGCAGGAGGAGATCCAGATGATGGCTCACAATTTTTTCCTTCTGCAAAAGAAGCACACTTGATACCTTTTGAATAACCTTTTTTAAACCTTTAAACCTCCCCTTTGGATCTAGCACAGGAAATTTCACCATTTGTTGCTTTTGCTGTCGCTCCCAAATGTCCTTTGAGAGAGGGCTAGGTAATTGGTTGATAAAGAATGAAAAAAAAAAGTTATGAAATCGGGTTTAAGAATATTTAATAGTGTTTATAGAGGTAAGGAGTAGGAAATGCTGTGAGCTCACACGGTGGGGTTGTGCTGCTGGTTGTCTTCACTAAAGCATCCAGATCCCAGTGTTTCCTTTCCCACTTTTGTTCCTGCTGTTATTCCAAGGCTTCTACCACATGTTTATAAGCTGATAAAACCATAAAGCCAAGAATGTTTTCCTTCCTCTATCCCATGAACAAAATAAGTGACTTTACAGATACAGCCTTGTTTACCCTGCTTTCTACACCAAAACAAGAGTTGTGAATAAATGTCATAATTCATGGAGAGGTGAGAAAAGAAGAGTTTCTCGGCCTAAATGCTGATGTAAGAGCTGTGCATGTCCATGTAGATGAGAAATGTTCTGCTCTGCTGTCACTGCTTTGCTGGGCTGGCAGCCCTCAGTGGTGACAGCAGGGCTGGCACAATGTCCAGCCCAAATATCCGAGAATAAATCCCAGCAGACACTGCTGAGCCCTTGTGCAGCCAGTGCTGAGCAATTCATAATTGGACATGTCAGGCAGCTTGAGACGACACGGGCTGGGCTCCCAGCAGGGCACACAAAATGCTTTTCATAATGCAGGAGGAGGATTTTCCCTGATCCCTTCAGAGATTTTCCCAAAGCCATAAATATTCCCCTCCTGATCTGCGGTGCGCTCGTGTGCTGTGTGAGGCTCTCAGAACAAAACACCAGCACAGGGCAGTTCTGGGACGGGCAGGAGCCTTCAGCCATCCCAGCCAGTTACTCTCAGCTCCCCAAATACATAAAGCATTTCATCAAGGGAGATCAAAGTGTCTTTCATGGGAAGGAAGAGCTATGATCTGCCTCTTACCCACGGGAAAACTCTGGGGAAGAGGCTGTCTGGCCAATTCTATAGCAGCATTCTTCAGCTGCTAACCCGAGGGTTTGCCTTCTGCTCCCCACAGCTTCCCCTGGGCTCTGCCCAGACCTACAGCAGCCTGTCAGCTTTTTGGGGTGGGACACAGAGCAGGCAAGGTGAAAAAAGGGGGGAAAGTCTGAAAAAAACCCCAAAATGTGCTCAAACCTGGCAGCCCCCACTGTAGATACCTGGGGTGTGATGCTGAGTGTAAGTGCTGTGCAACCACCCCCAGAAAAATGGTTAAAGCTGTGACTGCAAAAAATTATGTTGGGTGTGTTGGACTATGAAGAATCCTCACTTTTAATGCACATTTCGAATATGCCATGATGATGATCCCAAGGTTTTCCCTGCCAGTCACTGCTTGGCTTTGGGTTTCATAGTCACAACTGGATCAGCTCAGCATTGAATGGATATTTAGTGGAGCACCTCGTTCCTGGATAATTTGGTATTCTGGAGATGATGGAAAAGCACTGAAGTGAGTGAGGATTAGATCAGTTATCCCTCAGCTTAATGAACTATGGATAAATTGTTCCTTAAACATTATTTCCATCTCCTTCCATTTGTCTGCCAGGGAAAGGGACATCTTGGCAAAGCATTCAAAAGAATCATGGAATGGTTTGGGTTGGAAGGGACCTTAAAATCCTCTCATTCCAACCCCAGCCATGGGTGGGACTTTCCACTGGAGTCCAGCTCTCCACTCACGCACAGAGGGATGCTCACAAAGACTCAGGATCTGCATTCACACAGGATCTCCAAAACACAACATTTCCCCAGAGATAACCAGTCCTGATACAATCAGAACACCAAATGTTTCTGCTCTGGGGAGGAATTATCGGGTTTGAGGGATCCAAAGTCAGTTGGATCCTGACTTCAACCCCTCAAAGGCTCTGGAGGGGCTTTACGGATGTTCTGGAGCACATTTGAGGCTCTGCTGATACCTGAGGCTCTTCTGCAACCAGTAAAAACTGGATAATGAAACCCCATTTCTGACCATCCCTTTCTCCCTCATCTTTCCCAGTGTCACTGATGAGCTCTGCACCCTGCTTTACACGGACTTGACCAACCCTCAAGGCACAAATACCAAATCACAAGGTGGACATCCTTTTCTGGCTTTATTTGATTTAAATCCATCCTCACTCACACCGTGTCTGACTCCAATGCTATTTGTTCACCTTATTTAGCAACATTTCCTAAAAAAGGCATCATTGATGGCACTTCATTCATTCCCACTGACCGAGGAGGGAGCAGAAAAGCCCCAGATGTGCCGCGCGCCTCCCACGTCTGCCGAGGCTGCGTTGACACAATCCCAGCGGAGAGCGCCGCATCCGCATCCCTGCTCCCTCCGGGATGCTGCTTCCCCTTCCCAGGAACCCGGGATGCTTTCGCTGGCTCTCCCCTTCCATCCTCCCTCGCCTCCGATTTGTCTTCCCTGGTGTCTCCGGAGGGTGTTTCCGCCACGACCTCTCCTCTCAGATTTGTTTCTCCTGTGCGGTTCGCAGAGCCCGGGTTTGTTTGATGTCCCAGGGCCGGCATTCCCGGCGGCTCCCTGGGGCTGCATGAAAAGGGAGGGAGGAAGAGGAGTTCACATGTGCTACACAGAAATCTCCATGTTTTAAAGGCTACCCTGTATCCCCGCTGGAACATTTTTAATGCTCCACAAATCAGAAAAGAAAAAAAAAGAAAAAAAGAAAAAAAGAAAAAAAGAAAAAAAGAAAAAAGAAAAAGAGAGAGACAGAAAAAAAAAAAAAAAGTGAAAAAAAATCTTGAAAACCACACTTGAGGCATTTATTGTTCAAAGCCCAGATCCCTGGGACTGCCGGGGGCTCCCTGGGACTGGATCCAAGGAATTTTGCGCAGGGGTGGGCTCCGGGAGCCCCCTGACCCAGGGCTGGGTGGGGATGCTGCTCTCTGCTTGTTTTTCAGGGAATTGTTTCCATTTCTGGGGATGAGAGGCAAGCAGGAATGCTTCCAATGAAGAATCTGCCAAGGTGTTGGGTATGGAGATTTGTGCCCTGCTTGTGGCTTGCTGAAATGTGTGTTGGGAGAGGTAAAGATTGATTTTATTCCTCTTTAAAGCAGAATTCTGCTCTCCTGGTGACATCCTTTGATGAGTCTCAATAGTCACCGAGGCTGGGCAAGCCAAAAGCGATGGCTGGAATTTTCAAAAGTGGTAAACCCAGCATTAATCCAGCATATTCCAGCTTTTGTCTTCCCTTCAGCTTCTCCATTCACTCCCTCTGCAATTCCCAGTCGCTAACACAGGGAAATGGAGAGTTCCAAAAACAAACTCTGCTTTTTCCTTTAACTGAGCTGTTTGATGTGTTTCTTCTCTCCTGTTTGGTGACAGGGCAGTGAGAGGAATCACCAGGAGCTGACAAGGCTCCAGCTCTTCAGCAGGGAGATTTTTTTTGAGGCAATGATAGGCAGAGCCTGGATTTAATCTTAGCTCGACTCAAAAGTGCAGTTAAGAGCCAATATCCCACAAGATTATTGGGACTGGCCAATAATTTGCAGCTTGTTGTTTAGACAAGAAACATAAACTTGTGAAATTGTGAGAATGGATTCTCCAAAGATTTCTCCAAATGTCTCCATTATCAGCTGTAAATACTTCCAGATTTTGTTTCATAAAGTCTTCTTGAAATGGGATTTACTTGCAAAAGTGTTTGTGCTGTAAACATCTGGCAATTCTGGTGCTTCCTGGGCAGGAACTGACTTAAACTGAAATATTGTTAATTAGGAGAGCAAAACGGCGTTTCTTTTGATTTCTGAATGTTCTGAGTCAAAAATGTGATGTCTGTGATTACTCTGTCACAGGAGTCTCTTCTCCCGGGTGAGGAGTGGTGGGACAAGAGGAAATGGCACAGGGTGAGGTGTGCTCAGGAAGAATTCCTTTCCCTCTGGGATAAACCAAGCAGCAGAATCCCAAAATCCCAAAATTCCAAAATCCCAAAATCCCAAAATCCCAGAATCCCAGAATCCCAGAATCCCTGAGGCTGCTCTCTGCCTGCTCTGCTCTCATAGCCACGGGCTAACGTGGAATTTTTGTGTCCTGGAGAGATTTGCCCCCCTCCATCCTCCTCCTCCTCCTCAAGCCCAAAATGTGCCAGACCCAGAGGGGACAACCCCATGAGTTGGTGAGGGGACATGGAGTTCCAAACATTTGTCTGATTTCAAAGCAGGAGCACCGGAATCCGTGGAAATATCCTGTGATTATCAGGGCTCTAGAGACCTCTCGTGGACAAAAACATTCTGCTTCCTTCATGTGACGTGTTTGTTTGAGGGATAAACTGTGTTTATTTGCCAATAATTTATTACTATTATTAGTATTATTATTTACATGTTATTAATTATTATAGTTTATTATTATTTTTCATAGTTTTAATGTTATAATATTATGATATCATAATATAAATATTATAATTATTTTTCAAGGTTAATGTAATATATTCCATCATGACACAAAGGTGGATTCTACTCCTACAGTGAAGATCAAGGAAATAACATCTTAAATATTTACCCACTTATCCCCTTTGCCTTGTCCTCAATTGCTGTTTTGTTAGGACTTTTACGTTCTGGAGCGGGGTTTGGCAGTGAGAAATAATTTCAGTTCACATTGGGTTTGGGTTTTTTTACTATTTTGACTTATCAGACAATAAATATGCTAGAAAAGGAATAATTAGACCAGCAGCACTACATTTCATTCCTATGTATTTATTGTTGTCTGTAAATTATTTGGAATGTGGTGGTTTTTTCCTCATCTGAAAATCTTATCAAGATTCATCACTTTATTGACACTTTCTCCCCTCAATTTTAATGCCCATTTTTTGTCACAAAGCAGGAAATTTCCATCAACCAGAGAGAAATCTGGAATTTGCTGAGCATTTCTGGGGCTGGCAGGGGGAATTCAAAAACCCACCACTCTTAAACAGGAAAGAAATCAGCGACTGAATTTTTATTGATTGATAAAAACCCTCCAATTTTATTTTCCCTGAGAAATGTGTTACCCTGGTTGGGCCCAGACCCCGGGAGGTGACTCCTGTGAGGTGAGATTTATCCCCAAATCCCCTGTCTGTAGCCATCTGCCAGTGCGGGGATAAATTGCTTTTCCCACAGAGATTATTCGATTTTTTCCACGATCCGCCTCATTTTCCAGCTCCATCCTTTCCTCACTTGGATGAGTTACTGGTGGCCCTTGATGTTCTCACTTAACAAAAAGCATGAGGAGAAATTTCTGTTTACTTCACCTCCCTGGCTTTGCATGAAAGTCCCGTAAAATTAAAGGCAGACAAAGAATTTGATATTAAGGAGAGGTAATTAAGGAGTTGCTCAGCCCTCTGTGCTTATCTCCAGCCCCTGTGAGCAGCCCACTGTGTGCAAGGCAAAGGCAATTTTTCTTTTTAATATTGCAATAACTCTAAGTTCTTTTAAGAGAAAATCCACTGACCATTTGGGACAAAAAGCTACATTTCAAAAATAAATTAAAATCTTGGCAGGCAGCGCCTGATTTCACAGGAAAATTTCAACGTGGCAGAGTGCTGAAAACCAAACGTATTCCAGCTGAATACTCTTTGATTTTTGCAGAGGGAAGAAATTCCTTTTTAATTCTTCTCTGCCCTTTTTCAGCAGGGGAAAGGTCTGGCAATATTTTTTAATTATTCCGTGTGGCTTTGGTTGTAGGTGCACAGATGGAATGTTGGAACTGGGGAGAGAAGGATGAAGATGTTTGGGTTCAGGGTGAGCTCTTCTTTTCCTAAACTGTGCTAGGAACGCTTTATATCCTATCTAATACTTTACATACTGTGCAGATTTTCAGTGGATTTTAAGTGGATTTTTAAGTGGTTTTTAAAGGATTTTTTTGCCTTCTGCTGGTTGCTCAGCTCAACTTCAAGACCCGCATAATTCTGACACCACTTTTTATTTGATTCTTGTCCCTGTGCTGTCTGCACCTTCTCACAACAAAAGTCTTTTCCAGGCATCAGGGAGAAATGTGGTTGTGGTGGATTTTAATTTGGTGTGGGGGTTCTTTTTTGGTGTTTTTTGTTTTGTTTGTTTTGTTTTTGTGGGTTTTTTTGTTTGGTTGGTTGTGTTTTTTTTCCTTTTTCCCCCCTCTTTTATTCCATGCTGTCTCTCAGCTGTCTCCAGGCCAAACACAGATCTGGAACCCCAAACTTTTCCCCCATTTTCCACTCTCCCACTCCCTGGAGCTTTCTCCTTCCAGTTGGACAAACCACCAGGAAGTTCGAGGCTGGCTATTTTTTCTTCTTGGTACATCTTATCGCCCAATTAGCGTTTGAATTCAAATGTACAAGTGCCTATCTCTCTGTTCACAGTTATTCTGCCCGATACCAAACAATTCCTTGCTCCCAGGCTCCAGGAATCAGCGTTATCACCACTCCTGGACTATCTTATTTGCTTTGCGATAGGAACGCCGGGCGCATTCTGAAATTCTGTTTTCTGGGTTTGGACTTCCATGTGCCACGCAGAGCAGGGTGAGCTCAGCGGGAGATTTTTCCTGTTGTTAAGCCCTGAACCCCTAATCTGAAGGAAACAAACCCAGCTCCTCTTATTTTTGAACAGATAAGATTTGCGAGGTTATTAATCACGGGCTGGAATGGCCGCGCTGGGAATTGGGAATGATCAACGGTTTGATATAAAACTTGTCAACATTTATTCCAGAGACGGACCATCCGTCCAGGGGGAGCCTGAGCAAGTCATTTTGTGTCTGGTGGATGATAAAGGGCCATTTAAGTGCATAAACAGCCATGACATCATGCTGAACTTACGTGTTCTTTCATCTGCCCCTAAACGAGACCGGTTCTTTTCGGCTGTTTCCCTGAGCTTTGATTTTGGAAGATTTTTTTCTCCCTCTATCTATCATTTAATTTATTTATTCTTTTAAAAATTATTGTTACTTAATAGAACAAGTCGCTGTTGTTGGGTTTATTTTTTCTTACAGGGCTTTAATGCTGGATTGAGAGGATTAACTCCTGGGCAGGTGTAAATCAACGTCAAGCTGGCCTCCCTCACACCAGGGTTGAGCTCATGGTGTTTAATCTTGGTGAATTTGTACTCTGGAAAACATGAAATGATGTCCTCCCCCATATAAACAGATCCTGGGAGTGCTGAACACATGGAGAGAGGATAATTTTCACTTTTTTTTTTTCTTTTCTCAGCACTGCCCTTCAGCCATTAAACCTATTTCATGGGTGACTGATACAGAGGGCAGCCCAACCCACGGACAATTAATGACAGAGATAACTAAAAATGGAGATTATTTTCTTTTTTCTGTAGCTGCCATGAGCACCACGAGTGCCCAGCAGCCTTTAGCTGGAGGAGCTCTCAGCGTGTGGTTTAACATCCCCTTTAATTTGGCAAAATGGGTTTAAACCTTCATAAATACCCCATGAAAATCCCCCAGTGATCATTTAGTGCAGAAATAAACTGCCAACGTGGCTTGGAAAGGATAGGATAAATACATATCTATCTAAAATATTTAAAATAAATTTATATATATAGCTGCTCCTGATGGGAGGGACCCCTTGCACAGATGCCACGGTGCAATTCCAGCCTCCATGGGACACCCCATCCCTGCCAAGGGCTGTGATAAGATCACAGAGTGCAATAAACCTCTCCAGTCCCTTCCAAGGGATAAAAGATGGGAAGCAAAGTGTTTTAAGTGCAGCCAGATTGCTGTCCTAGGCTGGGGAGAAGAAAGGAAGAGCTGGTGAGACTGGTGTTTGGAGAGGTGGTCTCTGAACTGGGCAGGATTTTGTTTGGCATCGAAAAATTGGGCTGTGGAGACCAAAAAATGTAGATTTTCCTATCTGGTGGTGCTGCAGCCCTGAGATGCCAAAAGAAGTGGCAGAAGTGAAGAAACTGAGATAAGAGTCCTGCAGCAGGACAGAGATTTCTCCTGTTCCTCTCTGTGCTTCCTCACTCCAAGAGAAGAAAGCTCAGGAAGATTTCTAGAGAACTGATGGATTTTCTCTTGTGTGTACAGAGGTTTTTGTTAGAGCAGAGAGGAGCAGAGTTCTTGCACCAAAGGTGTCAAGGCAGGTTTGGTGTTTTTTTGGTTGTTTTTATTGCAGATTCATAAAGGAAAAATAAAATTAGATTTTTTTTTAATCCTCTATCTAAAAATTATCTTTGAGCACCAGTTGTTGTTTGGTGTGTATTTATTAAACACTGGTTAAATTGCTGTCTGGAGCTGCTGTACTCCACTCCTACCCCCAACAGGTTTTGTGTCACTTCCAAGTAGAAACTTCTTCAGAAATCATCCTTCAAATCATTCAGAGCAAAGGATTGCCTTCCTTTTCCATTTTTTTCTGGATAAAACAAACTGTTTTCCACTGCTGTCATGAACATCCAGTCCCTCTTTCCTGCACACCTCTGCAACGGCAGAAAGTTCTCATAAAGTCAACTATAACCTGGCAGGAAATATCCCCAGGCTTTACAAATTTTAAATACCAAAAAAAAAAAAACAATGAAAGGAGAAGGAAGAAGGCTGCATTGAAAATGGGATTTCCCTGGGGCATTTCTCTATTTTCCAAGAGATGGATGCTCAAGTCCTCCAAGATCACAGTCACAAAAGTCCTTGTGATGGAGCATTTGGCTGGAATTGTGCCAGCTTTGAGCTGGTCCTCAGCTAAACCCCAAAACACCTTTGTCATGATGGCTTGGGAAGGCAGAGCTGGAACAGAGACTGGACAGAGCCAGAGAATGAAGCAGAGATTTATTGAAAGGGCTTTAGGATACACCTTGGGCAGGACAAGAAGAGCCTGGCCAGGGCTGCACCCAAGGTGGACCCAAAATGGTCAAAAAATGGACCCAAAATTGTCACAAAATGGTCACAAACCAGTCACAAAATGGACACAAAATGGTCCCAAAATGGACAAATGGTCACAAGGTCTCACACTTTGATAAGTTTTGGTCCATTTGCACATTGGGGTTTAATTGTCCAATTCCAGCCCCAGGCTGTGAGGTCCCATCCTTCTTGTTCCTCCCTCCAGCCACCCTTGTTTGTGCTTTGGGGCTGAAAGTTGTCCTTGGTGTGCAGCAGGAGAAGGATTTGTTTTGTGTCCCTGCTGTGTGCAGAGCTGAGTGACCCTGACTGTGAGCTCAGAGCTGCACCCCTGGGCAGCACAGGGGCTGAAATACAGGGAAGACAAAACCTGAGGCGTCACCCACACCTCAAGCTGTGTCCTGCATGTGCAGGTGTAAAGCAGGAGCAGAGCAGCTCCTCCCTGAACTGTGAATATCCAGCGCACACAATCCCCCCTCAGCCATCAACTCAGCTTTTCCTGCTGCTGAATTGTTTTCCCTGCTGTTACTTGGAAGACTTTTCCATGAGCTGCCTGTTTCTCAATTCCCTGGTGGCCATGAGTAGTGAAATGTCTGTAGTGTGGATAACATTTCTTTGGAATGGGAGTGGTTTTTTTCTGAAAAAAAGCATCTACAAATGGGTTTTATCAAAATCCACTCACTGTGTTTTAAGGGATAAGCTTTTATGTGGGAAGAGACATTTCTTGGGGCTTTCTCTGTTAGTATTTTAACCTTACCAAGGGTATTTTTCTCTGGAATGTGTATATAATTTTGAATTTCACAATTATTTTTTACAAGAAGTCATTTGATTACTGGCAAAAACTGATGTAAAACTCTCCACTCTTTGTTAAGAAAAGGTTGGCTGTTAATGCAATTCCAAATTCTTCCTTTTAAAATAAAATTTACAGCCTCCTGAAATGGCTCCCACAGACCTCCCAGGCTTTGATTTCTCTCAGAGTTTTTGAAATGCCTCTCGACCCCCAGCCTGGGAACAGCCTGGAATAATTACACCTGATGGGAGGTGTTAATGCCTCTGACACTGCCTGCCACTCACCTCCACACTCGGGAGAAATTTATGTGCCAACTGCCCGGAGTTTTACTGCCAAGCTGAATCCTTCCCACTCCTCCTGGGGATTCCCCTCCAGCCGTGAATCTCCGTGTTCATTTATCACTGCAACTCCTCAGGTCAGGTTTATGTCCAAGAGGAGAGGAAGGTGTGGTGGTGAGGTTTGCAGAGGAGGTGGAGGCTCCTCTGGGTGGGCACGGTGTTACCTCGGGCGTTTCTTGGGTGCAGGATGGAGGAAAAGCTGGTGGGGAGAACTGTGAATCCAGGCAGTGTGTGGAGAAGCTGCCTCCAGGTGTGCTGGGAGGTGGATTTGGGAATATCTCTAAGAACAGCTTGGTAAAGCTCCACCTCTCTGTCTCTGTCTTGGCTGGGGAAGATGGTTTTCCACTTTCTGTCCCATTACAAAGCCATAACAGAGCTGAGAAAACTCAGAATTTCTGGGGACCAAACTCAGCCGTGGTGGAGCCTGGTCCATGTCCAGGATGGAGCTCACAGGGAGCACACCTGGAGCTTCACCTCTGCTCAGCTGCTTTGGGGGAATGCATTCCCCTCCTGCACAAAGCCCAGCTCCTCCTCCCTTCCACACAATCCCTGTGCCAGCCCCCCCTGGGCTCTGTGAGATCTCCCCTGGGGGATCCCCTGCCCCAGATTCCCCACTGGAATGTGCTGCTGAAGGCAGAAATTGGGGTTTTTACCAAGTGAGAGAGCCACGGAGAAGGAACCTGCACACGTTGAATGATTTATTTCTCTTCTTTGTGCTCTGGCAGCGCCTTTGCTCGCAAAAGGCAAATATCCAAATATCCAAATGTACTGGAGAAATCCCAGCCTGGTGTGTAAACAGGGGCAGAGAAGTGAAGTGTTCACTTCCAGCTCCAAAACATCACTCCCAAGGGGTTGGTGTTCATGCAGGTAAATGTTCTTCAACATAAACTTTTCACCACACTCAGAGAATTCAAAGCTTGCTGATGTTCTGCACTGCACTCTGGAGCCAGAAGCGTTGAAAAAGCTGCTTTTTAGTCCATGACAGCCAGAAGGGTTGAAAAAGCTGCTTTTTAGTCCATGACAGCCAGAAGGGTTGAAAAAGCTGCTTTTTAGTCCATGACAGCCAGCACTGAGGTGTGGAGGCCTCTGCCCTGCCAGAGCTGCAGAGTGCAGCTATCCCTGCAGGAAATGCTGGTTTGTGCCAGGCAGAGCGGGTCTGGGATTTATTTTTCCAGGTGGCTGCAGAAGAGGCTGGTCCTGCACCTCGGGGTGGTGAATGCAGCAATTTCCTCATCAGCGTCTGACAGGTCAAACTCTTCTGGGTGATGCTGAGAGGGTTTAAACACCCAAACACTCACAATTATCTGCAGCCAGCACACAGATCTGTCACTACTGATACTCAAAGCAAAAGTGCTGAGTGAGGATTGAGTGACAAGCAATAAAAAACAGAGACATGGAACAGGAGGAGCAACTCCCCACACCTTGAGGGAATTTTTTGGGCATGTGGCCCGTCCAGCAGCATCTGCAGGCCACGTTTATTGCCCTGGTGTGTTTGGGGATGGACTGTCCAGGAGCCTGCCTGGCCTCAGGATGGCTGAGAGGGACACACAGGAAACAGGAGCAGAAATATAACACAAAAAGTGTTTGTCACCTTCCACAGGAGCTTCACCAACTGCCCTGTTCCTTGGTGACATCGTGTTTTGGCCACTGGCTTAAAGAAACCTGATGCCTTGTCCATGGACATGTCCTGGTCTCCAGGTTCTTTTTCTCATTTTTTCCTTTCATATGGAATTTTTATGGGATTTAATTGTGTCAGTGTCTACGGCTCATGTAGCATGAGTAACCCAAACCATATTTTTGTAGCCTATTACCAGAACTTTAGACTAAATCTGAGGTTAAAAAAAAATTGTAACAAGTATTTCATAGCTCTTGCTTTTAAATTAATGAGGAGTGAGGAAAGGGAAGATCAGCAGAAAGCTGTTTTCACCTTGGTTCAGAGGATTTCGAGGAGTTGTGCTAAACCAGTTGAGTTCTTTAATAACGTTTTCAGCCACACTCCATCAAAAATCCTGGCTAAACAGGGAAGTGGCCAGACCCTTGACTTGTTTTTGTGCCTCCTCATCACAGAAGGAGACACAAAATGTTACAAAACTGGCCAGCCTTTATGGGAGTTTACATTCCCATGCTGAAGTTGGGAGATGTGAGGTCCTTTCAGGACCTGGAGGTGTGGGGGCTCAGCAGTGCTGATGGAAAAGCAGGTGATGTCTGAGGGTGGGGCCTGAATCTTTGTGTTTAATGCGAGATAATCATCCCCTGTGGGACGGGGGCCAGGAGGACTGAGCTGAGAGCAGCAGTCCCATTTCCCCTGGCAGATGAAAAGCTCTTTCTGTAACCTCAGCAACACCCCCTGCCAAAAGCTTTGTTTTACACAGTGCTGGAGATGCTGCCCATTAAACAGCAATTAGTCCTTGCTGGATCCAAAGCCTGCCCTCTCTCCCAGATGGCCACTTATGAAGATATTTATGGTTAATATGAATTTCCCCTGCCATAAATCAGCAGCCTTTATACCTGCAGGGAAGCCAGGGCAATCAGCGACCCCGCTCAGCCCGGCCGGGCCGCGAGCGCTTGTAAAATAAAGGTTGTAACAACTTCTCCTGGTCGTAAAAACAACAGGAGAGGGGAAAATCCCAGTGCTGGGATCTGATAACGGGCTGGAATCAAGCGCTGGCACATCCTCCTGGAGGAGGCTGGCAAATGGAAAGTTTCAGGGGTTCGTGGTGTCACAGCATCACCGGGGATCTCTGGACAAGGAGCCGGGGCCTGCCGGGGTCTGAGGGGTGGGAGGGTGGAGGAGCAGGGATCTGGAGCCTGAGAACTGAGCAGTCACACTCACAGAGGGGTTTGGGTGGAATGAAACTTAAAGCCCATCCAGTGCCACCCCTGCCATGGGCAGGGACACCTTCCACTGTCCCAGGGTGCTCCAAACCCCAATGTCCAACCTGGCCTTGGGCACTGCCAGGGATCCAGGGGCAGCCACAGCTGCTCTGGGCACCTGTGCCAGGGCCTGCCCACCCTCACAGCCTAGAATTCCTTCCCAAAATCCCATCCATCCCTGCCCTTTGGCAGTGGGAAGCCACTCCCTGTGTCCAGTCCCTCTCCAGCTCTCCTGGAGCCCCTTCAGGTCCTGGTCCTTCTCCAGGCTGAACACCCCCAGCTCTCCCAGCCTGCCACTGCACATTTGTTTGCTCCCATGCTTGACTTTTGTGTGCAGAGCAGTTGTGAACAATGTGAAAACATTCCAAGTGTTTCTACCTTTCCAGTTTAGTTTTTCTCCTGTGAGTTTGTTGTGATCTGAAAATATCAATGTCAGCGCTGACAGATTCCACCCACCGATCTCCAGACCAGGGAAATCACTCTCCCTTTCCCCCTGTTTTTAAGCTAGCAGGGAAATATTTCCTCTGTGAAGCGACTTTCTCTAAAATGCCTGAGTTGACAGATGTCACATCCTCCTTTCTGCAGGTGTGCAGCTCCCAAGAAGGGTTTTTCCCCCTCCTCTAGACAAGACACTCACCTGACTGCCTCAAGCTGCATCTCTGCCTCTGCTCCTTCCTTTCAGGTGTTTCCTCTTGTCTCAAATCCCAGAACAAGGGATTTCACTGCATCTCACACAACAACAACGTGACTTTTGATCACTGCTGAGGGCAGCTCACCCTCTTTGCATTCCCAGGACACCTTCCTGTGCTCCACAGAGGAAAATCCAGCCCTGCACCATATCCTTGCCTTTCCATCAGGGACCTCCCATTGACACCAGCAGGTTTAATGCCCTGCTAACCTTGGGATGATTTCATCCAGGATGAGCTTGCAGCTGCTTTGGAGTAGCACATCGTGGTTAGAGAGTTAATACAACGATGGAGGGATAGAAAAACCAGCTTTCAGGGTAAAATCAGTGTGCTTTCAGCAGTAAAATCAGCTTTTCTGAGTACCCAGGAGCTGCTAAAATAAATCAGTAGATGGCACTATTTTATACTGTATGCGGCCCCGGGACAGGCAGGGAGCAGCAGAAAAGCTCAGATGTGAACATAATTTCCTTCCTCTGTGCAAAATGCCCACCAAGAGCAGAGCAGAAGAGGTGAGGGCTTTGCTTTCTCTGATTTCCTCTCTTCCCTCTCCTTGTGCTGAGCATTTGGCAAAGGTTTAGGTTTAAGGATGATCTTTGTCATTTATGGTTCTGGGGATGCTAAAGCAGAGATGCCTCCATGTGTTTATTACACATCTGGAGCCAACCCTGCTCAGAAAATAACCCTGTCACTCCAAACCACTGCCTGTGGTCTCCTTTGCTCCCAAAAATTGCTCACCTGGGGTGACACTCTCATTCCTCTGGGCTCAGTTGCTTATGGAGTGGCAGAGAGCAGCTTTCCTTTCAGCTGGGCAGGATTTAAAGGGTTCTCTAATGTAAAAGGGCTCTGGGTGGTTTAGATCTTGGCATAAATCACTCTGTTATTAATTCGGTGTTGTAACCACACTTGGGCAAACTGGAGGAGGAACCAAAATTGCAAATTGGGGCAAAATGTGACTTTTCTGCTATCTGCTGTAAAGCACACTCTGCCTTCCCCAGCCTAATTCCATCACCCCTGCCGGAATGCCAGGACAATCTAAAAATCCACGAGGATTTTTACACCTCCAGGCTCTGGGGGAACAGGAGCAGGGTTTGACCACTGTCTGTCTGTCTGTCTGTCTGTCTGTCTGTCCCCAGGAGCTGCTGCCACCACCGTGGTGCTGGATGCAGCCAAACGATGCCACGGGTGTGTGACCAAAGGCACCCAAGGGACCAACTCTGCTGTTTGTTGCCATTTCTTCTGAGTTGGCCAGGATTTATTTTGGAGGCTTTAAAGGTCAGGGAGTTCAAAGTTCAAAAATGCTCATCAGACTGAACGTATATTTTGCCTTTAAGTAAAAGAAGAAAAAAAGAAGGAATCTGTCCTTTACTGTTAAATCCCTCATATCAGGAATTCCTGTCATCTTCTGACACTGATCTTTTTATTCCCTTTAGTAATTGATTTTTTTGCCTCTCCCCAGAGCCTCCTTTGTTTTGATTGTTCTCATTTATTGCTTTTCTTTTTACTTGGCACCTCGGAGGACTGTCCCTGTTCCACCAGTGTGCTCCTCTGTCCCTTCCTGCCTTTATTTTCTGCTGTTCTGAGCTAAAACCACACCAAAGACACTCCCGAGGAGCAGCAAAACCTCGTGGTCTTTGCTAACCCCTCTCAGCAGAAAGACCAAACTGTGCCCATTGACACCTTGGCCATTTCCCCTCTCTGCCCTCCCTCCTGCTCCCTTTCTGCTGCTGATGCAGAGCTGGATTTGTAAAAACCCCCTGACTGCTCTGCTGCTTTTATCTGGAGGATCATCTAAATCACTCTGGAGCCTGCTGGCTGAACTCAGTGGATAAATAGCAGCGAGCTCAGTAGTAGCAGTGAGTTATGGCTGTGTCCAGCAGCTGCACTCGCAGCCACCCCTCCAGCAGCACAGGGGCCTTTTCATCCAGCCCTGAGGAATTCCACAGTGCTCCCAGCACCAGGAGTGGGCTCTTGTATAAACTCACAGGTAAAGCTCTGCTCTGGCAGCTGTCGGTGCTGGGAAGGAGTGACAGGGCTTGGTCAGAGGTGCCCTGATGTGGAAGGGATGCTCAGAACTCACCACACGGAATTCCAGGATCTCTGAGGTTGGAGAAGACCTCCAAGAGCATCCAAGACCTCCAGGAGTCCACCCTTGTGACTGCTGCCCACCTTTTCACCCAGCCCAGAGCTCTGAGTGCCACATCCTTGGACACCTCCAGGGATGGGGACCCCAAACCTCCCTGGGCAACCCCAGATTCCATGCAGAAAATCATCCAAGCTGGTGAAAAACTCCAAGGAGCTGTTAAATCCCAAAATAATCCAGAAAGTGAACCATGGGGTTTCATGAGAAAAGGAAAGGAGAGGAGAGTCATGCTCTGAATTTCTCTCCATGCTCCTGTATGTGTCAGGGGACAAAATAGGCTGGAGAGGGACTTGGGACAAGGGATGGAGTGCCAGGACAAAGGGAATGGCTTCAAACTGCCAGAGAGAAGAGTTAGATGGGATTTTGGGAGGGAATTGTTCCCTGTGAGGGTGGGCAGACCCTGGCACAGGGTCCCAGAGCAGCTGTGGCTGCCCCTGGATCCCTGGCAGTGCCCAAGGCTGGGCAGGGCTTGGAGCAGCCTGGGACAGTGGGAAGTGTCCCTGCCATGGCCTGGGGTGATCTTTAGGGTCCTTTCCAACCCAAACCAACCCATTCTGGCATTCTGTGCTTCCAGACAGGTTCCAGTGTTCATTCTGGAGCACGGAGTGAACACAGCAAATGTTTATTCCCACTGCACCCATGCACACAGATCACATAAAACCAGGGATGATCTCTCTGCCAGCACATCCCCAACGTTATAAATCATTATTTACATGTCTATAGGGGATAGAGGTTGGGTATAACCTGGTTTTTTATTATATATTGAGCCAAAAAGTCCTAATGGCATCTGGGATTAAAATAACTCTTTTTTTTGCTTCTTTGTACTGATTACAAACCCTTAGTTTTTAGTTCTCTGTATTCTAACTATGTTCTCTGTATTCTAAATATGTTCCCTGTGCCACTGAACAGTAATGGCTTGTTACTATTTTAAATGTTCTAAATGCAAAAATCATACTAAGATATAAAATATTCCGTTGTTTTTTGGTTGTTTGGTTTTTTTTTATCCAGCGTAGCAGCATGACTCAGTCCCACTCTTAACTTCTAACAAAGCTCACAGTTTTAGGTTCATTAGGAGTTTTTTTTTTGTTTTACAACCTCATAAAAGTATTTACAATATTTCATTATATTTTAAACCAAAAGCACTAAGAGAAAATGCCTGAAATAAAAATGCCCATAATTTTCCTGTTGCCTTGTCACTGTCTGAAAACCTTATCAGAGTTCCTTGTTACTTTAATGGTGTAGGATTAAGGGTAATGAAGAAACATTTAGGGTTCTGCAAATCACTTTGATTTCATTGTATAATGTACCAGCACTTCCCTGTGATTTACTGCCCACTTGTTTGAAATAGCCCGTGGGATTTATCAGTCTTGGAGGAAACTCTGTTTCCTTGAACAATTAGCTCAGGCTAAAGTTGTGTAACTTTTTTAAAATTAATGTTATTATTATTTTTAAGCATTTGGAGATGGGAAATAATTAACTCTCTGCTGGGTCCTACCTGGATGTTTAGTGGGGGAGAGATGAATATTTCTATTGCAAATTTGACTGCAAACATTTTAATTTTCTAGCTATTTTCTCCTTTTTTTTAAAACATTAAAGGTAGCTGTTCATTATTAAATTGGTTTTATGTCTATATTTTGGATAATTTTCATTTTCTCATTTATCTTCTAATTTTTCATTTTGTTTTCAGCTCAGATCTGTTTTCCTCATTGCCCACAGGGATTTCTCTGTTTCCTCACAGAGTGGGGTGTTTCTGAAGGAAAAAATTGTTCTGACATAAACCACTTGCACTCAAACAGAGAAATAACATTTTTAATTATTATAATGCTAATAAAATAAAATAAAATAAAATAAAATAAAATAAAATAAAATAAAATAAAATAAAATAAAATAAAATAAAATAAAATAAAATAAAACTCTGCTCTGCTGCTGCCTGACCTGGGATTTGGGAAGGGTCACGAGCAGTTCGGGGCATGTGGCAGCACGCAGGGCTTCAAATAAATTGTTGGCATCACGTCTGAAATGTTTTAGAGTCCCCCAGTGCCGGCAACTCCTTTGAGCAGTTTAATAATTGAGGATTAAAAAAGGTGTATCTGTGGTTTGGCTTTCGGTAGAACGGGATGAAGGTGAGGCTGGATCAGTTCATTAATTCCCTTTGATGAGCTTTTCCCATGGTTTGAACAAGTCAGGGAAAAATCCACTGTCAGGGGGGAAAGCCAGGAAAAATTGGGATTGCAGAAAATTCATTCTGTAGGTACCCCCAGCCTTAAAGGTTTGATCAACACAACATCTCAGGATGGAAAAGGCACCAAGAATCACAAAATCATGGAATCATTAGGGTTGGAAAAGACCTGCAGGATCATCCAGTCCAACCTTGGAACAAACACCGCCATTCCCACTGCACTGAGCCACCAAGTGCCACTTCTACTCATTTTTTGAACATTTCAAGGTGTTCAAAAACTTTCAGGGTTCGAAATGCTCAAAAAACTTCAAAATTTTTCAGGGATGGTGTCTCCAGCAGTTCCCTGGGGAGCTGCTTCCACTGCTTGGTCACTCCTTCAGTGAAGAAATCATTCTTATTATTCAATCTGAAATTCCACTGGCACAACTTGAGGCCACTTTCTGTTATCTTCAGAGATCCAGGCTTGTGTTTGAAGGCTGGAAAATGGTGAATATTGCTGGTAAGGCAGGTGTGAATATTGCTGATAAGGCAGGTGTATCCTCAGAGGCACAAGAATTTCATTTCGGGCTGCACACGGACCCTTCCTGCTCCATTTCCTTCGGTCACAGCTCATGTTGCAATTCCTCCCTTCCCACCTGTGCAAGGAAGGCACCCATGAGTGCTTTTAGTGCTGTGAATTCCCTAAATTCCAGTGGGAATTACACACAGATGATGACACTGCTGTGGTGTCACTCACCTGGCCAAGAAACATCTGTCCAAAGGTTTAAAAGCTGCTGCCTACAAAATGCGTCACAGGCTTCTCGTGGAGAGTTTTTCCCTCAAAAAATAAGAAATACAGACTGTGACCTCGTATCCATCCAAAGAGACCACTCCCAAAAACATAGGAAGAGTGTGAGAATTTATGATCTGCACCAAGCTGAGCTTGGTAAAGCCTGGAGAGGTTTAATCCCAGGCCTGCTGTTGGGAAGGCTCTTCCCTGGATTCACTGAGCTGGGATTGGTGTCTCTGAATCTTGAGCTGCTTGTTTCATATATTTCCAATGGCTTCTTTTTAACATCCCTGGTCTTGTAGGCAGAGAATAACAGAAGAACCATAACCTATCATGTGCTAAACAGCAAAATAATCCTGCATTTCTATCAGGAGATTCCAGCAGACTCAAGGAATCACTGAACAATTCTGCAGTGTAATCAGTGCTACCAAAACCCCTCTCCCAACATTTTTTCGGGGAGGGTGGGCAGGAGGAGGGGGAGATTCCGAGCTAATTCTTTCCATCTGGGCTTCATTTGCAGATTATGTGGGAAAAGGAGAGATTAATCCACGGGAGGAATGAGCACACATCAATTTGCCATCTGGGGATGTAAACAGGAAGCCCAAAGCGTTGAGCCTTCGTGGCTGCTCATTGCTGCAGTGAGGAGAGATGAGTTGATGCCCCGGGTCTTATGCTGAAAATATTTTAGTAATTTCTAATAAGATATTGTAAACAAATGTCAGCCCAAAGCTTTTCTGAAAAGGGGAAGAGAAGGTTGTCCTTGGATACAAGAGCAGCTGATAGGAGGGGAAAAAATATCCTTTGAATGAAATTGGCAAGAAAATCTCACTTGTTTGAGATTATTTTTCTTGAAGTTTGATTTTATTTTTGGTTAAATTTTCTTTGAATTGAGCATGTAAACGATCCCCCTGTTCAGCTTTGGAGCATCTGCTGCTGCTGCTCCTTTTAAAATTTAATAACTGACCTCAAGGATTGACAACGCTTTTAAATCACAAGTTTAAGAATAATCCTTTTGTGCTGTGATGGTTGAGTGGAAGAGGGATGATTTTCTCCCCTGGTCTTTTCTTTTTGTTTCCCACGTATTCATTAAGCCCAGGCCAGACCACCTCTGTGTGGTGTAACCCGGAGGTGACAGCATCCCATCTCTACTTCCCTGAAATGTATATCCCTGTCTTTCCTGAGCGTGTCTCTCTGGAGAGGTGGAAGCTGAGTGTTTAAACAGGGATGACACTGATCCCTCTTTCCCAAGACCCGTGGCTCGACTCCCACCTTCCTCTCCCAGGGCAGGGGTGGCTGCTCCAGGTTTCCCTTGCAGCATTCCAGCAATTCCCCATGGCAGAGGCTCAGCAAGACCCTGCAGCATCATCACCGCACAAAAATCATTTCCCTGAGGCTCCAAACGCCTGGGTCAGGGGGTGTTTGCTCCCAGATTATGAAAAAAGATGATTTTTTCATGAATACTCCCAGGGAGAAATGCTCCCAGGTCTCTGCAGACAGTGGATTGTCCCAAGCCAGGAGTGTTTATTTGCTGTCCCTGCTTCGAGCCAGTGCTCAGGACTGTGCACAAGAAATGTCAAGCCCTGGCATTTGTCATTATTACAAAGTTCATCTGAGAAATGAGGGCAGGTTGTTTTTATGTCTGGCTGCAGGAATGGCACAGCCCCTCCTGGTTGTGACTCCTCTATCCATCTTTTGGGATCTGCTGTGGATGTGGGTTTTTGTGTTTGTTTTGGGGTTTTTTGGGGGTTTTTTTTGTTTGTTTCTGTTTTTGTTTTTTTTTGAGGGATTTGTTTTGTTTTGGGGTTTTTTGGGGGATTTTGTTTGTTTGGTTTGGTTTGGGTGGTTTTTGTTTTGGTTTGGTTTGGTTTTTGTGGTTTTGTTTTGTTTGTGGGTGTTGTTTTGGTTTTTTTTTAAATTTTTTTAATTTTTTTTTTATTATTTTTTTCAGGATAGGATGTTCCACACATGAGTAGGGCACCCTTTTTTCCACCCTAAAGCTCCCCACATTCCTCCTTGCCCAGGAATCTCCTGCAGGGATGTGTCTGGTGATGGCACAGAGAGAATTTAATTTTTAAGGACTCTATGAGGCAACTCAAGACTGCTAGAAGATAACTCATTTAAACCTTGCCCACATCCCAAATTATTCTCTATATTAACACTTTTTCAGGCACATCTGTGTATGTGTGTGTGTATGGACTCATCTACCATTAATTGTGGTGTTTTATAAATTTCCATTCCTGTCTAATGACTTTTTTACAGGCAGTGCAATTACCAGTTCTTTTTATTGCCATTCTAATGATTCGAACACGCATACAAGAAAAGCATAGTCCAGCTAAAGAAATAGCTGCTGTAAAATTCTATATATATTTTCTCCACATAGCTTTAAATTAATCCGTTTTTATTAGGGTGCTTGGCAAAAAAATTAATCGGAAATTGAGTCCAAACAGACCAGGATTTATTGCAGCTCTATAACTCTGAAGAGTGACTTGATTGATTTAACCCATTTTTTACAATAAAATAAAATAAAAATAAAGCAAGCAAATTATCCTGGCTTAAAAGCTGGAAAACCATTCTCCCTTCTTGTGTTCTGCAATTTGAACCAGCTGAGACAGTGAACTCCAGCTTGGCTTTAAGATGAAAGAGGGAAGGTTTTGATGGGATATTGAGGAAAAATTCTTCCCTGTGAGGGTGGTGAGGCCCTGGCACAGGTGATGTCTCATCCCTGGAAGTGTCCAAGGCCAGGCTGGACAGGGCTTGGAGGAAACTGGGATGGGGAAGATGTCCCTGCTCGTGGCAGATGAGTTTTAAAGTCCTTTCCAACCCAACCCATCCTGTGGTTCTGTGATTCTGTAGCTTGGACAGAGGAACTCAGACCAAAGGGGATTTGGGAATTTGGCTCTCAGCAGCGGGTAGGACACCTGAGCTCCCCACTGATCAGTGTGACCTGTGGACCTGAGGTGGTAAATCATGGACAGAGCTGAACCCCTGTGGGCAGCCCCTCAGTCCAGGAGGAGTCACTGATTTCAATTTTGAAGGTGGTTTATAATTAAAAATGCAGGAGAATATTGAAGTTTAGCCACAAGCACTTCAAGCCTCAAGGATGCTAAACTATTCCATCCTCATCTCTTTAAATACGCCAGCATTTTGTGCCCCTTTATTTTTTATATTTTTTGTGCAGAAAAACAAACCCAGTGGAAATAAGGAGATCTGTGATGTCCTGTGGGATGCAGTGTCTGTCTGCTCCCCTCTTGGTGAAAGCCAGCCCTGCTGGAAAATCAGTGGGTGCTGAGGGCTCCCAGCACCACCAGGGCTGTTCATGAATCCTCGGCTCCTCGTGAGGAATGTTTTCCAAGACTCATTTTACACGCTTTAAATCAAAGCACAGAGAGCTGCCTTTGTAAGTTTTGATAAATGCTCTCGTGCTATTTGTGTTCCTGTGGCGTTCAGAGGCTTCAGCACAGGTCGGGGTCCTGTTGCAGAAGGTGCTGTACAAAACCCTCTGGAGGGCTGACAGCGTAAACAGCCGAGGCAGAAACTTGAGGTACGGGAATAGAGGGAGGTGATTTGCCAGAAAAACAGGGAAGCTGGAAGCAGCTCCCCTTCCCCATTGCTTTGGTCACCCAATGGTCCAGCTAAAGACAGGACCCAGCTGCCACAGGCGTGGCTGTGGCCAAAATAATTCCTCTTTTTTAGGTGTTGGCTTTAATGCTGTGCTTGGAGGAAACGAGGTCTGGCAGTGCTGTTCAGAGTGAGCTGAAATTCAGGAGCAGCAGAGCATATGGAAAAGGGTCCCCAGGGGAGTGGTGGAGTCACCATCCCTGGGAGTGTTCAGAAAATGAGTAGACACAGCACAGAGTGTTGTGGCTGAGTTGGCAGGGTGGTGATCGCTCTGAGGTTGGATCTTGGAGGTCTTTTCCAGCCTCAGTGGTTCCATGGTTCTACACTGACCTCTAGCAGAAGGAAAAATGGTTTGCAGCAGACCAGGAGCCACCCTGCTCCTCACATCCCTCTGAACAGCTCATTTTGGAAAAAGAACTTCAAAATCACAACACTTTTCAACCATTTTATGGATTATTCAAACTTTGGAGAACTAGAAAATGTTTTCTATCCATTGTGAGCAGTTCTTGTCCCAAAAAGCAGTCACCAAATCTTTCTTTTCTGCCCAGAAGCAACTGCCTGTCCCTTGTCCTTGTCCACAGCAGGGTGCCCTGGGCTGTCCCAAGCTGTCATTGCTGCTCCTCACAGCCCTGCAGGTCACATCACCCAGCCCTCCCTGGGGGCTTGGTCCACATAAAGGAATCCCATTTATAATAATTTATAATCCTGAGCAGGGGCTGGCCCCCAGCGAGCCCCCAGTGCAAATGTACCTCTGGCCATCCTGGTTCATAAATGATGGATTTTCCTCCTTCCCCCAGGGCTGCCCATTGCCCCGACCAGTGTGGACAAGACAAATGGCACCACACCCCAGTGACTCTGTCAGGGGACAGAAGCCGGGGCCAGAGCTGCAAATGCCTTCTCAGGGAGTCACTGTTGACCTCACTACTCACACAGACAGCTCTGATCCCAGAGACAGCTCCCCCCGTGCTCCTATGCATTCCAAATCCCTGGATTTGCTTGGATATTTCTCTTTATCTCCCTGCTTTTTTCTCTGTTAGCCTCTTCCACTGGCAGTGGCCATCACTCAGTGGGTCACCCCAAGTCAGCCCGAACTGGAGCGTTGGCAGCGCTTCATTTATTAGTCAGCCAGCTCCTGGGATCCTGGCAGCCTTTTTCTCTCCATGAGGATGAGGTCCAAGCTGCTCTTTGATGTTGTCAAACCATGACTTCCACTGGTCTCCCCGCTGGTTCCTTTGCTCTCTCTCCCTGGGAGCAGAACGCCACGGGGAAGAGCGGAGTGTTGTGTCAGGCACCAGGCCAATCTGGTTTCAGGCTTTGTTACTGTGTGGAGCAGACAGCCTGTCCAGGCCTGGATCTATATGAGGGATGCTTTCATCTTCTAAGAATGCTCTGCACTTCAGGTTCTTCCACCTATAGAGCCCGTCCAGGCAGCCTCTGCAAAGCCAGCCTCCCTGAAAAACGAAGGAATAACAAAAAATCGAAGTCGAACACGCAGATCAAAGTTTGCCCAGGATTTATGTTTTATGGATTCAGAAACAGAGAGGACAAGGTGAAATCTGCATTTCTGGTGGGATATTGATTTATTTCTGTTCCATTTGCCTCCTAAGGCTTGAAAAATGTGGACAAAAAGGAGTCATTCACCATGTCTGAGGCGGCGAGGGTGAAATTCTGGCCACCACTGAAGGCAGTGGCAAGGCTCCCATTGACTATGGTGGGGCCAGCATTTCACCCCACGATTTCTCATCTTGCTTTATTTTATTGACCTTTCTCTTGAATATGAGCGAAATGCAAATATTTTTTTGCAGCACAAGCCTTTGTACTCTATGAACTCTGCTGGATCCAAAGCACTTCATATGTATATAAGGAAAACAGCTCAAGACGAAAGGGAGAGCAGTTAACTGTGCAAATAATGATCTCCACAATCTGTAAAAAACGGCTCAAAAAGAGATAGTGGTTTAAATGGTCAGCATAAATAAAACGGGCTCAAGGCTAAATTTTGGACCAGGATGAGCATTCCCAAGCCTGCATGGTACAGACCACACATCTCAGGAATGTGGATCGCCTCCGAGGCCACCTCAGCATGGCCCCGTGGTGGCCATGAAATCCCAGACATTTCACTCTCATTTTCAAGTCATGCTGATGTTCAAAGCCTAAGGAATCCAGCAGTTCTGATGTGAGACAATGGGTGATATTCCCAATATTCTGGCAGACTGTTCACAGGGGAAAAATAAAGATGTTTCTTTCTCTGTGGGTTCAGTCTCCACATGGAATAAAAATAGCTGATTTCAGAGACAAAGAATTGCCCTCTTTGCTTTCACCCAAAGCCTTTTTTCATTCTTAAAATGTTTTAGGATCACCCCCCCTGTGATGCCATTGTGAATCCAGGTAGTGTCACAATTGATGATTTTGTCTCGATCATTTTGTCTCCTTGTAGGAAAATGCAAATTGTCAAAGCTGGTTTTTACAATAATCTCACCTTTCCTGGTGCCCATCCCTTGCCCGCCAAATCCAGGATTTCACCACAAACCTTCCAACCAGCAGCATTCATTTTATCAAGGGCTGTGTTGGATGGGAGATTCAGGCAGCAGGATTGGAAGAGATTTTTTAGCAGAATCTCAGGCATTTGCAGATGGTTTGGATGGGTTAGTCAGTCCCCAAAACAGTAAAAGAATATGAGTCTCAATAAAAAAGTTCTGATTTTACTACAGGAAGAGGCAAAAGAAGCCTTGTAGTGTGACAAGGCAAGGAAGGGCAGCTGTGGTGGGAAGGAAGCAGAACTCCTGAATCCCAAAGTGAAGATGGGGTTATTATCAACATCTGAGATGACACAGGAGTGAGGAATGATATGATCCATTCATTTGGAAATCTCACCATCACTCCTGGCAGGAGAAGGCTTCTGCCATCCCTCCATCCTCACCTGCTGCCTCAGTGTTTTTCAGCAGCCTGGTGCAGAGGAAGGTGTCCCTGCAGGGAGATGAAATGAGGTGATTTTTAGGGTCCCTTCCAACCCAAGGCATTCCACGATTCTGTGATCCTTAAATCCATGGACAGCCTCACTGCTGCAAGATGTAAAATCCAAGGGCCCTCCTGTGTGGTGCTGCTGTGAGGCCTTTCCTTTATAACCAAATAAAAACGGGGGGAAGTTTTAAGTGCTCTGGGCTTACATTTTCTCCCCTTCCATTTATTTTTTTGATTCAGAACGTGCCTTTTTATTGAAAACAAAAACACAACAAAGACATTTCCATCATCTCTGGGGCTGTGTTGTGAAGCCTCGTGGACCACCAGTGGTTCACAGACCACAGGGTGAGTAATGGAGCAGGAGAGATTGTTGAGTCCTCTGCTCTGACTGCCTCTTGCCAGAGGAACTCTGTTCACCCCAGCGTGCTCGCCCGGGCTTTGTCAGACCCAATTCTGCCTGATTTGAGTTATGGAGCTTCCATCACATCTTTGGGGAAAGTTATTTCACTGTCTACCAGGTCTCTGGGGCCGGAATGTAGATTCATGGAGCCCACGGTGTGTATTTAGCAAAAGAGCACTTTGAAATTAATAAGCTTGAGGAAACGAGGCCAAAATTCTGTCCTCAGCCTCCTCGGTGTGGTGCTTGTTAGAGCTCAGAGGAGCCTGGTGAATGACAAGGGGAGGAGGATGGGGGGCTTCTACAGGGGCTGGTGCATCACCACATTTTGGGGCCTTTGGGAGATCCTTTAACGTTAATCACCCCAGCTGGGAAACTGAATAAACCATCAAACCTTCACTAAAAAGCCAGCTCTGCACTTAAATCGGTGTTATCACTTACATAAATAACAAACAAATCGTATGGTTTGGGCTCTATTTCCTGCCTGGAAGGAGTGTGAAGACTGATCACTCACAGAAAGTGAATTTTATACTATTTTTGCTTTATAGCAAGTGGTGGATTGGACTTGTGAACATGGATTGACAATATTGTTCTTTCTGCAAACGTTAGCGCTCACTGAAACATTTCAGACAAACATCCCATGAAGTTTTAGTGGCCTCAGCTTGTTTAACTTGGAATTAGACATGATTTCTAATTAGCCAATCTTCAGCAGGCCGTCAGAAAATGCAGCGAGCTGCCAATTTTCACACCTTAGCCAAAAAAAAAAAAAAGAAAAAAAGAAGAAAAAATCCTAATAAAACTCTTTAAGAAAAATGAAAATGGCCTATCACTTGTGCCGCTAGAAAATTCCCAGTGTGTCCAAGGTTCTTCTCTTTGCCACACACATCCATCCACCCATCCATCCATCCCTCTAAATGTGCCTACACACTCATACACGACCACCACCCAAATCTCAATATGTATAAGCTTAGACAGCCTAAACTAAGAACATTTTATTAATTTCCTACAATTTTCCATAGAGGGGGGAAGTTCCATGTAGTTAAACAAGCCTCAACCATTTAAAGCAACCAATGTTAACCAGCATTTTAGCTGTTTAAATCAAAACACATACATTGGTGTTTTTGTAATGAAAATCTATAGGGAAATTAAAAAAATAGGGGGTGGATAAATATTTCTGTAATCTAAGCCATCAAAGAGCTGTTTAGGTCAAGCTTAGAAGTGAAACAAGCTTAGTGCAGCTGAGAGTGCACCCATCATTATCTGAAAGGTCTTTAAAATATCAATTGCAATCATCCATCCATCCAAAAAGCACTCAAAGCCTTTCCTTTCCAAATTTTATCAATCTGGATCCATTACTGACCATTTTCCACAGCCCCCAAATCTCAGATGAGAGTGGCTTCCAGGGGGACACCAAACTACAGCTACTTCCAGGACCAGAATAAGTCAAAATGTTGTTTTATGGAAAATTAGAAAGAAATTCTCCCCTGTGAGGGTGGGCAGACCCTGGCACAGGTGCCCAGAGAAGCTGTGGCTGCCCCTGGATCCCTGGAAGTGTCCAAGGCCAGGTTGGATGGGGCTTGGAACAATCTGGGATAGAGGAAGGTGTCCCTGCCATGGCAGGGCATTGAAATAAGATGATTTTTAAGGTCCCTTCCAACCCAAACCATTCCCTGATCCTATAAAATGGTAGGAATGGAGATGAAACAGCAAAATATGTGCTCTTAATGGTGTTGGCAGGCTCAGAGGTGTCTCCATCTAAATTTTTTGCTTGTGGTTCACATTTTTAGAAACGGTTCTGTCTTCTTTTCTCTCTCTGATCGTGGTCAGATGAGAGGGAAAATATTCCCTGTCAGCCACGGTGCTTGTTCAGCTTTGAGCCCCTGCACTTGGCCGTGGGGGCTGCTTGACACCTAATCACAGCACCTGGTACAAGAAAGGGCAGGAGGATTTAGTCCTGAAGACCTTTTTCATCTGTTCCAGAGCCCCAAACCCAAGCAAATTCCATCTGCCTTCAGGAGACATTCTGGCCAATTAAAGTCTAGGTGAGAACTCCCAGATTTGGCCAATACCAATAAAAATCAGAGAAATCTGAGTGGCCTCCTCAGCTCGTGGTTTCCTTAGAGGCACCCCCAGATGCTGCCACGTTTCCCTCGTGTCTCTGGGCAGCTCAAAGAAAGCTCCCGTGGATGTCAGGGGATGTCTGCCATGTCTGCTGGGGATTATTTGCATTCCTTAAGGCAGCACTCAGCCCATAAATTACAACAAGAAAGGCTCTTCTTGGAGCCCTCATCTTTAAATTCCTCTTTAGGAAGGTTTTCACTCCTATCACGACCCATTAACTAAGCCATATGTAGGATCCTCCAACCAGAACCATTCCACTCCCAAAAACACAACTGCCAGGGAGAAATGAATATTTGGATTCACTCTTGTTTTCCTTTCTGGGTGTTTGTTTAACAGTGGAAAGACTATTGAAGATGTTATCTCAGAGAGAGTTCACTGGGGCGTGTTTCTGTGACAGTGTTATTGCAAAGGCACTCGCCTGGCTCTTTTCCTCAGCTAAGAAAGGTGTGTTAAAAAGGCAGAATTGATCAAATGTGAGCTGACCCCCATTTCACTTGAGATTTTTTAAAGTAAATATTCTATTTCTTGCATCTTTTGTTTGGTTTTGAAGGTTTATGTGCTGCTTTTCCAACCCAAAAACTAGAGGGGCTCCAGTTGGGAAAGGAACATTTGGGTGCCTGTTCTTCACAGTCCTGCACCTATGGAATTGTGTATAACCCAGAAAAGTCCATTTATTCACTGGGAAAAAGCTCTCCAGCACCTCACAGCAAGCATGGAGTACTTGCTAGGAGAAGGGAAATTATTTATAAATTGAGGGAAATGCCCAGATGGGATTAACCATGATTTACACTCCAGGCTCCTGCAGAAAAAAGTGTCTTTCTGCACCTCCATTCTCCCTGGAGATTCCTGCCTGTTGAGGAGAGGGAAAACATAATTTCAGCTGCAGATCTGAGTGTTTGCAGTCACTCCCATCTGCTGTGGATTTGAAGGCATTTTTGGTGCCCCTCTGAGCTCCATCACAGCCTGGGCCAGCCACTCTGACTCTTCCAGAAGGGATTCATCCATGCAGCATGGAAAAGTGAGATTATTCCTATCAACATCATATAAATAACACACAACAAGCATCACACAGACTTTCAGCAAGTCCTCAACGTCCCCTTTGGTGCAGATGAAGTTTAATTGTACTTTCCTCCCCCATTCCCAGCCTTTTCCCAGCCCGAAGCCGCCGTTCACGATCTGTTGGTAATTTGTGTGCGTTGTTACCGCTCCACCGCCGTGTTCTTTCTGCTGACCCCACTTGAACTCGCCTCCCCCGAGTCCATGGCACGTCCAGGAGGCCAGGGCTGGTTTACAGCACCGAGCCCTCGCCGGGGCTGCACCTTTGGACCACCCAGGAACAGCAGCAGGCCGTGGCACGGCTCGGGTCTGGAGCCCACCTGTGCTCCTTGACCTGCCTTGGCTTCCCCTTCCTTTCTGCTCTCCTTCAGAGCCACCATGCCCCTCGTAATTCAGCACTTGGAGACCTCATCTCTCTCTCCCTCCTTCCCTCTCCTCACAAAATCAGTGGTGGGAGTTGGTTTTATTTGCCTTCACCCTGAGCGCAGCTGGTGTGAGCTGTGCTGGAAGCCGTGGGAACCCCGGTGCCAATTTGCATCCTCCAAGAGGCTGGCCCAGGATGTTTACTGGTTTGATTTTTATGTCTGCACCTAGCGTTCCAGTTGGATGTGTTTTAAAGTAAACAGAGTCGATAAATAAAAAAATGGTGCATTTCCCAGCCATCCTGGAATATTTCTGTTCCTCCCTCGTTGCCTGCCCCCTCCTAGTCCTTTACTGCTTTCAGAAATACAACAATTAAATATTCAGCTGGCGGGTCAGTTTTTCCTCTTGCTCTGTTGATTCATCCCGAAATCTGGTTTTTGAATGGACTCCTTCTAAAAGAAGCTCTGCCAGAGTGGGGAATTTAGGTTCCGGGGTGGAAAACGCCTTATTCAGAGCTTTTCACCTCGAATTATTCACCAACCATCCA
Source organism: Prinia subflava (assembly GCF_021018805.1). Classification (NCBI taxonomy): domain Eukaryota; kingdom Metazoa; phylum Chordata; class Aves; order Passeriformes; family Cisticolidae; genus Prinia; species Prinia subflava. The sequence continues at coordinate 18,439,860 of NC_086259.1, forward strand.
CAAGCAAGGATGTTTTACTCTGACCTCAGGAGGACGGGAACAGCAACTCCCAGCCGAGAGCAGCCAGCGGAGAGCCCGGGATTTCCTCTGGATCTGGATGGTGGAAACGAGAGGGGAGCGTGCCCAGGTTCCAGGTGAAGGTGGAGGGGGTGGGGATGGGTCTGTGTCCCCCCTCAGCCCTCCTGGAGCTCACCTTTCCTGGCCTTCTGCTCCACTCTGTGTTTGGGAGCTGTGACTTCGAGGGAACTCACCCCTTTGATCGCAGAAGCCAAGGTCTTAATTGGTTTAAGATGGTAATTAGCTGAAATTAGTAATGGAAATATTTTTTTTACTTAATAAGCCTTTAAGAATTTGAAAAGTGCTGTTGGATGTATTTTTTTTAAATATGAATCCAAATTTTTCTTATTTTGTGAAGCTCCTTTCTGTTCATCCCTTTCGTTAAAGACCTCTGAGCTAAATGCTGGGGCTTGTGACTTGGGAAGCATATGGATTTTACAACCCAAAGATGAGGGATTCGTCTGCACAGCCCATTCCTGTTTGTTTATTGTCCCAGCCATGGGAATTCTTGGCTCGGGAGCCATCAGAGCACAGGTTCCAGGCTTTTCCAGGCTCTCACTGTGTGTCCCAGCTGTGTTCAGACCCTGGCAGGTCCAGTTCTCCTCCAGCAGCCACCTTCCTTCCCTTAAAACAAGCCTGGGGATCCTCAGGCCTTGGTGCATTTCCAAAGTCTGTTAATTGAACCTGCAGGGCTGAGTCCTGCTCACGCAGAAGGAGCCCAACTCCTCGAGCTCCCTGCAGCTGCTCTGCCTCTTGCAAATGCAGAGCACATGCCAGCCTCACATCCCTGAGTGGGAAATAAGGGACTGTTCCCAGCCTGGAGGATCTAAAAAGAAAAAAATTTTTTTTTCAAAATAAGGTCTCATTCCCAGTGCGATTCCTGGCTATGAAGAAATTATTCCTACACAAAAATCATGTTTGTGTGCAAACAGGATTGTGGAAAGGGTGGGATGAGAAAGAAGCTTCCCTCAAAGGCTGGCTGAATCACTGGAGGCTTTCTCACACCCTGACATCTGCTGCCCAGAGCCCATCCACCCCTGCCCATGGCCAGGGAGTGCTGGGGACAAAACCAACAGGGGGAGGGACAGGAACTCACTGCCTTAAGTGACCCTGCTGATGCAACGTGACATCCCAAAGCCAGCACAGAACCTCCAGAGGCTCCTGAGCTGCTTTGCCCACTTCTCCAGAGAGTTTTTGTAGCTGTGGTTCAATTTTTTTTTTCAGACAGATGTGAAAATAGAAGAAGGAATTTGAGTTTTGCATTGTCTCTACTCCAAAGCAAAGGGCTCATTCTGAGGAGGTGCAGAAGAGCTGCAGGTTTCTGAGGAAAACTTCCTTTTACCAGGATCCTCACTGCTCTGAGGAGCCTTCACTATTGCTGGTGAAAGCAAACACCTCCTGCCTCTGTGTCTCCTTTGCATTTTCCTCTTTTGAGCAGTGGACACCTCTCTTTTCTCTTTGTCTCCTCCAGCCGGGGTTTTCTGAGTCCCCACACCTCCAGCCAGTCTTTGGTCAGACGGCCAAGTTATCAACCCACACATTTAATGTTTAATGTTGTTTGTGGTCTCCTCATAAGTGTCCCTGGCCCCAACAGCTACTCCCAAAGATAAGAGCATCCCACAGATCCTGTATGGAATCTGTCATCTCCTTGGAGATGTCTCAGATACTTGAGGATGTCTCGAGGCAATATGTTCAACCCCAAAATTCTGTGGCTGGATCACTTGGTCAATCAACCCCAAAATTCTGTGGCTGGATCATTTGGTCAATCAACCCCAAAATTCTGTGGCTGGATCATTTGGTCGATCAACCCCAAAATTCCATGGCTGGATCACTTGGTGAATCCTCCACCTCCCTGCCTGGATGTAACCACTCCGTGTTCATGACCCTTTGGAAGCCTTGCTTCACCTCCCAGCCTGCTTGGCCCCAAAAAGCTGAAGGTTCCCAGTTCACTGAACACAAAAGGGGTGAGAGGCAGGGACGGTGTTGTCCCAGCTGTCTCCACCAGCCTTTTGCCAGGCAGAGCGAGATCCCACAGATGATTTGGGAAGGCAGAGAGCAGAAGGCAGCAAACACACAGAAAGCCATTTGTCTGAAAACTGGGACACGCATTGACTGAAAACATTCTGCAGCATTCACCCAGCCCTAATAGGAACTCACACATTCCTTGAAATGGCCTATTCATTATACAGCAGCTTGTAAAAAACAACCAGTTGTTTTTTTGGTTTGGTTTTTTCTTCTTTTTCCCCCGGCCCTTAAACATGAGATCTTTATTTTTTTTTTTCAGCTCCAACCAGGACTTTACGAAGTTCACCTGGAGAAACTCCTCCGAGGGCAGCGCGTGCCGGGGTGCAAACTGGTGCAAACTGGTGCAAACTGGTGTTCATGGGCCCCTGGTGCCCGGGAGGCCGTGCCAAAGCCGTGAGCTTTTATTAGCACTGACTTTCCATGGAGTCGGGAAGGACCTTTCCATCCGCTTCCCCGGCAGCGCGGCGCTGGCTCCACCTCAACATTTGCACCTTATAAAGTGTTGTCATGACCCGACTGGAGCAGTTTATACAAGGCCCTTCAAGATCCCCGGTAATGAAGAGTAAATAACCCAGGAAAGCTTTCTCTCACTTTGCAGCTTTCTTTCGGTCTCAAAAGAAATAAAACAACTTACTTAACAGCATTCTTTAATCTTTTGCACCAGTGGCCTCCTTTATAGGGTGTTATACAGAGCCAGTGTAAATCCAACCTCTGTAATGGGGTCAGTGTTTCTCAACAGGTGTTGGGTGGATACAGTGTAAGATCTATTTTTTCAATAAATGTCAGGCCAGAAAGCTTGCTGTTCATACACAGGCACCCTGAACATGTGGTTCTCTCACGCGCTCGCCCTCCCCTCTCCAGTACCCCTTTCCTAGGTTTTTTTTTTTCCTTTTTGTTTTTCCAGCAGCCCACCTAGGTCTCTGGTTTAATGAAGGAAAGCAGTGAATGCCCATTGCTTGGTTGTAGGGCACAAGAGCCACTGATCTGCTGTGCTTTGGGCACACCAGACTCCCCAAAAATTAAAGAAATTTATGGTTTTCTGGAAATAAATCCTTCCTCCTGCTCTCTTTTCATAGAGGGAAAAAAAATACTGGTGGTATTCAGGAAAATACAGTAGACAGTCATCCAAAACGTCTCTTTGTGTTGTTTGGGACCAACCCTAGGCCTGAGCCTAAAGTTCTTAATTCTTCTTTCCAAATGAAAAATTCTCTTTGGAGCCAGCAGAAAGCTCAGCTGAGTAAGGATGACATTTGTGAGCCCATTGCCATCAAGTTTGTTGACCAAAAATTTGCTTTTTTCAGCAAGGCCAAAGTTTAATGTCTCCTGTGCAATGGTCCAGTAAACTTACCATAACTGCCTTAAAAATACCCTAATTAACAAAACAATTAGCACCAAGAGAATTAAGTTGTCGAAATAATGTAAATTTTTGTTCATGCGAGACCAATATTTTAAATGAGCCTTCTAAATATTTTTGCTGTAATATAGATAAAAATCTTTGCATAAATCTTGAATCAAGCTGATGTTCCTTAATTGGTTACTGCCAGGTAAACCAGGCAGCTCCCATGGCACTGCTGCCACTTCCTGATGCCAAAACCTGCTGCAGTTCCCCTTCCCCAAATGTTCTGTCCCTGTGAAAGGTGAGTCCAGAGCACAAAACCTTCTTTTCAGTATTTATTTGTGACTGCAGCAGATCGTGCTGCCTCCCTGCCTGCTTGTCCAAACACCATATGGGAAATAAATGCAAAATACCTCTGTGAGCATTCGTTTGAATTTAGGAAGGGGAAATCACACTTTGCAATCATTTGGGTTTATTCAGCAAAATGTTTACTTATGCACTTAACTTTAAGCATGTTCTTAAGTCCATCTCCTGTTCACCAACACATTTCAGCATCTAAATAAATCCTTAAACACTTGGCTTTGTAGGGGACTGTAAGAATTGAAGTATACTGAGAAAACATTGGTGGAAACTTTCTGGTTGTGTCTCAGTGAATTTAATTCTTGTTGAATACTCATTTCTGATTTACAAAGAAGAACAAGACACCAGTGCCATGTGTGCCACCAGCTTTAACTGTATCTCAAAGACAGCGTAAGGAGGACTTTTTAAAAAATAAGAGACTTGTCACAATCCTAATGAATTCCACCAATGCTAAAGTTTACAGAATGACAGAAGCACAGAATAACCTAGGTTGGAAAAGACCTTTGAGATTGTCAAGTCCAATCTCAAACCAATTAAAGCTGAAAATCAAGTGTGATGATAACGTGATTGTCCCAGCTGGATAATAAGAGAATTCCCCCAGAGCATCTCTTGGTGGAAGTAAAATTAGTACAGGAGTCATGACAGAGAGGGAGTGAGTTAATTAACAGCTGTGGGATCAAGTCCTGCACTGGTAACTTCCAGGAATGATTAGATGACATCAAAATCAGGAAGGGTCTCCATCAAATTCTTCCATGGCTGAGTAATGATGAAGTGATTTATTTCTCATGAACAGTACCGGATATTTTAAAGGCAAATGGGATTATGAGGCAATCCAGTCTGCTATTGAAATAATTTATTTTACCTGATGAAATTATATTTGATTGGAAAAGCCAGTCTGGATTGGAAGCCTTCAGAGTTGCAAGAGACATGACAAAATAGATTTGAAGTTACAGCAGAATGCAGGTACTTTTAATTTTAAATTAAACATGGATCACTTGTAACAATCACAACCATCATCGTCATCCTGGTGCTCTGTAAGTAGCAGACACTGGTTAGGGAAAAGAAGTTAAAAACAAGGACAAGAACAGAATGATCCATCCCCTGGTTTGTTCTTCCAGCTCCCAGCAGCCCAGGAATGAAATAAACCAGATATTACATCCAGACTCCCATTTTTGGTGACTTTATTCCCCATTAATTGGTCTAATCCCTTCCTGAACACATTCCTTAGGCCCCCACGACGCTCCGTGGCGGAGGTGCTGAATAAATATGATCTCTGGACATTTGTGCAGATTTTGCAAGCCTAAAACAAATAGTGCCAGAGGATGAAATCCTGATTGTGCAACCTCAGCCCTCGTGCCTCTCGCTGGGAGTTTCAGCTGTTCCGTTCCATTTGCAGTTTGGCATTTCTGTGGGAGAGGAGCTGTGTGTTCCTCCAGTTTTTTGTTCCACGCTGTGTGAGAAACTGGTGGCACTGGGAAGGAAAAATGGAGCTCGTTTCTGTGCAAGATTTCAACAAGGGCACGTTATTATCACAGGGATATGTTTGTAAAGTTTAAAAAAAAAAAAAAAAGTTTGTTTTTCCTGAAAATTACTCATGCGTTTACAGAATTCCACCACAAAAGCAAAATTATGCAAAAAATTGTAAAATGACTAAGAGAGCCCACATCTCCCAGTTTTCATTGGAAATATTGCAGAGGCCTTGCAAGCTCCTAATCAAAAATGAGGGCAACCAAAGCAGACACCTTTTGGAAAAACTCACTGGACTAAATAAAACCTTTCACTTTTGGTCCAATAATGGTTTGGAAAAATGCTTTCAGGCAACCCAAGAAATGAGTAACTTTCATTTCTTTACCTCCTTGCAGGGATCGAGCCCTTAGAGAATATTACAGAAGTCTCTTTCAGGCAATATCATAGAAGATTCTTGGAAAGAAGGAAGTTGTTCCTGCTTTCAGTGGAAACAGCCTTTTCTTCACTTCTCTGAAGTCAATAATTATATATCTTTTCTTGTTATACTCAGGTATGAGAGATTTAGAGAGTAATTTTATTTATTCTCTAAAACATATTCAAGTTCCTGTGGATGTAAGCAGCCATATAAATGCAGGATCTTCCCAGGTTCAGTGCTGGTGTTGTTTTAATTTATTTATTTTTCGACACTCCAGTTCATCCTCTTGTAGTGCCTTGGTCTGTTTTTTAGGTATACCCTGTTATCTAACATCATCACAGCAATTTCAAGATCAAATTAGTGCCATATCTTTAATTCTCAGAGAATTGTTCCAGTTTCAAGGTTTGAATAAAGACCTGAAATGGTTTTAGGGAGTGGAATAGCACGAGGAATTGTTTGCACATGTGAGACTAATGGGGGATGAACACTATCAGTAATAAACTATTTTTACCTGGGGTGTGATCACCAGGAGATACCTTGACCATAAAATCACAAAAAGTAAATGCATTTTAAACCTTTTTTGGTTTGTTCGTGGTGGGTTTTGTTTGTTTGTTTGTTTTGGTTTTGGGATTTTTTTTTGGCACTTAAAGATGATCTTCTGAAAAAGGAGATTGCGAATCAGAATAAGACCTTTGCCACTGTGAGCTGACCCAAATTGAGAGGGAATAAAAACCCCAGAATTTGTAGCTGTGAGGGTTTCTTGTTTGATCAATTTGATTTCAAAGAGTGATCTCTGATTATGAAAGGCTCTGATTAGGGCATGCAGCTCCAGCTAAGCTTTTGCTGACCTGTTCTTGCAGGATGTTTGAAAATTCTTTGCACCACAAGTGGAAAACTGATGTAGAACTCACGTTGCAAACAAGGGAGGAAAAAGCCTGAAGGGTTTGGAACTCACGGGCTCACCCCATAGGGTCTGTTAGGGATAAGAGTGGAAAAAGAGATGAATCTGCAAAGGAAGCTGCATTTTAGAGGTCAGCAAGCACGGGGGTAAAGTGAGAACTGCCAGAAGTCAAGCTGAGTTAGACCTTGCAAAGGATATTAAAATAAACAACAGAAGTTCCTCAACCAGAAGAATAAAAGGAGGACCAGAAGAGATGACGTGGGTTTGCTGCACAGCGAGGATGGGGCTGGGATTGAGAGCAACTGAGTGTAATTCCCAACATCAAATGAGTTCCCTGAATGGGTTTCCAGTGTACAGAACGTGGGGTAAAGGCTGGGGGGAACATGAGTGAGTGGGAGTTCCCACATTGGAGGGGGGAAGAAAATTCAGAGGATTCAAAAATCAGGCACAGAAGGGAAATAACATCACCCAGAAGAGTGGAAAACTGGCATGATAGAAAGAGGAGCTTCCAGCAGGGGTTACCTGAGCAGCTGCCGTTGTTCCTGGTCATCTGAATTAAAGGGGAGAATAAGGGTGATTCTAGACACTGAGGTAAAGAAAGAAACAAAATGTGATCTGCACTTACCTGAGGCAGTTTGAATATAAAATCTTTCCCTGATCTTTTTACTTTGTCTAAACAGCTCCTTGTGCTCCAGAGGAAGCCTTTGGGTGTAAAATGAAGAAAAAGGCACCAAATGCAACCCAGTGGGAAGCCCAGAGTGAAACACCCTAAAGGGAAGCTGGTCCCATTGTCTGGAATGTTTGGAGTTAAGATCAATTTCCAAAGATCCATCCTGAGAACAATTTTAAGTGTTCCAAAGAAACTTAACACCAAAATTCAGACAACAGTAGACAATGAATCCAAATTAATTCTGGAGACCTGAACCTTGACAGGGAGGCTCAGTGTAAAGAACCAGAGGACACTGAAGGCTGAAGTAATATATTAAAAAAATTGGTTTAATACCAGGAGATACTCCCAAGCTGAGGGAATGAGAGCGAGGTTTTCTGCAAGTCAGAGTTCTATTCTATTCTATTCTATTCTATTCTATTCTATTCTATTCTATTCTATTCTATTCTATTCTATTCCATTCCATTCCATTCCATTCCATTCCATTCCATTCCATTCTATTCTATTCTATTCTATTCTATTCTATTCTATTCTATTCTATTCTATTCTATTCTATTCCATTCCATTCCATTCCATTCCATTCCATTCCATTCCATTCCATTCCATTCCATTCCATTCCATTCCATTCCATTCCATTCCATTCCTATTTGTGGGAAAAGAGAGGAAAAGGCAGACCTGTGTGGGAAGACGTGGGAATATTCCCTGGAACAGGGACCTTGCCCTCTTCATGCCAGCCACGCAGAAATGCAGCAGGGACACCCCTGTCCCCTGGGAATGCATCCAGGGAAACATTCTGGGAGGAGGGAAAACTCCCTGGATAAAGGGCAATATTGACTTACACAGCACACGCTGGCCAGACAGCATCTGTGGATTTAGAGGGGAAATAAATGGCCTGAAAATGTCCAGTTTGCTGGATTTGGTGGTCTCTTTAGACCGAGGCATTTCCATTGGCAGCAAAAGGCTCTGGAACAAACTTCCTGCAGAAGCAGCAGAGTAAGGAGCAAAGTAATTGAAAAGAGGAAGCAGACCCCAGAAGTTCTTTGCAGTTCCTTATTTCTGGACCGGTAATTTGAGGTTTTGTCCAGAACTTATTAAATTGTGCAGAATTCTCCATCAAGGCCAGCATTTAATACTGTCCATACAGCAGCCCGTGGGGATCAAGAGGTACTAAATATAAATATTAAATAGCCCAGGGCTCTGTTTCACTGGTTTTCCATTCCACTTGAAACTTCCCAAATCCTCTCCTTCCCTCCCAACCCTATTCTTCAAACACTTTTTTACCAGAGAATCAGGACTGAGCTGTAAACTTAATTTTCACAGTTTCTAGGCCAGCTGGCACAAACCGTGGCCACCGAGGTGCTGACCAAAAGCAGCAGGTATTTAACAGACAATTTTTGTGTAACTCACTGATAGTTACAGCCTGACAGAGCCACATAATTTTAGCCTCTACCAAATCTCACAAGGAAGGCTTTATGCTATTAAACCCTGAGTCACTATCAAGAGCTAATTTTTAATGTGTTTTCCTCTGTTTACTCCCCTTTCTAATGTCATCACTGACTTTCAAAGAAGTCTAGAGCACTGACATGTGGAATAATAATAAGATCAGTTTATAAACACAGGCAAAAAAAATCACTTTTCATTCATATTTTCAAATTAAATAAAACATTTTACTCTTACCAAGTTTGACTTTCATTTTTCCCAGTTTACATTTTATGAGCAGAGCCTTTCAGTGCTGTAAAACTCATCCTCTGAGCACTTTTTAATGGAGAGAAAAAATCTTATAAAATCAAGCGAGCTATGAATTAAACGCGAGGTTTCACTGACCTGTTTTTGCAAGCTCTGTGCGAGTCAGGATACGGGACAGTCACTTCCTGCCCTGAAAAAGCAATGAAACACTGTCCCAACATACACAGATATAACTAATTCCAGTCTAATATTAAACCTGTGCCATTTCCCAAGCTCCAGATATGCTGACCCAGTCACATGACCAATAAATAAAGAGGAGAAAAACCCAAGGAGGATTTCTCAAGAGAAGCATCTAAGTGCAGTTTAACTGCAGGCAGGGCACAAGGTGCCTTTCACAATTAGAAGCTGTGCTTCGTTCTCCCAGGCTAAACTCTGGCCAACTCAACGAGCCAGATTCCACTCAGAGCCTAAATTCATAAAATTTAGGACCAAGCGGGACCATTAGATCATCCAGCAGACAACCCAGACTCTTGCGTTTCACCCCTGATCTCGAGCCCTAAAGCCTGAGCTCAGTTAAATCCTATCGGTGCTCACGTCGTGCTGTCCCTGGTGTAAGACTCCCATTAGTTCAGGAGATAAAACCCTTTGGACCTGAACTCTTGGGCTGGTGGCTTTCTGGTTTATGGGATGACAGCTTTGGAAAGCCAAACCCACGCTCAGCTCTGAGCTGTCTGGTGGGGAGCAGAGGTGGACAGGAATGGAACCCCTGAGGAAAATATTTCTTTATAAGGCCAGTGCTGCTGTAAAGACCCACAGATCCCACAGCTGTGAGAGCCCAAGAGTGTCCTGATCTTTATCTCTGCCTGGGAATTAAAAATGCTCAGTGCAGGGCATGGAGAAGAAATCTCCACACAGGAGGATGAGGGCGTTTGTTCCATGAATTTAGGGAACGTGCCTTGTGTTCCGCAAGGGCAAAGGCCATCATTAACATTTCTTTAAAAAAAAAAATCTGTAATTAAGAGTATCACTCAACTTTCTGTTTTAAAACAGTGTGTTCTCATGAGAGCTCCACAGGTTGTTTGAAATCTGGGCCTCTTCCCAGTATTTTTCAGCCAGTTTCCTGAGCTTGCTGACAGAGCTGTCTGGACGGCCACTGGCTCACATTCCTCGCAGTCTCTGCTCCAAGCCAGCTTCTTTGGGCCCAATTTCAACAAATACAGACGGACCACCACAATCCAGAGCTCGACGTGGGACTGGCACCACATGCCTTTGAGATATTAAACATAAATCAGCCGTGGCCAGCACAGACAGATGTGGGCGTTAAGAGAACTGCCAGCTCCATAGGCTAAATGTGGAGCGGGCTGGGGAGTGCCAAGGATTGCAGGTCTTTCTTTAATGCAAATTCGGCTGGGGGAGCAGGAACAGCAGCCAGCTAGGCAGCTTTCAACAGAAAGCAGGTATTTGCTATTGAATTTGCAGCTGGGAGGCCTGGGTTCAAGACAAGGGACAGTGTCACAATGTGGAGTTGTTTTGTTGGAGACCCAGGAGAAAGAAGTCAGCTTTGTGTTCGAGGAGCTCACGCTGGGAACACTTCACTGCTGGGGACCCCGGGGGTCTCCAGGTGTTTCCATGCCTGTGTGCTCCGAGCTGGGGAGCAGCCACCCCTCTGAGCCCTGGCAGGAGGCACAAACACAAAGTTGTTTCCAGAGACCTGCCTGAGAGGACGTGGCTTTGTCGAGTGTGATGAGGCTGAGGTGGAGCACGGCACCAACTCAGTCATTTCTGGGGGTTCCACTGGCACAGGATTCCCCTGGGAACCACACCGTGGGCAGCTGAGGCTTTTGGGCACACCAAAACCACTGCTGACCATCCATCCTCATCCCAAAATCCTGCAAGAGCCACATGCAAACACAGCCTGGTATTCCTGACACGTCCTTGATCTCCTTTCTGAGTCACTGCTGAATTTGTGTTCTTTATTTCCAGGGGATGTCTTGCTCACCTCTGCACACCTGTGAACACCACGATGCCAGGCTGGGCTATGCCATTAAACATTAAATATATTTAATTTTTAATATATTTTAAATTTTTAAAATATATTTTAATATTAACAATATTAATTATTTAATTATTTATAAAATTAATATTTTAATATATTAATATTATATAATGCATTAAATGTGTTTATTTAATATTAAATAAGACTCCATCAAACAGCTACTCTGCCTCCCAATCAAATGACTCAATAAATTGTGACTGCATAAAATACAGAACCATTAGATATTCTTAATGCTGCTTAATTACCAATTCACTTATTAACGGTGACAACAACACTAAAAACATCACCTGTGAACACACCGAGGGGCTCATTTTGAAGGATTTATGCACGGGAATGACTTTTCTCCTGTGCCTCAGCCCTGCTGGCTTTGGAGAAACCCAACCCAGAGCTCATGGATGTGAATCAGCAGGAGCGGGTCCGAGACGCCGCCCGAGGCGATAAGGCTTGGGATACATTTCGATTCCAAAACACTCCAGCTGTGCTGGCTGCTCTCAGTTTGATATCTCACCTGCCAGCTCCATCCTGTTTTAGAACATGTTAGATGACAAAAGGAGATTAGGGGCTGCTCTCGTTTCCAGCGCCATGGCTAAAGCAGGGAACGTCACGCTTAGCGAGAAAACGCAGCGCTGAGGGTTTTATTCAGGAATCAGGACATTCCACCACATTTTGTACGGGAAGCTTACAGTGATTATAGACCAGAAACATGTTGTTAAAACTCCCAAAGCCAGAAGGGATGGAGCAGCCAGCAGCTGGCAGGGTTCAGAGGTGGACTCTGGTGGCAGAATCCCATTGCCATGGCTTTGGTGGGCTGTAAATGTCCAGATGGTGACACCTTCCCCTCAGTGCCACTGCAGGATGTGTGCTCCCCATCACCTCTCTCTGCATTCCCCCTCGCAGGAAGGAGTTATTCCTCCAAAAGAAGCTGCAGAGAGTTCAGCTGACAGATTTTATTTTTTTTATTTCGGCAGAGATCTGCACTGGTGGGGTGCAGAGCAGTTGGAGAACAGTCTCGCCTCGTGGCAAACATTTCTGGTGTCTGGTGTCAAATTTATTGGAAAAGAATCGCTGCCAGTGTCAACTCCAATCTGTGTCAATGCAAAAGTTGGCATCAACACCAGTTTCTGCCAGAGACAGAAAGCTGAGAGGCAGAGGAATCCACAGGGGGCTGAATATGGAATTCTGAATATCCCCCTTTTAATGAGACAACAAGGTCAGGGGAAGGTGACCCTGCCCTCGGTGCTTCTGGAACTTTTCTCAGCCCTTGGTGCCTTGGCTGGGAGCAAAGTGTTTCCTCAGCCTTCAGCACCAAAATTTATCCATAAAAACCTTTTCTCTTCATTACAGAACTCCAAAATTTTCTGTTGTTTATTCATTAGGGCAGAGAACGCAATAAAAAAGGAGAACTCATGTAAAATGTATTTTCCCCCCATAGATAAAACCATTAAAGTTCTTTGGGCATGAAGGTGATGTCTGAATTTCTAAAACAGATTCTACCACTACCTCACCCTATTTTCTCTCATCACCAGAATAATAATTATCAATAATTATCAATAATTATCAATAATTATTATCATAATGATTATAAAGAGTCAATAATTATTTCAGATAATATTTTCTCTGAAATATTTGATATGAAGGATAGGAAACACTCAACAGAAAATTAAAAAGAATGTGAATTTGGAAGCTCCCGTCTGTAATTATTCTAAAACTTCCACAGTTCTGCACTTTAAATCCGACACTCCCTGCTCAGCAGTAATAAAGTTTCTTGAATTCTCAGCAAGTGAGCAAAAAAACATGGGAGGTTTGACTTCAATATCTCTTAGCAAAATATTTTTTTCTCTTTAAAGAGCACAGCAACAAAGAAATCTGTCCTTAGGAGAGCAGATTTGGGGTATGGGGCACACTTTGCAGCCTGGGAGGGAATTGATGTGGATCAATACTTCTGGCTGGCAGAATAAATCCATTTTCTTAATCCTGACAATATTCCCAATATTGGGTTTGTTTTAGATATCCAAATGTGGAGGCTTTTATGGTATGTAGTTATGACAATGGACAAAAGTTGTTTTCTAGTATTTAATAGCTCCATTTAATAGAAGCTGAATTTTGTAACCAGGGATTGAAATTTAAGACAGCAGCAGGCTGCAGTTGTGAGGGTTCATGACAAAAGGTGAGCCTAGCAGCAGAATTTCTGGGGCAGTAAATGTTTTCCCTAATTTTATCCGCTGAGAGACATCCCTTTTCACCCTTGGCAACTTAGGGAAAAAAAAAGAGTGGATTTAATTTGGATTGGAAAAGGTGAAAGAGTGGAAGTGGCAGCTCCATCTTTCCTTTTCCCAGCAATAATTTGCATTTTCCTGCTGCTGGTCCCTCTGAGCAGCCAAGCCCTCCCCACCACCCCATCCCTGTCCCCTGAGCACCCTTATCCTCCTTTAACTTTTCACATGTTCCCTGAACTGAAATTTCCCTCCAACAACACATGTGTGAGACACAGGGGATAAGATAAGGCTTGTAATATATCTGTCTAATTTCTTTCCTTCCACTGGAGATAAAGAGATACAGCTGAATTCTTTCCTCACTCCCATATCAGCAAAAACAAGAAAATCTTGGAAAAAAATAAACCCCTTTTGAAGAGGTTATTGGTTTGTTAGAGCATTGCTGCAGCTTTGATGGGGCTGGAAAGGCAGAGAAAATACCTCCATAAAAATAAAATCAGAAAAACAAAGTTTCTGAGCTTGTAGTTTTCCACATTGGGATTGTAAAAATTAAGTTACTTCCTTGGGGAGAGCAAAGAGGAATTTCCTTTGTCAGAGGGAAGGAAAAGGAGAGAAGATCTGGTGCCTTCTTCCTGAGAGCTGCTTATCAGCTGGAGAAGGGACCTGATGCTGATTCAAGGGTGATTTCAGACAAAAACTGCCAGAATTAATTAAGGTAACCCTGCCACAGCATAAATTCACCAGAGCCCTCTTGGACAATGGCAGAAGATCTTATAAAATCCTTCTTAAAATCCAAGCACTGGAAATTATGGAGAAAACTCAGGAAACTGAAGCCCTGATTTCTCTTTTCCTGTCTCCCTTCATGGAGCCATGTGTAAGAGTTAGGGTTTTTAATCAGATGATAATAATAATAATAATTAATAATTTGCAAACCTATCCCACAGAGAGAGAGGGGATCCTTCCACAAATAAAAGGCTCTGCCCACAACTCTGGTTAAAACTAAAGTTCTTGTGGAGAATGGATATTTCCCCAGGGTAAAATTAAAAAGAGGAAACAAACAGATAAACTTTTCAAGTAATACTTATTAGTATTACTAATAAATAAGGATTCATCATGAGCAAATCCACTGCCTCACCACACTGCTGTTAGAATCAGGAAGGAATTAACAATATATCCAGCTAAAATGAGGATTTCTCCTTGCTGGATTTCTGATGGTAGCAGACAAATTTCAAACATTATGATTATTTTTAAAGCTTTTCAGGAAACAAGTGCAAGACATTAGAGGAGTTTGGTTGGATGATGGGTATTAAAAGCTGAGACTCCCATGTAATTTAGGAAAGATTTTCCGAACCTATGGCTACAACAGAACTACCTACATGCTCAGAAATCCCAATTTTACCTAAACCTTGTTCCATCTTGCTCTCTTTAATAAGAAAACTCTAATTTTTGATACATTTACTTTTCCCCATTGCTGAATTCTTACCTATTAACATCAGAGCTGTGGAAAAGAGGGGAGGAAAGTGCTCCCTCCTCCTCAGATTTTGGGTTTTTTCTCTTTTCTACCATTAAAGCACCACTGAATATTTGGAGCAACTGCACTATTTCAGCTCCAGTCACAAAGCATTTTGGATTACAAATGCAAAGGGGGTGATTTATTTCAGCACCATTTAGAAGCATTAGGTGTGCCAAGAGATTATGATATGCCAAAAAAGCTGCAAACATTCAGTACAAAAACAAAATCCGTGATGCTGCTGCTGCTGCAAGTCAGGTTAAATATAGAAACCAGGTTTGGTGGGAAAAAAGCTCCCAGGCAGAAAAATTATTGCAATGTTTGCCTGGTCCATGGAGAGGCACAGGTGCCATGGGGGGAATTGTTCCAGCAGATCAAAATAAACCCCAGTTCTTGGAGTTTAATGGGGTTTCAGAGATTGAGACGCCCATCAAGGATTTAATAACTGCATTTTGGTTCAATATTGAGTCATTGAATCAATGAAAAATGTGGTGAATCTCAGGGATAATTAGCAAGGTCTGAGTCTTGGATCAGTATCAGTTCCCAGCCTCTCTGTTATCACCAGCTCTGGAGGCCAAACCTCTCATCCTTCATCTTTTGGTTGAAGTTTTAGCAAATTAATTATCTCCTTCAATCCTGGAAAAATCAACAGCACAAAATGATCTCTTCCTTCACCCGTGTGAGATGTGGAGCTCATAAATCGATGCCCCACAAGATCTCAGCTTTACCCTCCCCAGATTTTAACCCTCTTGCATTTCTCTCTCTCTTCTCCAGCGGAATTCCTTGATTTCTGGAGTTCAGGTTCCCCTCTCCAGTGTTTTCAGCAGCTGCTGGTTTTACAGTGGATATACTGGATGCTAATTTTACCATGAGCACAGTATTTCCAGTTTGAGCTGCCTGTGAATCACTGGCACTCCAAAATTCAAAATACTCTTGCACCTCACAGACCTCTGGCAGCTCGTCCTGGCTGCCCATTTTTCTTGGGAGCATTCATGGGGAAAGGAATTTTATGTTCTCTAAAGCCCCTGATGGCAAAAAATAAAACACAACCCCCACGAGAGGTCAAGAGGGCAGCGAAAAAAAGTCCTGACACCATCATCCTTTGGAAAGATCCCCGTGTGAGTTGTAAATACAGGCTCTGTTTCTCTGCATCTCCCAAGCTCACGATTCACAGACTGCTCGGAAATTGGGTAAGTGTATTTTTTTTTTTTTTAATTTTTTTTTTCGCTTACCCAAACTCGAGTAACCGCTTTTAAATGTATGGTTGGAAAATCTGGCTTGCACAGCAGACCTCACAGTCATTCTCCCAGTGAAATTCAATCCTCTTGGTTTATTTCATTTTACCTAAGACACCACTGAAGGAAAAATGGGTTTGGAGTAGATAAATCTCTTTCCATCCATGTCTATATTTTTTTAACAGAAAATCTTGAGGGTTTTGGTCTTTTTTTTTTTTTCTATTCAGCTGTAATTCAGAGGCAGTTTTCTCCTCCCTGTTTCCCACTGAATGCAAGGAAAAAGCCCCCTGTGAGGAGCAGGTCCCTGGCTTTCCTTTGCTGTGCCTGGGTGTCTCTGCTCGCCGTGTTTGAGGAGTGACCCAGACAGGCAGGAATGATTTCCTGCAAGCCTCCCTTTGCCCTCGTGCTGGGATTTCAGCCTGGGAGGTTTTTCAACAAGCGCTCTCAGCCCCCATTTTTAATCAGGCTCTCACCCGGATAGGCCAAGAAAAAGTTGTAAAGTCAGAGGAACGCTGGCATCGGTTCTGTGGCTCAGAGCAGAGGTTGTCTCCCTTCCCTTTGCTGCAAACTCCCCCCCTACTTTTTTTTTATTTTTTTCTTTGTTGACCACACACAAATGGTTCTAATCAGTTTCCAAAAGGCTCTCGTTGGCATTTTAAGATGTTTGCTCTTTGCATTCTTCTCTACATCCCCCTTTCCCTTCTCATCTGAAAGCGGAGAGGATGTTGAAAAAATGGACGAATTTTTTTCTTTTCTTTTCTTTCTCCCTTCTTTTTATTTTTCTTTTCCCTGAGCAATTTCAGTTTTCCATTAGCTGAACACTTCCATTGAAGGGTGTTGTGCAACGAGAGAGCGCAGCGGATATGGAAACCTCTTTATTATGCTTGGAATGTCACTTTGGACATTTGTTTGAGTTGGACCATGAGAAGCACGGCCGTGGCAAGAACAAGGCAGGGGTTTGCTTCCTTAATGACCCTTCTCTGCTAATGGGGCTCAGGCTGATCCACGTCCCTCCCTCACAGGTGAATCCAGGTGCTTTTCCACCCAGCTGGGAGCTCACAATGCCCCTGTCAATCAGGTATTCCACAGGGATAATTGGTGGTGCCTCTTCCAATGGAGAATCCTTCAATCACGCCACACAGGAAGCTGTTAAAGGACTTTTTTCCCCCTTCTGACAGCACTGAGCTGTCGAGGAGGTGGAGAAAAGTTCAAAGTTCCTCAGGAAAGAGGAAAGGAGAGATGGTTGTTGGCATGAGGGCTGTTGTGGCTTCCCTCGGAGCTTGCTGAGGAGTAGAAAGCAAAAGAAGAGGATGCAATGCCCAGTGACTGAGCACATGTGTCTGGTCCAAAAGATTTCCTCCTCTGCTGCAATACTGTCGGTGAAATATATTCCTTTACACAAACAAAAATAACCCCCAAAAAATGAGCCTTTGGCATAGGCCAGTAAAATCACACATTCTGAGCGGGGCCAGGCCAAGATGGAAAAATACTCAGTCCATTTTTCCTAAAATCTACCATATTTCTTCACTTTCCTTTTCTTTTTTTTTTTTAGTCTCTTCCTTCATCCTCCTGACATGAATGTGTCAGCAAAACTCTTGGATTTTGCAGGTGTGTTCCAGCCCCTCCAGGTGAAGGCACAGTGCTCCTCAGTGGACTGAATTCTATGAATTGGAGCCCAATTGATCTTGTTTTGGCTGGAGGAACACCAAATTTAATAACAAACACCTCCAGGGAAAGGATTTCCAAACCCTCAGAGGCCTGGGAGGGATTTCCACAGATGGATATCGCAGTCCCTGGTTTTCTGAAATAATTTTTTTTTGCCTGGAAGATCCTTGTTTCCAGCAGGGTTTTGATTAGACTTCACACACAAGCTTCTACACAAGCAGATAAAGTCCAATCATGCATTTACAGGATTGATCCAAACTCCAGAGATCCCTTGAAAATATTCAGATGTTGGTCCATGACAGGATGGCACAGATTGACAGGAAAAACAGGTAGGGGAGCTGGAGAAGTTAATGGCTCAAATCAGTGTAAATTCACAGCCTTGAATGAGGCAAAATTTTAAAAAAAAACAAAACACAGTTTCCCAAAATTTCAAATATTTATGTGCAGCTTTGCAATTCAAGAAGAAAATCAAACAGCAACAAAAAGGAAGGAGCAGGAAGGAAATTCCTTTCTCCCTGTCATCTGGAGGGGGGGCTTTTTCAAGGAGAGAATAAAATGAGTTAGACCTGTAGGTGTTATTTGGGCACAATGAGATAAACATTTGGCTTCTTCAGGTAATCCAGACTGGAAAATGGTAAATAGCACCCTCACAGCCACAAAATAATCAGGTAAAATTATTCTATGGAGTAATATCCCCAAAACCCAGTTGCTCCAATGTCCAACGGGGGTAGTTAATGATCAGTGCAAACTGTACAAAGCCAAGGACTTGCTAAAATTAGGAGGGATTACTTTTTATGGAATAAGAGCATCTGGTCTTGTGTCTTCCCGCAGGTTGGAGAAATCTGGTTTATCCTGTAGGATTATTTTTCCTTTTCCCTCTTCCTCAGGGCCAGCTACTCAGCAACAGCAGCAGAGGGAACATGACAATATAAATGCTCTGTTTTCATTATTTTGAGCTAATTTTGCTCTGCTATTTTTTACTACTGTAAATGCTACTGCCACAGGGAATAGGTAGAAGTGTTTGGCCATTTTAGCAGACTGGAAAAGAAAGGGAATGAACTTTTGCATGCAGTGGGATGTTACCCTTGCCAACACTTAAACAAAATGGGTTTGCCTGTGTTATTATAGGACCATAATAATGTAATTACACAGCACTAGCAGAGGGTTTTACATCTCTGCAGCAGCCTGACATTAATCTGTGCAGTAGCTAAATATTATATCCTCCTCACAGACTAGGGGAGTAAGGAGAAGAGTAAATCTCTGGGATCATAAAGGAGATTATTGCTGAAGTGCAGCTGAGAGGAGGCAAAAGTTCTCCCTGTAGGAGCAAAAGGCACTAGGGATGCTCTGCTCTTTAGGCAGTTGTTAAGGTAAGATATTCTCCTGATTTTCATTTCTTGTCGCAGATGAATCAACCCCTGCTTCAGGAGTTCACAGGGCTGGCTCTGCCCTTCATGGTCAGTCCTCTACCCTCTGCAAAACTGGGCAGTTCATCACTTACCTGAGCCTGGTGCATTTATTCTTTCACCTCTGTGGGGGCAGTGGGAGATCTGTGGTTTACAAATTCCCTGAGGTAATTGGTTCTAGGGACCACAGTGCTTGTGTCCCTCCTTTTCCACAGCCCCACAGTTGTAAGGTTGTCCATGACAAAGCAGAGGGGTCCATTCAATTTTGGTGGTTTTTCCCCTCTTATGGTCAACACCCATTCGTCCAGCACTGTGCAAGGTCAGCCTTGGCACCTGTGAGGAGACCCCCAAAAATCATCCTTGCTCTTCACAAACTCACATCCCTTCTCCAGGATCACTCCCCAAACACAGCCACCTTCCTCAAAAGCCCTGTCTGCATTAACCCCAGCTCTGGACACCCCCTCATCAACAATTCCACAGCCAAATTCCACCCTGTCCTCCTTCCCTGGACATCAGCCTGCAGGAGGGTTTGCAAAATTACCAGAATGCCAGCAGCCTGGCATGGACAGGAATCTCTTCTGGCTTCACTCATGGGTGAAACAGCCTCTGAGGGTCTGAAATTATTTGTCTTTTCCTCATTCCTGGAGGCCCTCTGGCCTCCAGCATCCATGGAAGAGACCGTTTCTATTAATAGCCCCCAGGCCTTGCATTTCCTGCATCCCAAGTGCTAATGGAAACCCCTTCCTGCCCACCCTCCAGGGGAAAAGGCAATTTCCTCTGTCCCCCCATCCCTATCTGTACATCCGACCTTCTGGACATTTCTGTCCCGTGGCAGATTTACACCAAACATCTGCTGCTCCTCGTTGGGGAAGGTGTTTGGCAGGGAAAGCTGCCAGGCTGACTCAGGACAATGAGGGTTTCTCCCTGCCCAGATGACTCTTCCCCTTCTCTGCAAGGGAAATTGCAGCCGGACCTTTGGCCCTGCTTGACTCCTCTTCCTGCTGCCTCTGCCCGGGCCAGGCTTCCTCTGGGTCCTGCTCCCTGAATCCTCCATCCTGCACAACCACAGCTTCATCCTGATGCTGAGGGCCCTGGCAGCTCAAAGGGACTTGGGTCTCTGCAGATGTGGATGTGGGGTCACTTGGAAGGGGTAAAGGTGTGAGACATGACCCGTGAGTGCACAGGACAAGGTGCACCCACAGGGGCACCTCAAGGTGCTGTGCCTGCTGTGCAGGTTTTCTCAAGGTGATGAGCTGTTTTTACTGGAATAGCATTTTTCTGTTCCTTTGGCAAGGGGATAACTTCAGCTGCAGGCTGGGATTAATCTGCTGTAATGGAATTGTGGCTATGCTGTGAATCAGCCCCGGATTCTTTCTGGATTCATTTTGAATAAATCAGCGTTTGGAGAAATCAGCTTGTTGGGGGTACTGGGGAGCTGAGCTGCTGCCCTGTGGATCCCTAAAAAAAGGATAAAAGAGCTGGGGATTTGGGTCTCTGCAGATGTGGAATCACTCTGAAGGGGTGAAGGTGTGAGAAATGTCCTGTGTGTGCACAGCTCCTCACGAGCAGAGCTGTTCCCTGTGGTGGCTTTGCTCTGCCCCTTTGTCGTGGGAATTTTCTTGATGTAGGAGGAACATCAAGGTACTGATCCTCCCCCTTCTCTGTGCTTCCCAAAGCCACAGAGAGCAGATTCCAGCGTTTTCCTGGGAGCTGGACTGCTGTACACGTCCCAGTGCAAACCAGGGGCTGTGCCACCAGCACTGCTCAGCCTCCTCACGCTGAACACAGACTGACGTCTAATTGTGACCCCAAAAGAGGATTGTAGAGCTTGTTCAGGTGGTGCAAGAGGTAACCTTCCCTCTGCTCTGTCCCCTGTCCCTGCCCCAGCCTCTCTCCTCTTCCTGCCAAGTCCCTGTGACCCCTTCAGAGGGAATAAATCCTCCCCAGGTCTCAGCCCCGAGGACTCCCCACCCTGCTCCTGTCCTGGGCCAGAGAAGGGACAGAGCTGAGCCTGGCCAGGGGCTGCTCCAAGGGGAATGCCATGAAATCACAGGGAAGGGGCAATTTGCAAGCAATTTTCAGTTCCCACTCATTTAGGAAGGAGGGAGTTGTGTGCTGGGACTCTGAAGAAGTCTAGCACATTTTTGGGGGCTACATTTCCCTTTTTTTTTGGCTATGTTTGTGCTTTCTGTAGTGATTATGATACATGGAACGCCAGCAACATTTGGTTTCCATTCCCCCAAAGAGACATTTGTCTCCAGACTAATAAATCTGAGTGTGCAACCTACTGAAAAAAGCTGGTGCCAGCACGACCTGTTTATGTCTCCTGTGTCTCAGTGTTGCTGTCTGAGGAACAAACCCTCTGTTAGAAGGTTTAGAAATGACAAAGTTTGGATTTGTCAGGGGGTTCAAATCCATGCATCCACTGAATGAGATAAAAAGGGACATGCAAGGAAGGATTTCTTGTGTAAATGGAAACATTTTCATAGAGGATCTGTCTGCAGGATGGTTTTGCCTGCTGAACTCTTTCCTCCTGACAAGAAATACCTCGACAGCAGCTAATTAAATATTGTGATTTCATCTGGCGCCTTTGTTTGCAGTGGGGCATTATCTTTAACAGCATCTATTTATAATGATCTCCACGAGATAATAAACAGTGCTATCCTATTAACAGGGACCTCAGGGTTCAGCCAGCAGCAAGAGGAGCCTGCCAAAAGAGCTAGGTGGCCTTGTGTGCAGCCCAGAGCACGGCTGATGCTGGGGTTTGTGTCCCTGTACTGCTGCGTTCCTGTTCAAATAAATACACATTAAAGGTGTGAAGAGAAGTTCAGTCGTGTGTGTGCAGCCCCAGAAGCATTTGGGGCTCTCCCAAAGGGGAACAGCACCACAAACCCCGTCCCAGCAGGCAGCTCCAGAAGAACAATGTAAAAAACTTGGATTTTTGGTGAAAAAAATAATCATATTTCCCTGAGAAATCTCTCTCCTCTCCTGGAGCCATCTGACTGGGAGGAAGCAGAGTCCTTCACCTTCCCCATCCTAAATCTGGGAGGGTTTGGTGCTGAGGGAGCTGAGGATGAGCTCTGCCCCATCACAGCTCTGGGGGCCCAAGCCCATCTCCACACAGAGCCTCTTCCAAATTACAAAATAATCAAAAGAATGCATTTCTGCCGAGCTGCGCCCCACCCGAGATAAGGCAGCTCCTCACCTCAGCACCAAGGATTTCCTGTGAATGCTGCCACGTTCCAGAGGCCAGGCAGAGGCAGCCCCTGCAAGGGCAACTGGTTTGGGAGTGATCCCCAAGCTTTTGGGGCTTTGTGTGCTCCCTGCCCTGGTGCTGGATCCCTCACTGTGAAAAACGTGAAATGATTCATTCATGTTCTTATGGTAAATTGGAAAATTATAAAACTGTATAAATTTATATGAGGTATAAGTCTATGTTTTAGGAGACCTTGCAGCAGATGGTGAAACAATCAACCCTGAAAAAGCAGGCACCTCCATTCAGAAAAGAACAAAAGACTTTTGAAGAAGACTTGCAGCTTTCTCAAGTACCGGGAGGAGACCTATTGAGATAAGCTGGCACCAGCAACTCACACCTTGGTTGTCACCTTCACAGACCATCAAGCACCATCATCCATATCTCAATCATTTATCGACCTTAAGGATCTATAGAAATTGGACATTAACATTTGAACTGAGAAAAGAACTCTTTTCTGCTTGGTCGGGGAAACTCCTGAATTTGTATAGCTAGTTGGGAAACAATGGGAAATATGGGGAAATATTGCTGAGGGTAGAATAAAGTGTATAAAAACCAAGCCCCGAACCGGGCTGATTTGTGAACCGTAGGGGAGATAGCAGGCTGCCAGGTTCTGTATCTCACGGTTCACCCTTGGCATTTCCCGGGAAAACTCTCAAGTTTCTCCACTGTTGGTGGGTTTTCGAAATTGTGTGATTTGATCTTTATTAATAAACCAAATTATTATTCTAATTGGAATATTGTATTGGCATTTATAACACTCACTCTCGCCAGAAGGGAGTTTTGGGAGCTGATCCAGCCCCTGGAGCAGCTCCTGTGCTGGAGGCAGTGAGGGTTGGAGCCCTGGATGGGGCAGACAGCCATCCCTGTGTTCATTCAGGATTCCCCACACACACAAATCCATTTTCATGCTAACGCCTGCCCAGGAAACTCAGTGTCCTCCACCAGGGAAAATCCCGTCCTGTTCCAGTGCCCAGCACACATCCCACCAGAAAGCTTTCCACTGCTTTCATCCCATTATTTATTGCTTTGTTCCGTGTGCCCTAGAGGAGATGGTTTTACCCAACATCTTCCATTTTCTGAGCCAAAGGAGCCTCTGTGAATGCCTCCTGTCACTGCTGGGCTCTGCATTTTATACTGGGCATCACCACCGTGGCTACGAGCAGTAATTATGTGCCTAATTGCAGAGGTGGTGCTTTAATTACAGCCCTAATTCAGCCAGGGGCAAGCACTTTGGGTCTGCAGCTCCTTGGAGTCAGCAGGTCCAAACCTTCAGGAGGGCTCGCTGGATCACAGAGCACTTTTTGTGCAGCACCATCCTCAGTGCCATCCTCAAGGCCATGTGGGGAGCAAGGACAAACATCCTGCTGGAGGGCAGGCCCTGCTGGAAATGGGAAGGAATTTCCAGCCTAAATTTCCAAGCAGAAGGTTCATCCTGAAGCAGCAGTGAGGGTCATGAGAGGACAAAGCAGCCGGGGAGGACGTGGTAGGAAGGACTGTGTCCTGTGTTCCTTCTCACAGGCAACAGGGGAGGATTATCTGTCTGTGAAATAAATTCTGCTTTGGAGAAATATTCAAAGAGCTCCTGGGTGATGAAACCCTGGAAACTCTGAAAATTTAGGTTTTAAGGTTTTAGTGTATAGGGTTAACATGAAGAAATGGCTTTAACATGAAGATAAGAAGGTAAGAAATCAACAGCTGGGGTTGTCTGGGGTTTACAGCAGTGCAGCCCTGCTGCTTAGCTGGATCTGCACCACCACGAGACTCCCCTTCGAGGAGGGAGGACTGAGAAGCTCTAAATGACCATTTAGAAGATAAATTCCAACTGGGAAAAATTCAGCTGCTGAAGGGCCCCGTGCTTCTGGAGTAATCCCTAATAAAACTGAACTTCTGAGTACCTTCAGCTCCTCTTCTCATGAGGGTGTGTATGAATATTAACACATTTTATGTTAATCCCGTTTTCCCAACACCTTTTCCTGTACAGTGGAAATATATGAAGAAAAAAAGCAAAAATAAAATCTCACTTCTCAGTTCCAAAGCATCAAGGAAAGCGAGTGGGGAAGGGTGGCCAGCTCAGGCACATGAAACAGGAGATGTTCAGATAAGAACTCTTTAAGATGGGCTTGGGAGGGATTTATGACCCTGGAGACTTCTCTGAGCCTTTCCATGGGTTTCCCTGCAGTTCACAGGACAGCAGAGACCTAATTCACAGCCCAGCACCGAAAACTTGGACTTCCCTCAAAGAAAATGGAGGGGAAAAAAAGATATCAAAGAGATCAAAACTGTGTTTGCCTTGACATCAGAGATCAGATGGTGGCAAGGGCCTCAAAAGAAGAAAAGGCCTCAATTCTTCCCCTTCAATTCTTCCCCCAGTGTCCAACCTGTAAAAATTAATGTGTCAACAACCCCAAGAAAATATTGTCCCTATGACCTTCCTATTCCCCCTCAATTGGAGGCTGCTGCTCGTTATAAAAACGTTTTCTCTTGGTATTTCACATGATAGATTTGTAGGAAAAGCCATTACATTAATCAGCGTTAATTGATTTTCTGCACTGAATTACCCATCAAAGAAATCTTTATTCAGGGGCTAAAATGAGCAAAATCTCCCCCCCATACAAATCCTCTCTTCTCTGCAGAAATCTCAGCCCTTTTACTCCATGGCTTGAAATATTAATTCTTTTTGTGGTGGGAGGTAAGGTTATAAAGTGGCTGAAAGGATACTTTTCATCTCCTAGCCAGTGGTATATCTTTATTTATTTTATTTATTTTTTTTTAATGAGACTCCAGCTGAAGACTAACACTTGACTTTAGCAACTGCTGAGGAAAACTTATTAGCAGGGTGATATATGGGATCTTTTTCCTTCACAGATGGGCTCTCCCAGGTTCAAAAGAAAACGAGGTCTCAAGTAGCCTGTTCTTTACAAAAATAATAAAGTTTGACTTCAGGACAATGGTATGTGCCCTCGGGGCTGCTTCCCAGATCAGGAGGGGTTTGGGAGAGGCAGAAGATGTGCCCTGAGTGCACGGGTGAGCTCCTTCCACAGCCCTTCCTGCACAGCCCTGCCAGGCAGGGCTGGCAAAAACACCAGAGGTCTGCTCAGAAACACTGGAAATCTGCTCAAAAACACTGGGGATCTGCTAAAAAACACTGAAAATCTGCTCAAAAACACTGGGGATCTGCTCAGAAACACTGGAAATCTGCTCAAAAACACTGAAATCTGCTGAAAAACACCAGGGATCTGCTCAAACCACTGAATATCTGCTCAAAAACACTGAAAATCTGCTCAAAAACACTGAAAATCTGCTCAAAACCACTGAAAATCTGCTAAAAAACACTGAAAATCTGCTCAAAAACACTGAAATCTGCTGAAAAACACCAGGGATCTGCTCAAACCACTGAATATCTGCTCAAAAACACTGAAAATCTGCTCAAAAACACTGAAATCTGCTGAAAAACACCAGGGATCTGCTCAAACCACTGAATATCTGCTCAAAAACACCAGGGATCTGCTCAGAAACGCTGAAAATCTGCTCAAAAACACTGAAAAACTGCTCAAAAACACTGAAAATCTGCTCAAAACCACCAGAGATCTGCTAAAAAACACCAGAGGTCTGCTCAAAAACACTGGGGATCTGCTCAAAAATACTGAATATCTGCTCAAAAATACTGAAAATCTGCTCAAAAACACTGAAAATCTGCTCTAAAACATCAGGGATCTGCTCAAAAACACTGAATATCTGCTCAAAAATACCAGAGGTCTGCTCAGAAACACTGAAAATCTGCTCAAAAACACTGAAAATCTGCTCAGAAACACTGGAGATCTGCTCAAAAACACTGAGGATCTGCTCAAAAACACCAGAGATCTCTCAAACACTGAAAATCTGCTGAAAAACACCAGGGATCGGCTAAAAAACACCAGAGATGTGCTCAAAACCACTGGGGATCTGCTCAAAAATACTGAAAATCTGCTCAAAACGACCAGGGATCTGCTAGAAACACTGAATTTCTACTAAAAAACACTGGGAATCTGCTCAAAAACATTGTGGATCTGCTCAAAACCACAGAGACCTGCTCAGAAACACCAGAGATCTGCTCAAAAACACAGCAGCCAGTGGTATTTGGCCATTGCTCCCAGAGGGAATAAATCCTTACCATCAGGAATTAGCTTTATTCTGATCTAACATAGAGACTTCCCATCTATATTCCCCTGCACTGTAAAATTTTGGAGTTTTAAAATCTCACCCACAAGTTTCCAGGAGACAAATTTCACCCAGGAGATCTCTGTGGGACAAAGTGTAAAGAACATCAGGGACATTTTTTCATGGAAAAGCCTGAGGGATTTTAAAGCCAGGTGGAAGTGGCACTTGGGGACATGGTGGCCTTGGCAGTGCTGGGGGAATGGTTGGGCTCAGTGACCCATTTCCAGCACAAATGATTTTATAATTGCAGCTTCTTATTCCTTTTTATTCCTTTATTTTAATTTTATTCAAGCCTGAGGTGTTCATCCCTCAGTTTGCAGCCTGTGGGGCTGGAGAATTTGGATGTTTGTGGAAACGTGTCAGGCTGCTCTCAGGGAAGGGGACACACTTTGCCATCCTGCACTGCTTATGGCTGTTGGCAGGGAGCAAGGCCAAAATTCAACATTCCTGCTCCAGAATAATGACACTGTCCATTAATGATGCACTTATAAACACTTAATAAAGGCTACGTTTATTTATACGCACAAAACAGCCATTTTAATAAATGGCAAATCATTTTTATGGAGCCCAGAAGTTGCTCACAGCCCAGGTTTATAACCAGCTATAAACCCTCAGACTGATGTGTTTTAACTGATGTTTGACACATTCTAGCCATGTTTGCAATTTTCTCATAAAAATCTCCTAAATATTTATTTTCCATTTTTAACTCATTTAGAAGGGGAAGCATTACTCTGAAATGTGGCTGTTGCATACACATTTAGGATGCCTGAATAATTTTGTTTATTTGCTCTCAGCCCTCAGTTCTAAATGAACCGGCACATTTCCTTTTTATCTATTCATTTCATATTTATTATTTCTTTTCTTTTAAGGATAGAATCTCCAGTCCAAAAAGATTAATGCAAGGTTTAAGGTCTGGATCGTGTGGGTTTGTGCCAATATCATTGGTTATGGATGTGCAATTTAATTTTTTAATTAAATTGATTAACTATTATTAAAGCAGACCTTAATGTGCTGTGAGCAGCATACAGGGAAACAGAAATTCTTTTAATCCCCCCAGTCAGCACCAGTTCAAGCTCCAGTTCACACCAGTGCAGCATCTCCTCCCCATCCTCTGCCAGCCCAGAGCTGCCTTTGCTGTCTGTGCACTTCACTCGTGTCTCACCCCAGAGCAGCTCCTTCCTCTCCATTTCCACGGATCATCCCTGCAGATATCCCTGCCTCCATGGAATCCTTATCCCGATTTTCAGTGTCCTGGCCAGCCCTCCCCATCCGGCAGCTCCTGCTTTGAGTGCAGCCAGCGGGATGTTTCCATCTGCCCCCACCCCAAGCAATTTTCCACCCTCGTGTTGCATTTTAGGATATTTAACCACACAGTTCCAGGGAAATCTGTCATAACAGGCTCCCCAAGGGCTGCTTTTCGCTCCTCTTCCCTCTCCCTGGCTGCTGAGGTGGATTTTACAGGGAACAGCCCCCAGTGCTGGAGGGACACGCTGGGATGGACCTGGAAGGTTGACTCTGCCTCTTGCCAGCAGCTAGATAAAAAATACAGGCTCATCCTCTTTGCCACCCTCTCTGCCTCTAAACAGAGTGATGGGACAGGTTTTCAGGACCAGAAAAGTATTTTCTCCCTTCTATCCCCTCCCCAAGGAGAAGAGGGAAAAAATTGGCAAGGAAATAGGACCAAAATAAGGGAACATGGCAAGAAAAAGGGAGAGGAGCGTGGCTAAATGTCAGAATGCAAATCAGACAGAAAGCTCCTGTCCAGTTCTGGGAATAAGACAGAGAAGGGGAATTTCCACAGAATTTATCCCTCCTTTGCAAAGATCCCAACATCTCCAGTGGCTTTCTCAAGCTGTTCTGTTTCTGAAGGGTTTTGGAAAAGGCCAGGGACACAAACAAGCAATGAGCGATTTTCTTGTCTAGGAATCCTCCTGCTCTCATCCTGTACTGTTCCAGGGAATTCAACCTGCCCCTGTCTCTGCACAATCCAAATTTCAATTCTTCAGGGGCATTTGAAGAGCTCAGGCTGCCTGGTGGACTCGTCTGTCTGCAGTGATCTCAAACATGAGAGGGAGAGAGAGAATAATTTTCAGGAAAATATCACTTTAAAATATAATAATTTATTTTAATTTTTTTTAATAACCCCCCACATCCACACATCCAGCTTTTTTTTTTTTTTTCACCCAATGTATCCACAGAAGCAGAGCTGAGAATGGATAGCAGCTATTGGGAAGGAGACAGCAACAGCAGGGTGTGGGTTTGAAAATGAGGGTTTTTTTGGGATGAGGATGGAAATGTGTTTTAAGATGCTGGAGCCATCTGGGGGGTAGGAACAGCACAATAAACCAACACGTGTCCTCAGTGTGCACAGCAGGACATTTTCAGGGAGGTTTTGGAAGGTTTCTGCAGAAACTACTTCTCATTTAACCGTGCCAAGAGAGCCAACACCCTCCAAACTCTGATTTAACGCTGCCCTTGTTGAGCCAGTGGTAATTTTTTTCTCACTTGCAGTGGAGTTCATGACTCCATAACTACACAGGGCTCGGAATTACAGAAAGAGCAATTTCAAGAAAATGCCTAAAATATGTTTTCTGAGCTTGTCAAGGCTGTAATCTTGGTGTCCTCCAGAGCTGTAGGTGGTTACAAAATCCAAGGAATTCACCCAACCGAATCTGACCTCCTGTAAGTCTCCAGTGGGTACAGGGTAGGGTGCAAACACCACATGTGAGAGAAAGGGAGGTGTTTTAGTGTGTGCAGCTGGTTCTCAAGCTTCTGAAAATTATCAGTGCTATGAAAAGCTGTTTGTGAGCTCCAAAGTCCAAGTGAGAAGTCGACTCTTCGTTATTAATTTAGCCTCAAACTAATAATAACAATAACAATAACAATAAACCTTAAAAAATGAAAATGGCTGCTAAGCTCTGTAATCAATTCTTCCCTCATTGTAAATCTTGTGTGGTCTCATTTCTGCTGGGCCTCGAAACAGGAAATGTTGTTTTCAAAGGAAGGGTTACAAGGGAACTCTTTGTTATTTGTCCGTGAAACGCTTCTCACAACGCCGCCTTAATCCTGGATTAAGTAGGTGCTGCTGCAGCACAGGAATTAATTGCATCACGTGGGGGAGCACAGTTATTGATGAGCAGAACGACAGCAGAAATAACAATATTAGTTGGAGAGCTTCACCTTGGAAGGAGTTTCTCAGGAAATCAGGCTGGGGTGGCTTCTGAGCGGTTGCAGGCTCCAAAGAAGAAGAAACGTCCAGAGGTTTCATGAACACAGCAAATGCTGCTCCTAATTCTCTTAGAATCAGTCACAGACTGGTTTGGGTTGGAAGAAACTTTAAAAACCATCCAGCCCCACCCCTTGCCATGGACAGGGACACCTTCCACTGTCCCAGGTGGCTCCAAGCCCCATCCAACCTTGGACACTTCCAGGGATGAGGCAGCCACAGCTTCTCTGGGCAAAATCGTCTCCTGGGGTTTTATTTCTAGGTTTTCCTTGCTCCCAGCATATTCTGGAGAAGACAAATCTGCAGTGGCTGCTTGTGCCCCAGTGTCAACAAGATTTTTGTTGGAAGGACAAATTTGCATGGAAAATGCCTGGCCCAGACAGGAGGGGAGAGCTCAGGAGCTGAGCTTGCCTCTGTAATTCTCGTCTAAATCTGGGAAAGAGGCGTTCGAGGCTTCTCCCGGCGGAACTTTAAATATTGGAATCTCTTTCCCTAATAAACTGCTTTCCTAATAAACTGCTACCATATGTAAATGGAAACGTTTTGCTGACTCTCAATCCCACCCAGAGCTGCTCACTGGGGTGCTGCTGCCCTTGTACACGGCACATACAGCGCTATAAAAAGTAGCAGACTGTGTCCCTTTAATAAATTACACCATAAATTTTACAGACTTTACCCCGGTGACTTTTTAAATCTCGCTTTGGTTATGCAACATCATCTTGCAATAGGAAACATCCTTCAAGTGTTTAGGTTAGAGGAGCAGAATCTAACCCACTCGAGATATTTCAGAGTGTAATAAATAAATAGAATGTACCCTCTCTTCAGGATGAAATATGACACGCACAAAAGGGAGACAAGCAGCTTTGATAGCTGATGATAAGGGCCAGTATTTCATTTTCATTTTGTTCACCATCTGGTTTTTGTCCTAAAAATCTAATATCTATGACACTGACTAATTAACTTAAAATACATGAAATGCTGGAACAAGTTGCTTTGCCCTGAAATCTTCTTGTCCGAGAATTAAGAAGGAAAAATAACCCAGTTGTTTCAATAGTGATACAAAGCTCCCACCCAGAAACTTCCAGTGCACATCAATGCCCAAGAAATGAAGATGAGAAATGAAAACCTTCAGACCCAGATGACCACGGTTCAAAGTCTTTTTCTGCCCTCCTTTTAGTGACACAGTTGGTGACTGTGGACCAAAAATGGAACAGTTTCTTCTGCCAATACGGTGATAAATTTGAGTCTCTGGATAAGCCCATTCTGTCTTGTTCAGGTGTCCAGAGTGGTACTGGAAAGCCTCAAGTAAGAGAAAGAGGCATTTGTGCTGACTCCAGAGGCAGCTGGAAAAGTCATCAGCCTCTGGAACCCCATGGAAACGAAGGCACTGCACCGAGAGGAATAATTATCACAGTAAAAATGATTGGCAGGTCCAGAGCAGCGTCCACACCAGGGTTTGTAAACAGTGGAGGTCAAATCTGAACCTGAGGAAAGCAGGAGGTGCCCCATTAAAACCAGTCCTGAGTTTGGCCGTGGTTCTTGAGCTTTGGGGAGGGAAGCACAAACTCTTCAGCCATTCAGGAGTGAACACCACTGTTTTTGTGACTTCCAGCCCTGTTTTCCATCCTGCTGCAGCTTCACAGTCAAGGTTTCTGGGCATGTGTCCCAAGACAAGGGGATGCTAATTCATATTTGGGATTGGAAGGAGAGAGGAAAAGCTGGATCTTAAACAGCACTGCCCACACAAATCCTCATGTGTGAGTTCCTCCCTGCTGTGATCATGGCACCACCGCAGCCTTCCAGGGTTTTTCCATGTTTTTTGTAGGTTTTGACCATTATCAACAATATTATTTATAAAATGATGTCATTGCCAAGGGGTTTTCCTGTAATTTAATGGACACAGTTGAGCATTTTTTTTCCAACAAGAAATGAAAGTTTTTCTTTAGGAAGATGCAACACCTGAGTGTCAGCAGAAGACAAAGTTGCTTCCGTAATGAGATCTAAGAACCACAAACAAATGAAGAGAGATGCTTGAAAAGCCAAGAAAAGTGGAGAATTTGTCATTAGTGGGGAACGGAGAAGCACAAAAACGAGAGGGACACTGCAATGAGCCACGTCTCCCGTGTGGTGCAGCATGGCTGAGCCCTGCCTGCTCCCAGCCAGCTCACAAAGGGACCATCCAAACTGGCTCCGGAGATCCTCAAAGAGCAGTGGAAGAGCTGGGCTGGAAAAGGGAACCTCAGAGCCTCCGTGGATGGGGCAGCTCCCTGCTCACACAGCAAAGCTGGGAGCTGTGTCGAGATAAGCCCAGCTTAAACCAGCTCTGGGCTCTGAAGAGCTCTCCAGCTTCCAGCAACAACCCTGGGGTTTTTTTGCTTTGCTTTAGCAGAGAAAGAGGCCTCACCTGGGGCTGTAAATGTGGCCCTTGACACGGCAGAGTTTTGGGAGGATCCATGAATTTCATAAGTTTTTGTTTACCTTGAGAGTGAGCTCAGGGCTCCCTTTGAGTCCCGCCCTGGGCTCTTGACTGTCCTTTCTGTGTGCTGCACACAGTAGTTGGACATGGTCTGGAGACCTCTGGAGTTGTTATTTTTCATCAGGAAGATGGCTTTTAGCTGCAGGGGTAAACCTCACTCCATGCTGGGCAAATGTTGGGTGGAAAAATATTTCACAATAGGAAACAAGTTGGAATAAGTCAGAAAAGAGGAAGTCAACCAATCCACAGCGCTGTTTGGGATTGGTGTAATATTTCAAAGTTCCCTGTTTTGAAATTATTAGACCACCAAAAAAGTGAAAGGCTGCCAAAAATTACTGTAAAAGGTAATAATTGTTAATAACTTGGCATCTGCTTGCTCATTTGAGCTGCATGGGTTTGGCATTCATTAAAGACAACATTGTAAGTAAATAAAGGAGCAACTGCCTGGCACATAACATTTTTAACCACATCATAACTAAATATTAAATGTGAGGTTTAAATTCAATTTATAGTTTAAATAAGGATCTTTGCAGTAACTTTAAGGGAAAAAAATAAGAGTCAACCCCATAAACAGTGAGTCATAAGAAGATTTTGAAGAAATAATTGCAGTGTCCTTGACCTTGAAATGATCCTTTTTCTGAATTAGCACAGGAATTTAATTAAAGCTTAAAAAAAAAAATAAAAAGCTTTCATTTTAGATTTGAGTTACCAAATATTTAGAGATCCAGTGCCCAGGCAAGCCAATGGAAACATTCCTGCTCCTTTCAGTGAGCTTTGGATCAGGCCCCGCACAGCTTTGGGTGTCTCATTTCACAGGATGGACCCAAGGTCACCGCGGGAGAAAATGTTCTCCCTTAACCCAACCTGATCTGAGGTCGCACACCCAGGGATCCCAGAGAGGCTGCCCAGCAGGGACAGGGCAGGGAGGAGCCACCTCTGTGCCTTGCTCAGCTCTGCAGGTGATCCAGGTGGGCACACAGAGCTCTGGGCTCTCTCTGAGCTGGGGCTGTTCTGACGCGCCAACAAGGTCCCCAAATCACTGCCCTCACCCCTGCAGAGCTGCAGCACGTTCCTGCCAGCCTCTGCCTCCCTCCCCTTTCCAGCAGAGCTGCAGGACTCACAGCTCCAGCGTGTCAGAGACTCATCCAGAGGTCACTGAGGTCAGGGGACACCTTTTCCATGGGCTTCAGTGGGCTTCGGACCAGGCTCTTACTCACCACTAACGAGTCAGCATTTACCAGCAGTGATATCCAGCAATTTCCTGTTCCCAGTAGAGGGTCAGTGGTGATAGCTGGGGTGTCATCCAGTGGTTACATTTGGTGTTTCTGACCTCTAAATGAGCTCCTCTATCCCGTTCCTGCACGGCCAGGGCTCTGTTCTTCATGGCTTGGGATGCAGGGGAGAGGGGAGCAGGCTGCAAGGAGTGCAGCTTTCCTTGCTCCCCTCATTCTTGTTGTGATCTCAAGCAGAAGATAATTTTTATGGGTCTTCAAATAAAAAAAAAAAAAAAAAAAATAATAATAATAATAATTTTTAAAAAATGTAAAAATAAAAAAACCACAAGACAAAAAAACCCCACCAAAACAAAAACCCACGATTTTTATTTTTATTTTAAATCTTTTTTCTAAGGTACGAGTGAAATTCCTACCCTCCTTCTCAAGTCAGGTTCACAATGAAGAGAGAGGCAATTTTGCTTAAGTCAGGAGAAAATAAGGACAAACTGGAAAGAAGTCCCAGCACACAATCAACAGTGTCATCTTTCAAAAGAAATTTCTGCACGCTCAGAAGGATCAATGTCTTCTTATTTTGGTTCAACAGAGGCTTGGTTTATTACACAGCTTTTGTTTTTACTAGTGCAATGCACTAAACTGTTTTCTCAAGACTTGCCAAACAGTTTAAAACGTAATACCATTAAATTTGGGGTCCTACTGGGAAAAGTAATGCAAACTTAATTAAAGTTAACCAGAGTTTTCTCCCTGTGCAGCCCCGTGTTTCCCTGTGCTGGAGTTTGCTCGTAAAGCACTTGTTTGCTCTGAGCAGTGCTCAGGCTGGAAAGGGTGCTGGGACTGCCAGGGTGGGAGATGGTGAGGAGAGAAGGGAGGAACGAGCAGCAGGAATAAAAAAAATAACAATCCCCAAAGGCTGTTTTCTTCCTCTGGTGTAAATTATTTCAATTTTCATCCTAAGCTTGATTGCATCCCCGCCGCTTTCCTGGGATGGGGTTTGGAACACAGTGTGGTGTCTCCAAGGGGAGTGAAGGCTCCAGCCCCAGAAAACAGCTACAGGGGTCAAACATGAATCTCTGCAATGTGATCTTTGCAGCCTGAATCTCTGTAATATTTCTTCTGTGGCTTCTCACTGTTTCTACCTGCTTCTCCCCCTGCCAGCCCTGTGGGGTGGCTCCTCTGCGTGTGGCAGTTCCCTCTCTGCTGGCAGAGCCTGGCAGGGACTGAGGGCTCCAAAAGGAAAGGATGAGCTTTGCCCACAAGAGCTGTGACTCTGCATCCTGCATTCCTGAGCACGGGGAGGTGAAACTCTGACTGCAGCTCCACGTCTCGAGTGTAAAACAAATCTTGTGTCCTTATAGAACATTAGATATTCCCTGATGTCTTGGGAAAAGGGTGAGAACACGGCCCTGATGTTTGGCTGGGTGCCCACGTGGGTAATTGGATATTTTGCCCATCCAATTTTGCCCTGTGGTCTGTGCTGGATTCTTGTCCCTGGACTTGCTCAAAAACCTGGGGGCTGCAGCCCAGAGCTGCAGCATTTGAGTGGAGCATGCAAAGGAAAAACAAATGTTGAATTCCTCTAGAGATTAATTTTGACCTGGAAACGGTCAGGTTACAGAAAAAGGTCCTCTAAATGCCATCTTTTTGGCATCTATTGGGCAGAAGAGGCTGGAAATTTGGGAGCAGCACTGAGCCATGCAATGGGATTAGGAAGGAAATCCAACTGACTGGCCCAAAATTCCAGGATGCCATTCCCCACCATGGCTGGGGTGGGCTAGGAAGCACTGATAGCAGACTGAGGGAATGTGAAAGTTACTTTGCCATGTTTTTTGTCTGGGATTTTACCTCACCCTGGTACTCCATCTATTTTTAGTCTCCCAAGCAAAGCTTATTTCTGCCTCAGGCATTATAACACACTTTTCTGTAGCCTGAATGAGTTTATTACATGAGGTGTTGTGAGCAGCATTGGCAAGAAAAAAAAGAAAGGAGTGGAAAGTTTCCATAATACATTCATTTTTAAAAAAGAAAACTTTTATTGATTGTTCATATCCCTTCTCTTTATCACCAGCCTCAGGGTTGAGTTTCCAGGCCGTACATCTTGCAAAGCGACAGGTAGTGATGATTGTGTAAATGGAAAGTTTAATCTTTGAGCTGTTGGATTAGAATTCTGCTGCTCAGGTCAGAAAAAAAAAAAAAATAATGAAGCTTTCTTGTGATCTATTTGTTCAGTTAGAATTCCATGAATTTTGAATAGTATATTTAGACTGGTATTTTTAACTTAGTAGGAGTAATTAATTATTTACCTTAAGCTAGAAGTATGCAGGAAATAAGCAAACAGAAACAGAGATGGCATTGAGCAATGGAAGGATTCACTATGGGTTATATGACATCTTTGAACTTTTACTGAACATTTTTTATTGTTTCCCATTTATAGCAGATACCTGTACTGGCTCTGACCAGTAATTTCATATTCATCACCATTTCTCAGCTAAAATTTGGAGCTCTAATAGCGTGCACGATATTCCATTTACAGAGAGTCTGCAATGCTGTAGTGGAAGCAGCCCCACTGCTGCTGAGACTGAGATTTTTTTTGCCTTGATCAGATAAAAAGTAAAATGATGCAGCTTCAGACCACTCCTTTACTTTTTTCTTTCTCTCCCTAATTAGAAATTAACTTCACTTTCCCTGAAGGTGGGGACAGAGATTGGTTTCAGGTCTGCCCGTGAAGCACTGAAGGCTTTTGAAATGAGGATGTAAATAAGGATGAAATATTTATGTAGGCACAAAAATATTCTTGGATTAAATTCTTGTGAAGGAGAGAGGTAGTTCATGGGACTTTTTTTTTTTTTCCTTGCTGCCACCTCATG
Source organism: Prinia subflava (assembly GCF_021018805.1). NCBI lineage: Eukaryota > Metazoa > Chordata > Aves > Passeriformes > Cisticolidae > Prinia > Prinia subflava. The sequence continues at coordinate 18,476,110 of NC_086259.1, forward strand.
GAAACCTGGAGCATCACCACTGGCGACTTGTTTTTGTTTTCCCTCCCACAGCACTGTGACACGAACCCTCTGGAGATCACCACTGTGTTGATAAGAGGACAAGAATAGCATTTAGGTCCTTGGAGAATACATTTGTTCCCTAAAAGCTGCCCTGGTTGTGGAGCCCTCACTTTCCCTGCTGTCCAAGCCAGACGTGACCAGGGCTGCAAAGCCACAGGTCCCTGCTGGCGGGGGCACTTCCTGACCAGAATCGAGCACTGGGACTTCTTTCTTTCCACTACCCCCGGAGAACAACAAATTTTTGGGAGCAAACTACACGTACATGGAAAGTTCCCATTTCCTCCCCAAAATAACAAAACAAAACAGAAAAAATCCCCCCAAAATAAGGCTCTTGTCTCCTCTGTTCCACGGCCGGGGCAGGTCCCCGCTTGCGCGATTCCGTGGCCCTCGCCTTGGCTGTCTGCCCAAAACTCCCGTCTGTTTTCCAGACAGGAAATATGAATCAAAATAACATGACATAAAAACAGTAATTAGCTTTTGTGTGTGAGGCTGCTAAGGCCTTAATGAGGAACAGGCTTGTAATAAAACTCTTGGCTACTCTCTCCTGAACTCGCTCTGTCGCTCACTCCCCTTTTCAGTTCATCATTTATTTTCTTGCAGGGAGAAGTGAGGAGAGGAGGAGACACTATCTGTAAATTGATCCTCCCCGCCCTTGTTAAATTATCAAGGAGTCTATAAATGTTTTGACAGGGGTTTTTTTCCATTTGTTTTGGGCTATTTCTGTCCCACCCACAACGCTCATTTTTCGCTGTCATCTTTTGCTGCCATTCAGGGCATCCTAAGAGCTTTGGCTTGAGCAACAGCTGAGGCTTGAATGAAAGTGGGGGATCCTACAGGTCACCTGAGGCTGGCACAGCTTCCAAGGATATTTTCTGGATGGTGATTCCATCAAGCCACCCAGGGCAGGTGTGGTGTGTCCGAGCATCTTTGTGCCTTTGAGCAGAGCAAAGTGGAGCAGCAGGGTCACCACGAGGCCAAGGGAGGTGGGCTGGGATCAAGGGTCACTTTTGCAACCTTTAAGTTAAAAAAAAAAAAAAAAAAAAAGGTGATCTCACAAGGAAAATATTTAATTTCTGCAGGAAGAAGCTTCAGGTCACAGTAAACTCCTCTCAGAGTGGCCTCAGACTGGCGTGTGAAGACAGAGCTGTGCTGTGAGAGCTCCAAGGCGGGCAGAAGTGTAAAACTCCTGGAATTTTCTGCATCAAGACAAGTTTGCTCATGCAAAGAGCTGTGTCCCCTTCCAGACAGATGTATTAGTGACAAGTGATATGACATTATAGTTCTGCTGGAACTTAAGAGCACCAAATACCTGCATAAACCCTTCTTTGACACCGCTTTTCCTGATAAAACTATTAAAAAATCACTTTGTGTAGACCTTAATAATTTTCCTGTCCATGTCTCTGCATGTTTGTTGCCTCCCCACTGATTTTCTGAGTTGCAATTAAAAATCCCTTTGTGGTCAGTGCATTCAGAGCTGCAGATCTGTGGTGGCAGCCACAGACTGCAGTGAATTTTAGCAAGGAATGGTAAAATTTCTCTGGGATCTGTCATCATCCATGCCCACAGCGCCCTGCTGGGAGCAGATCTGATGGGTTTCATCAAGTGAGAGGAAAGAGAGAGGTTTTGTCTCTGCTTCCAGAGCCTCTGCCCTCATTTCCCACCTCTCCATGGACATAGCACAGAAGAGACCTGGTAGGAGCATTTGGAGAGACAATCCACAGAAAGTCTCCCATGAAACCAACCAGGAATCCTCCTGGAAGGATTTCTGATAGGATTTACCTCATGCCAGTGCCCTGAAAGAGATGCTCACCAATTAATTAACAACTCTACGAACACCTTGGTTCTTATGGTTTTTTTTCCATTGCTTGGTGCTCTAGCTCACAGCTGGCAAAGCCCAGAGGTGCTGCTGGAGTCAGGGAAAACAAATTCTGGGAAACCTCAGAACGTGCTGCAGTTTTTAACTACAAACGCTGCTGTCCATGATAACATCAGATTGGAGGTAGCAGGAAAAAAAATTTCCCTGGCAATTTTTCAATGGAAAATGCCATCCAGTTGAAATCCAGACTTCTGATCAGAGTATGTTGTTGTCAATGAAGTTTTGCCTCAGTTTTTTAAAAAAGATTTGTTTTGACTACTTTGAAGTGTTGTGTTTGGACCTTGTCAGAGTGAAATGGATTGATTTTCTGTTCTAAGTGTCTTTTCATAACAGCAGTAATTTAATTTTATGCTTTGAATAATGTATGTTACAAAGGAAGGTATTTTGTTCTGATTTGGTTTTATCAGTACAGGCTATTTTATTTCATTCCAAATAATTATTTTTAATGTGGTTGAAGAGAAAATGTGGCTTTCAAAAGTTTTTTCCTCCTGATTTGGCACTAGACCAAATTTTGAAATGTCAGAATTTCGAGTGGCCTTCCAGTGAAGTGCAACCCATTCCACGGCATAAAGCAAGAAGAAAACCCACATAAAGCAATCAAATTGATGTAGACATTTATTACTTGTGAGAGTTGTAAAAGCATCACATGGCTTTCTCATAAAAAGTCATAAACCCTATTTACAGTCCCTGCATTATTATTCTAGTAACTAAAACCAGGGACTCTATGAAAGTGTTCAGTGAATTCTCTCCCAACTCTGCTGGAAATGCAGAAAATGCTCCCTGTTCTCAGAGCAGGGGGATCGTGTTTTACACGTATTTATTTATTGTGTTTACCTCTCACACTCAGAGCTTGGCCCCCACCCAAGAGGTCAAAGCTATAATTACTCGCATTTCATGATAACAAATGCAGAAATTAAATCAGCAAAGTGCCCTCATGTTTTGAGGAAAACTGGTGGTGCTTAGGTTACGTTTCAGCACTCAAGAGGCTTAAATGTTTTAGTAGGAAAAGCTTAACCCTGCCTGCAGTGTAGCATCCAACACTCAGAGCCTGGGGAAGTGCGTGGTTACAGGTGAAATTCATTTGGAATTATCATAAAGATGGTAACAGGCATTAAAAAAAATCCACGTAGTTTTGGATCAAGCACAGAAATACATAGGGGGAAAAAAAAGAGATATTCAGGGAGCTGGGCTGTCCGTGAACCAGAGCTGTTGCTATTACAAACACATTGTCTGGGAGTGCTGTCATCCCTGGAATAGAGAGAGGAGCTTTAGAGCCAGGACAAAGCTTCCCTCGGAATTTCTGGTGTGAGGAACCTTCGTATTGCCTGCATAAATGACACCCCTCCTTCTTTAGGGGAAGTCCAAGGCCCCTCCAAGGCAGGATCAGCTGGAAATGTTTGAGGAGAAGGGAAGGGAAATGGGAATGGGAAATGGAAATGGGAATGGAAATGGGAAATGGGGAAAGGCAAAAGGAAAGGGAAAGGGAAAGGGAAAGGGAAAGGGAAAGGGAAAGGGAAAGGGAAAGGGAAAGGGAAAGGGAAAGGGAAAGGGAAAGGGAAAGGGAAAGGGAAAGGGAAAGGGAAAGGGAAAGGGAAAGGGAAAGGGAAAGGGAAAGGGAAAGGGAAGGGGAAAGGGAAAGGGAAAGGGAAAGGGAAAGGAAAAGGGAAAGGGAAAGGGAAAGGGAAAGGAAAAGGAAAAGGAAAAGGAAAAGGAAAAGGAAAAGGAAAAGGAAAAGGAAAAGGAAAAGGAAAAGGAAAAGGAAAAGGAAAAGGAAAAGGAAAAGGAAAAGGAAAAGGAAAAAAGGAAAAGGAAAAGGAAAAGGAAAAGGAAAAGGAAAAGGAAAAGGAAAAGGAAAAGGAAAAGGAAAAGGAAAAGGAAAAGGAAAAGGAAAAGGAAAAGGAAAAGGAAAAGGAAAGGGAAAAGGAAAAAAGGAAAAGGAAAAGGAAAAAAAGGAATAGGAAAAAAGGAAAAGGAAAAAAGGAAAAGGAAAAAAGGAAAAGGAAAAGGAAAAGGAAAAGGAAAAGGAAAAGGAAAAGGAAAAGGAAAAGGAAAAGGAAAAGGAAAAGGAAAAGGAAAAGGAAAAGGAAAAGGAAAAGGAAAAGGAAAAGGAAAAGGAAGTCATGCTCCTCCTGCTGGCTTTGAACCCACAAAATGTGGACTTTCGGAACATCACCCTCTTGACTGTAACTTAACTGCTGGTGGTTTCTTAGTTTATTTTCTCTCATTTATCATCCTTTACAGATCCAGCAAGTTCATCTAAGAGTGTGAGTGAGCTTTGCTGAGCAGCCGTGGAGGATCTCTGGGGAAGTCTGTCCCTCGTGGGTTTCCCACTGGTGTCATGGCACTGGCTCCATCCAGCTAGAGCAGCTTTTTATAACCTTGCCATGGTTATTTTCAACTTCTTGCTTCTATACAGGACCCATACACAAGCCTAGGGCTAAAAATACTTGAATCCAGCCAGATTTCCCTAACAGACCTGGGAACTTGCATCTGTTGTCTGAACTGGGCCAGAAACTGATTTCCAGAGTCTGAAACTCGGCTCAGTGCAGTGTCTCAAACAAAGGAAATGTTGGAGGATGGCCCTGGGCAGTTCAGAGGTCCACCACCACTCTCCCATGGATGTAGTGAAGTTACACCCTGCTGGCTCACCTCACCTGTGAGTACCTCCAAAAAGCTGTCAAAATTGCTTTTCTGGCTGTTAGGAAGGGTTAAAATATCCGAGCCGTGCAAAGAAAATAGTTTAAAAAACCATTAAACAAATAGCAAAGTCTCCTTCTCAGAGAGGAGGTGCCCCTTGGGCTGCCAGAGGACAAGTGCTGCTTTCCCATCCCCTTGGGAAATCCAAGGATATCTGTGCCACGCCCTCCTGGACCCCGTGCCTGCCCACAGCATTCCCTGACTCCTGCACGGGCTCGGAAGACACATGGAATTAGTCTTTATGATTCAATTATGCTGCGGTAGATCTTGGACGTGTGCAATATACTGAGAGCCTTTGGGAGACCATCAAAATTTAATAGGGAAAGTATGGCATTTTTTAAAAAATTTTACTTCCAGCCCTTGCTGTCAAATGATTTGTTTGCTGTTTCTATAACCATGCTGCAGTGCCACTGAGGAGGTACAGGGACAGGAATGAGCTGGGCTGGATAATCCAGTTGCAAAATGGGATCATGGATTAACCCCTCCAGTACCACTCATTGGGATTTCCAGATGTCCAAGGAAAACCTCCAGGTGTGACTGACAGTGGAAAACTGCCTTCCCCTGTGAGATAAGAGCAGTGGCTGCGTTGCTTTGTGCCTCAGATACCCTGGTTGCTAAGTTTGGGGTTAACTGTCCACATAAAAATATTTTAGAGGTAATTGTTCTGCTGGTTCAGCTCTGCTCTTGCTCTGGTCTTCTTGGAAATAACGATGGATATGGAACTTTCCTTGCTATGCCATTTCTACCACTGGCACGGCCTTTCCTCCACACTCTTGACCTCCTCTTTGGCTTATTTCTCTTGGAATTACTCATCCAAGTCTCCAGTCTCTCCTGGTTCTCCCAGGAGTTTTAAGATCAGATATTTAGCATCCTTCATCATGCATTTGCCAAGGGCTTGGAGCTTGTGCCTTCCTCCTCCTCCATGTGCTTCCTACCTGAAGTCTGGTCAGGCAGTCTCCTCTGGTTTATTATAAATATCCCAATCTGCCCATTTAACAGTCGTTCATCAAATCCAATTTGTTCTTTTCAACCCAGCCCTTCTGAGGTCTTGCTCACCTGCCACACAATAAAATTCACCTCTTTTTACCTCCCTCAGGGTCCCATTTCCACCTCTCTTTGCAGCTCCTCTGTCAGCACCTGCCACCTTGAAATTGTCTTTTAAGCAGCTCTGATTACACAGTTCTTGTTCTACCTATTTAGGCCTTCTGCACTGAACATCTGGCAGGGACAATGTGCAAGCCAGGATTTCATTTCACGCTGAGATATCCAGAAATCCATCCCCTCACTGCTTTAGGAATTTTTCCTTTGAAAAAGCACAAGTCTTCCTTTCCTCTCTCCCGACGACTTCTCTTTTATGCTCGGGGTACAAGTGGTGTTCCTCAAGGAAACACTCAGCACTCCCTCCTTTTCCCTCTCGCTCCGTTCAGCTCCTAAGGAATTTGCTGCTTCCTTTTGGAGGTCCAAAAGCCACACAGCACTAATGTGGCGTTGAGCTCGTCATGGGCTGGCAGCAGTGAAATGACTCTCAGTGTTCCTGCTTCAGCACCACCTGCTCCCCAACCCGCCCCACTCAGGCACCACGATTTATTTTTGTACTAATGGCAAAATACACTGAAAAATAAACAGTGTGCTCTTCCTCTACGGTTATTTCCTTGAAGAGATGGCCCTGGAAGAGAGCTCTGAGTGGATCTGTACCTATGAATCACTGCAAAGAGTCTGCAGCTCCTGCTGCTAATCCCAGTGTGGAAAGAGAGGTGGGGGGTGTGTTGTGCAGAATCCTTGACGTTTGCATCTGCCTTTGATCAGGGAAAGGGTAAAAAAGGAGCAATATCACTTTACTCAGACAGGAGATGGTTCCAAACCATGTTACACTCTGTACAATAATGGTTTTGAAAGATGACTCATTCGAGCTTGTCAAATTAGCCATTACATTTGCATAGCTCCTGTGGGAGCTGTTTCAGTGAGCACAGAAACCTAAAAAACAACTCAGGCACACGGAAAGAGACGGAAATTCCTTTTATCCTCAGCGCTTCTTCTCCCATCAGAGAGGCAAAGGGACAGGTAGTGAAACACATCTCCTGAACATCTTCCCACTGGAGATTGGGAAACATTTTGTCAAAGTTCATTTCATGTCATGTGTGTAATTAAAAAAGCAGTTTTCTGACCAAGAAGATGTTTGGTGAGGACACAGGAGCTGATCACTCCAACACTTGTCCAATATTCCTGATGCATCCAAGCCATTGCATCCAAGCCATTGCATCCATCCAAGCCATTGCATCCAAGCCATTGCATCCATTCTTGGTGCCTTGGCTCCTGGATCTGCAATCAGAATCCACTCTCTACTCCCCAGTGAAGCACAGCTCCCTCCTGCCAAGGCTGGTGTTGAAGTGTTTGGGGCTTCCCAAAGCCAGATATCTCTGTAATCCTGTATTCCTGTTAACCTCCTCACTTGAACGTCCTTGGAATGATCTTTCCTAAGAGGGATGACAAACTGATGAGGGTTGAGCCTCAGGAAAAGCAGACTTGAAGGGGAAGAGGAGGGCGTTTAGCTGAGTTCTTTCACTCAAATCTGAACATTAACACATAGCTCCAAATCAGTCAGTCCTTTGCACTAATGCCTGAGTTTCTGCCTCAGAAAGATAATTTTGGCATCATTTCTGTACCCGCTGTGGTGTGAAGATCCCAAGGAGCACTCACTCACTTTGCACTGAGCTCCTGGGATGAGACTGGGCTGGATCTGCTGCTCTCAGCCATCGGTGTAAAGACTCAGAGTGGGTTTTCTGGAACTCAGCTCCAAGGTAGATGTGACTCTTGGCATAGAGGCTCTGTCCCTTGCCATGTGCACATCCTGCCACTCAAGATTGAGCTCTGAAGTCCCTGTTCCAAACCTGTTTTAATTATCTTCATTTCCCCTCTCACAGCAACCTGAGTCTCAGTACAAGCAGTGGACAGAAGAAACAGAATTTTTACATCATGTCTTGGCATCTTTCTCTCTTTCTCTCTTGTTCCCAATCTCCTTTCTCGTAACTGGGTTGGGTTTGGCTTTTTTTTTTTTTTTCCTTCCCCTTCTTTTTTTCATTTCAACCATGACTTGAAAAGATTAAAGCCTGACTTTACTACTTAGGAAAAGGGACCTCTGCCAACAGGGTGTCCTTCAGATGGAGAGGAGCAGTGGGAGACTGCAGGGCTTTGAAACAACAGCTTTAACATGTGGGGATTGCACTGCACTCAATTTTTTTCCTACCAGGGGCTGGATTCTCTCTCCCCCACTCCTGTTGGATAATACTTTTGCCCATGTCTAAACCTCAGAAGGACAACTTGCAGAGCAAGGCAGCAGGTGGAGGTTGCCAGTCTGTTAAATTTTGTAACTTTCTTATTTAATGAAAAATCTGTGTCCTTTTGAGACCTTTTATAGTTCACATTCATATTTATGTAATATGCTCATTTTTACGTCTTTTTGGTGTTGCTGCTTTGCTTAACCTAGCACAGAACAAGGTTTGACTGGTTTATGGTAGGAAATCTCAAGGAAAATGGGCTCTGGAAGGGAGGAACCTGTTCTGGTGGAGCAGAGAGGGGACCAAAGTGGTGCAGAACCGAAGGGGACTGAGCTGCCCCGGCCGTTCAGCCAAGGCAGTGACTGGCCCCTGTCACATCCCTGCCAAGGACTTGTGTCACCACTGCCTGGAAAAGCTTTTTGGGGGAGCTCTGGCAAGTTCAGTTCGTGCTGTCTGAGATCTCAATGACCCTTCCAGCATCCCTCATCTCTGTGCCAAGGCTTGCCCTGCCAGCAGAGAGTGCAGCAGGCATTTCAGCACTGGAAGCTGTTGACTCCAGGGCAATGCCCCTGGGTTAGTCCTTGGTGCAGCGTGGTTCTGATTAACCCTCTCCAGTTGTATCAGTGAGGGTCAAGTGTGTGCTGCCATGAATCTCAGCTCTCTTTCTGACATCCCCTGGCTCGTGCTGTGGTGTTTAGGGGCTGTCTGGCTCCTCCATGCATTTCCAGTTCTCCTATGGATTTGTTGCCATCGTGATGGGCTGCACGACTGAGCAGCCCCTGCTGCAAGGAGGCAAAACTGATTTAACTTGCACAGAAACCTCTGTTGCTCATATCCACCTTTATCTGCCTTAGAAAAAGGAGATCTTGTACTTCAGGTTTCCCTCTGACACCCTCTGGTTTTGCCTTGGCAGTGGAGGGTCCCTCATCTGCCCCAGAAAAGAGCAGGGAGCAGTGGCAGGGGTTTGGGGAGATGCTGCCACTGCCCAGTCATTTCCATATTTCCATATTTCCCCCCTTTACTTTCATATATAATGTTTATTTTTAATATTAATATAATTTTCATCCTTCCCTCTACCACAGGTCTTCATTTTAGATACAGACCTTTAATGGAGATGATTGTCTAGAAGGAAGAAAATATATGAGCATGTGCTCACTGCCTGTGAGAGGAGGAAGGCTCTTCAGCAAGAGGGAGGAAAAACATTTTTTTTTGGGTAATTTGCTGTAAAATTAGTCAAAACCACTGATGACTCCCAGTGGCATAGGGGTTTATTATAAAGGCAGAGTTTTATGCTCACCTGCAGGTCTGTTTTTCATGTTTTATGCAGCTCTGCACCCACCACAGTCCTCACCAAAAACCCCCTCTGCCCACCAGAGGAGCCATCAGCCTAATTCATGTAGTCACACTATTTAGACCTTGAGCAAGTTTTCTCAGCTATGGTTATGTACAAGGTATAAATATTTTCCTTGTGAAGCACAAACACCCTGTACCCTTCTGCTTAGGCACCCTCTCGAGGAGCTCACATGAGAGCTGTTAATCAGCACCATATTTTGAGGACTGTGTCTTTTATTTATTATTTTTTAATTTCTTCCTTTTTTTTTTCTTTTCTTTTTCAGAAAAACAAGCAGCTCCATACTCACAATTTTATTTTCAGGTTGCTGTTGACACACACTCTCCTGACCAGTCAGGTTGTATTAATTTCCCTGATAAGCACCACGAGTGTTGTTACAACTCGTGTTTCATTTCCAGCCTCCTGTTCAGAATTCCAGCTCCTTCATGGAGCAGATACAACCAGAGGAACTTGGTGGACTAGGTGAAGACCAGGCTGCTTGACTTACCTGGCACTCGTTCTTTTGGTTTTCCTTCCTTTCCCTCAGAAAGTTGGGATTACAGATCACCCAACCTGAGGGAGGAAAAAGCTAAATAATAACAACAAAAAAACTTCTTTTTCAAGAGAAGATTTTTTTCTGTATTTCAAAGAAAACTGGCATTGCAGCATCTGTGGGTTTCCTCAGACCCTGGAGATTGCAGTGACCTTTGGGATGGATTGTGGGCCATCAGAAGTTAAATATGCTGCCTTTGGTTAGCTCGATGTGAATTATGACTGTGGAATGCTGAGGTCCATGTTCCTGATATATTTAGGTATAACCAATGGTTGTAACATAAAATTAAATCAACAGATTGCTGGCTGGCAAAATGAAGGCTGAGCGCTGCTGCAGGCCACAGTGTGATGGAGTTACAGTCAGAACCTGGTCACTCACTCGCCCACAACTACAAAATCTGCAATTTTGGGGACCCTTTTCTCCAAATCCTTCCTCACTTCCCAGTAGATCTGCACAGATTTGAAATGGCACAGCCCAAAACCCACGGGGACATGAGGCCAAGAGCAGAGAGCTCCAAGCCCCATCCAACCTGGGCTTGGACTCTTGCAGGGATGGGGCAGCCACAGCTGCCCTGGGCACCCTGTGCAGGCCCTCACAGGGAGGAATTTCTCCCTAATATCCCATCTAAACCTGCTCTCTTCCAGTTAAACCCATCCTCCCTTGTCCTGTCCCTGCACACCCTCTGGAAAAGCCTCCCCGTATTTTTTGTAGGCTCCCTGGGTCTGAGCTTGATTACAGTTTCCGAGGGTCTTTCTGATGGTTTCTGGCTCTAAGGTTGATTGTTATTTCAAAAATCTGTTTCATGCTCATGCCCAACATCTGCTAGGGCTGAGCCCTGCTTGGAATACCTTGTTTTCCTTGGATTTGGGAAGGTGCTAAAGTTTCCCCGAGCAGTTGTGGCTGCAGGACCTTCCCAAGGAGCACCAGCTCTGCCCTTTGATCTTGGCAGTGAGTGCTCTTCCCCACACTCCTGTTCAGAAGTGTGCGTGTGAGTGATTTAGTATTTGTGTCAGCAAATCTGGATGTTGATCTTAACCCTGTCCTGAGGCAGGCTAGGAGCCTCACACAGGACTGCAGACACTCTTGTGTTAGCTAGAGTAGAAATACAGGCTTAAAATTTAGTCTTTACCTTCCAGTTTTATAATTCAGATGCATTTGTTGTTGTGTCACCCCCAATGCTCAGGTGTCATTAAAAATCCCCAAGAGCACGGAGCAGTTCCAGCTGGGAATCTTTGTCCCACTTTGCCAGGAGTTTTCATACAGAAAGAATAAGGAAAACATCACACATGACACAAATAAGCATCCTCCCGGAGCCATCCATTTCTCAGCAGGGAAAAAAGGGGGAAAAGACACCCAAGCTGAGTTAATCTTTATTTTTTCCATGCACAGAGAGATCTTTGACTGTGGTAAAACACATTCACCATGCTCAGATCTGGCATTTTCCAGAACAAAACCAGATTTTGGTGCCTGGGCAGCAGAATGAGAGGAACTGGGGCAGAGTTTCTTGTCACAGGCAGAGCTGTGTGAGTCTGTTTGCTCTGGCAAAATGCCCTTTTATTGATGTGAACTTGCAGCCCTTTTATTCTGTGCGGGGCCATCCCCTGGGGAGTCTCCTTCAGAGGAAATCTGTCCAAACTTTGATGAAAACTGTCATTTCTAATTCACCTTGGGTATATGGGGCAGAAGAAAAATGCAGCCACCACCAAAATGATGAGAAAAAAAATCACCAGCCTGAAATAAAACTATTCAGCAATTTCTTTTTTTTCACACTTCACATGTCTCTGGGTTGCCCCACAAGACAGGCAGCAGTAAAACCATTTACCAGCAAGCAGGGCTGGGGCCACCTAATCAACCATTTTTAGAGTCATTTGGGCTTCCACTTTGGCTGGAAAATAAGTGTTCAACAAATTCTTTAAGTATTGCTACCACACCGAAGCCATAAATAAGTACTTGCTGCCTTGGCCATCTGCTGCTGGAGGTCACTGAAAAATAACTGCTTCAGGAAAATGTTTAAATTCTTATTGGTAATACCTCTGACCAAAGCCAAGCCAGTAGGGAGATCATATGTTGGTTAGTGGGTGGCCCTAATGATTTTACCATAAAAGTAATTCCAAAAATACACATATCAGGCACTCCAGCTAATTCTGCAGCTTGATTTGACGAGCGTGAACCAAAATATATCCAGCAACCAGGCAGTTATTAGTGGTGGGGCAGGAGGATTAAAAACTGCTAAAACTTGCCTTGGCACAAACACCAGTGTGGTGCCTTTGTTTGAAATTGAGGGGAAAGGTGGAATTTTGTGCAATTCCAACATTGTCTCCTCTCAGAGGGAAAGCCAAGGAGACAACACATGCTGAAGGTCCCTCAGGTATTGCCTGGAGTTCTTTCCCCTTGGAAAATGCCCCCAAAATATTGCAGGGATGATACTGGGATGGAGAGATGGAGACATTCCACTAGACCAGGTTGCTCTAAATCCCATCCAGCCTGGCTTTGACCTTTTAGTGTTCCCAAATTTCTCTTTTTCTTGCCATGCTCTCTCCTCGGCCTGTCACAGGCTTAGTCCCTCACAGGAAAATTAGAAAAATTAATCAAAGATGTCCATGTGAGCCCCACAAACACAGTGGCTGAGAAAAGAGCCAGAACCCCATGAAATATGAAGGGTTTATTTCCATTACCCAGGCACACATTGAACCAGGGGCTGAGATGAGGTATAAAATCACTGTCATAAAAATTTGGTTCCTCTGTCTGTGAAGGCTCCTCCCAAACTACCCCAGGTGATGGACTTGAAATTGAGAAGGTAACCTTGAAATACACTTTATTTTCAGCGTGGTGAAGCATGGCATGTGTTGTTCATGACTTGCAGGGTGACAGAAAGGTGCAACAAATCAGAAACAAAAATATGGGGTCAAAATCTCTTCAGTGCCAGCTATAACAGAGCGTTTTCTCTCATCACAGGGAGGTTTCTGAGATGGAGCAGCCTTTCAAAAATGACTTCTACCATCCTGTCCTTACATTTTGCACTCACAGCTCCCTGTCCTGCACTTTTACAGGAGCCCAAAGGATGGGCAGAGCCCTGGGCCAAGGCAGCTGTGCCTCTGTGGGGTCAGCAGAGCAGCAGGGCAGGAACCCTGGGGCACACAGGGCCATCAGCAGAGGGCAGGGCTTCAGCACAAACCCAGAAAGTTCATTTTGCTCAGAATGAGCAAAATTCATTGCTTGGAAAAGAATTCAGGGAGCTTCCCATGGGATGTATCCATCCATGAATAGCAAGGACACTCCAGCAGCCTCCAGAGGAGGACATCCCCGAGCTGCTCCTCACCAGAATATTCAGGACACTGCTCTCAGTTTGTCCTTTTTTTGTGGGGTTTCCCTCAGTGCCTGTCACTGTCTGTCAGAGGAAGCAGACGTGGCCATCCCCAGCCCTTTGCACATGGCTAAGCTTTGAGCCCCAAATGTGCTGGATCTGGGGCTAGAGGCATTTAGGAACTCACCCTCCCTTCCAAAAAATTGTTTTCCTTCACCCTGAGGAAGCTGAAAAGTCTTTGCCCTCCCTAACAGTGTAAGCAAAACAAAAAGACTTTTATTGTTGTGAACACCTGCTAATTTTAAAATGAACTAAAGGGAAAAAGGGATGTTGCATTGGCCTCAATTCCTGGAATCAAGAAATTTTAATAATGCTTGTAGCTGTGCTGTGCATCTCACACCTCAGGAATCTGCTGCTCAAACAGACTCCTCACCTCCAGTTTTGCTTCCATTCACGAAGTGACATCAGCACTTTGGTTTTCCTTGTAATTCCTGACATTTTGCCATTAAAGCCATGGGGATATTGCAAATACTGACCCAATGCTTAATAAGGGAGTTTGAGGGAATATATGAGTGTGAATGTGTGTATCTATGTATTTTTTATATATTTAAATATGTATTTTTAAAAAATATAAAATAATATATTTAATATATTATTTCTATATTATATATTATTTTATATATTTTATATATATTTTATATATATATTTTATATAGATATATAAATATATTTAATATATTATTTGTATATTATATATATTATAATATTATAATCATTAATCATATTGTAAATAATTGATATTATTATATATATTTAGTTGGTAATGTAATTAATATTATGAACTATTTGTTATATTATAATATATAAAATATATAATTATATATCAAATGTTATATATGTAATATTTTTATATAAATTTTATTATTTATATCATTCTGGTCCTAACAGCAAGATACTTAAGGCACATTCAAGTGCACAGAGACAACACTCCCATTTTCCTCCTGAGATACATTTTGCTGTCATTTGTGTAACCTTTCTTTTCAGTTTGATAATCCATTACACTTTGGGCTTCATCAGAGGGGTCCAAAGTGTAACAGCAGCTGCTATTGTTGCAAGGGAAGGAACAAATTGATTGATGGTGGGTAATCAAAGTGATACAGAGCCTTGGCATGGGCGATATTTACTTTTCCTCTGTCACTGAAGATATTTTACTGCCAATCAGTGCCTTCAGAAGGCTGCCTGGAACAATAGAGGCCTTTTCTACTTAATTCCTCCTATTGACTGGGGCTTACAGCGACAAAGTTCACTTGCTATGTAATCCTCGAGGCATGCACTGGCTGCTGCAGCCAAGTTTTGAGATCTATATCCCCCCGCGCCGATGGGTCGGAAAAAAGCCGCTCCTTGGAGCCAAGGCGTTGAAGGTGGTCCCTGAAACGTGGCCCGGGACGGTTCTCAACGGGGTTGCTGGCTCTGGAGGTGTCAGGGTGATAGCAGGGCTTACAGGAACCCTCCCTGCAGCTGCTGGAGATGTGCACGGCCTTTGATGGTTCACTGGTGAGCGCTGTTTGCAGGTCAGGTCTGGCCAGGAAGGTCCTCGGCAATAACAGATGAGGGGCGGTGCTGGGGAGAGGGAGGACGGGGTTGTTTTTCTTCGTTTCTCTCTTTTTTTTTTTTTTTTTTTTTTTTCTCCCCCCCTTTCCTTTTTCTGTTCTGTCAGTCCTGCTTGCTGCAGAGATTGGTGTTTTACAAGATGAGTCAGGGCTGCCATGGAGCAGGGCTGGAGTGGGGGAGCAGGGAATCTGGGAAAACTCCTCGTGCTGGTTTCTGATCCCTGGGGTGCATTGGATGCCCAGTGCCAGGAGCAGAGGGGTGGCAGCCACAGCTGTGTCACCTCAGGGGCTGGCTGGGGACACAGAGCTGCTTTCACCCTTCCTGGTTAAGGTGAGGGGCTGGTGAGTGGAGGAAATGTCCCTGTCAGCTGGAAGCCATCGGTGCCTACAGCACATTGCAGGCACAAACTCTCCTGACCCTGACCTGGACTCACCAGAGCAGGGGGAACGGCTCTAAGCTGAGGGAGGGCGGATTTAGATGGGATCTTGGGAATAAATCCTTCCCTGTGAGGATGCTGAGGCCCTGGCACAGGTTGCCCAAGAAGCTGTGGCTGCCCCTGGATCCCTGGAATTGTCCAAGGCCAGGCTGGATGGGGTTTGGAGAAATCTGGGATAATGGAAGGTGTTCCATTGCAGGGAGTGGAACTGGAAAATACCTTTTTCCCTGTTTGCAGGTCTCCTGGACACCCACCCACAAGGATGTAGTGCACATCTTGTCTGTAGCTGATGCTGACTCAGTTCCCAGTTTCCCAATTTCCCAGTGCTCTTGTCACTCCATTCCTGTGGAAATTCATCTTCTGGGTTAAGCATCAGCTGAGAGCCTTTGGCTCACAGGCCTTACAGCTCCTTCTGCACAGCAAAACCAGAGCTCTGCCCTCCCGGAGGCACACACTGAGCTGCTATAACCCACTTCTGCTGAGGAGTTACCAGCCAGATTACAATGTTTAAAGACTCTGAAATTCAGTGAAAGAAGCCACATCGTTTTCATAGATTAAAGGCAGAACAGGGTCTAGACCTTGTTGTCCTAGAGGTTGTTCTATTGACAGTCTTCTGCTTCATAAAGACAATTTCCCTGCATGGACTATTTTGACTCCCAAATATCATCAGGAGAGTTGAGAGTGAAGCACCAGTGGGGTTTCCTGTGTTTCAAGACTCTCTGTTCCAAACAGATTCTATCCTCTTTTTTTTTAATTATTATTTTTAAAAGGGTGATGGGGAAGCAAAGGGAAAAAACTCTCCTGGATCTCTTCCAAAATAGCTAGCTGACTTCCAAGACTTGTCTGTCAGTAGGCTCACTCTGGAATTTCCTCTGCAGTTACTGGAGGGTTCAATTTTTCCACAAAACCTGGTATTATGTAAGGGGCATTGACAAAAGTTTCCAGTTGGACCCTGGGATTGCAGATGCATTTGGCAAGAGATAACAGCCCAGGCTCCCACTGCAGTCACCCTGGAGCCAGAGCACCTCTTCTACCTCTCCAGGGATCAAAAAGAACCAGAATTAAGGGTGGGAGATTTAACCAGATTATGGTGGAGATAAAAAGAATTCAATCGGATTTAAGTGTGTAAATGACAACACAGTGACAGGACAGGGTTATCACAGCACCTGGAGCCTTGGAGCTCATTCAGGATTGTCCCCAGGTATCCCCAAACATTTGTTGAGTGGGGATTTCAGTGTCAGCACATTTTTCTTGGAGTGGCAGAGGCATTTGAGGGTCGAGGCTGGGAGAGGCAGCGTGGGGAAGCCTGACCTTGTCTGTGTCACTGCAGTCACACTGACCCCCCCAGGAACCAAACCCAGCTTTGATTGAGCAGGGGGAAGGGAAAGGGGACTGGATCTGTTCTGCAGCTCAGAAGAAGCCCGGTGTGCAATCAGATACGAGTATCTGCAGGCAACACACCACTCCTGCCCTAAAACCCACACATCTGCCAGCATCAATATGGTTGGAAAAAATGGAATTATTTGGGGTGACTACAAAGAGTGGGGATAGCTGTCCATGATTCTTTGCTCATGTTCTGACATAGCAATAGACTTTAGCTGAAAAGACTGACCTGAAGACCATTTTTGGCATGTTTGTTAAAGACGGACACAAACACACATTATTCCATTCCTTTCCAGCAGTTGATGCCTTTAATGTAGCTCAAAATGGGTTTTTTTAATGTGCAGTGACACTTTGGTGTGTCATGGGTGTGTCTCATTTCCAGACTGTGTCACCTGTCCCTTCCACGGCTTGTCACAAACCCTACTGACCCTCCAAGCCACTCCTGGACAGTCTTCTGTCTCCTCTTACCCCTGGCACCGTCATGGAATCACAAAATGGTTTGGGTTGGAAGAGATTTCTAAAGGCCACTGAGTCTGCAATGAGCAGGAACATCTTCCTCTACATGAGGTTGCTCAAAACCCCATCTAATTCTGGAATTTGCCAGGGATGGAGCATCCCTCCCTGCTCAGGGCAGCCCACACTACTGTTTCACCTCACTGGAAAAACTTCATCATCACCCTCAAGGATGCTCCAGCGTGGGAGCTGGGGCTGCCAGGCTCACCCCTAAAAGTGAGCAAAATGTGCTTTAATCTGCAAATCCATCTGAGCTCCTGCAACACCCTCCAATATCTCCAGTGTCAGCCCAGGATGAGAAACAGGATGGAAATGGGGTAGGGAGGGTTTGCCATGGAGCTACGCTGGAGACCTTCCCTTGGGTCGGTGGAGATCAGGACTCCACCACTTCCAGAGAGTCTGAGGCGAGGAAAGGGTGAAAGGAGCTGCCTTGCTGATAGGTAAAAGGTAAAAGTTCACAAGTCCACAGGCACAGATGCCGAGTATTTAATGAATTTAGAGGGATATGGTTTCAGATCACGCTGCTGGAATGCAGCCCCGGCTGCAAAGGCTGGGAGCAGCAGGGATGAGGGGGTGACAGAGCCAGGGCTTCACTCAAGCTCTTTGCACCCACAGGAGATGGTGAAAAAGAAGAGAAAAAGAAGAGAAAAAGAAGAGAAAAAGAAGAGAAAAAGAAGAGAAAAAGAAGAGAAAAAGAAGAGAAAAAGAAGAGAAAAAGAAGAGAAAAAGAAGAGGAAAAGAAGAGAAAAAGGGGATCACTGGAGTGGGATGGTCTCTCCTGGTAGATTCTCCCAATGGATGGGAAGGGGAGTGCGGGGAAACGTCGCTGGCTGCGTTTGCAGCAACTCACCCTCGAGTTCTGATGGTTTTATTGATCCCTCAGGGAGCAGACGTGAGCCTTTCCTGTCTGAATCTACCTGGAATCCATGCCCAAATACCTGGTCTTTGTAGGTTGCTCAACCAGATGAATCTAGTTAAAAATTCAATGGCCATTTCTTCCCTCAGAATAAATAATTGTAATTCATGTGGTCATAAACGATTTTTTTCCCCCTAAGAAAGCTCTCCTTGATATCCAGCCACTGGTTGTCAAACAGAGGCTTGTTTCCTTTCCTGTTAATAAGCCCAGTCTCTTTTTTTTTTTCCTGAACCAGGCTTTTTGGGGCATTACATCACCATGCACCAAGTTATGTCAGGGCTGGATGGAGATAATTCACATCCTGTCAGGTCTGACATAAGAGAGTGGGCGACCTTCCAACAGGGTGAAATATGAAAGGGAAAGTGAAAAGGACCTTTTCTAGTGTAAATGAGGGCTGGGGAATACCTGGATTTGGGGGGTGATTGAGGAAGAAGGGCACGAGTTTCATTCTGTTCATTTTTACTCCCTTTTACCTCTACTAATTATGCCTTAAAAGCTTTGTGTCGTGGCCAATTGTCATTTAAATACCTACAATGAGTTACAATTCCCATTATTACTCCTCAGGCAGTGAATGTATTCGGGTACTATTTTGCCACTTCACTGCAAAGTTGGAAGACAAAGTAAAAAACTGACTTAAAAACTGATCAGAGCCAGAAGTTGTCACCCATAAATGACAAAATGAAAAGGATCAGTCAGAACTGTAAAATCACAGAATGTTTTGGGTGGGAAGGGACTTAAAGCTCATCCAGTGCCACCCCAGCCATGGGCAGGGACACTTTCCACTGTTCCACACTTCTCCATTCCCTGTCCAGCCTGGCCTTGGACACTGCCAGGGATCCAGGGGCAGCCACAGCTGCTCTGGGCACCTGTGCCAGGGCCTGCCCACCCTCCCAGGGAACAATTCCTCCCCAAGATCCCATCTAAACCTGCCTTTGTTCAATTTGAAGTCATTTCCCAGTTTCCTGTCACTCCATGCCCTTGTCAAAATTCCTTTCCTTCCCTTTTCCAGAGGAATTATTCAGCATTTCCCTGGAGTTTTGCAGCCACTGTGTCACCCTCATTATCTGGAAACTTCTACAGTTTTTAACCTGAGTCTTTCTTGTCCCACTTTTTCTTGTCCCCTTAGCCTCAGCATCCAGAAAAGTCAACACTTCATTCTCTGTGAAGTAGTTTTTAGATTTTCAGACCTAAAACATTGCTAGTATGGAAAGCCTAAAGCCTAATTTGGTCCCATTTTAATTAATGAACACCTACTATGAATTTAACTAGATTCAGGATGAAGCCAAAGCCTGAAACCTGCTCTTACCCCCCAGTTACCAGAAACAGCCCACCAGAAACGGGAATTTCAGTTCTGCTGCCCATGTTTGTCCCTCGGGGCTCTGCTCTGCAATTAAAATAAGGAAGAACTGAAAAGTCTCACTTTATAAAAGTGACCGTAACTTTGCGTCAGGCCAGTTTGAGTTACAAGCTGTGATGATTTGAAATAAACCCCTTTTCTGGAGATGTGTCACTGATATTTAAGGAGTGGGATCTCTGCTCTGATCTGCCCTGAGATCTCCTCTGTAACAGTGTAAAATCAGTGAAAAATTCAACATTTGAGAAGATTTACTCTGGGTTTATGGTTAGTAAGGGAGAAGCATCAATGCACATGAATCTCAACTCAAAATAAATTTATTAAGTGCTTTAATACCTCACATTTGGCACCAGGTTATTACAGTGTGACAAGATTGGAGAGCGCGTGAAACAGGAGCAGCTTTAAAATGAAAAATCTTGTGAGTTATTTCTATTTCATGTTGCTACAAACTCGTCAGATTCCTCCACATCCTTTTGGTTTCTGATTTTTAATGAAGCCATCATAAACCCACAGCAAATTTAGCTCAAGGAATTCCAATAAAGCTTTTTGAAAAAAAAAAACCCTCCAACATACTATATCTGAAATGACAAGTGTGTTATTACAATCAAATGCAGACTGACTAGTGTTTATTTGGGCTTAGGGAAAAATGGATTTTAATTCATGACAGCTGATTTTTGTGCTTTTTTTCTTTTTAAGAGTAAGAATTATTTACCTGTCTGAACTAAATTACGTTGTTTGAATTTGAACATTTAAGGATGAAAATGCGACTGAGAAAGGTGATCCAGCCATTTTAACATAAAAACAGTTAAACAAAGAGCTGTGTATTTAAAAGTGAAAATAAGACTCTCTGCTTATTGCTTGTGGAGAAATGTGCAAAATTAGGTAAAGGCAATGGAAACGTGGTTTTTGCATGTGCAGCAAAGAGGGGTTTTTCACTGTGGAACTTTTCACTACCTCATTTCAGGCACTTTATTGCTCCTCCAATTTCATTTTCTGTGTAATTTGACAAAATTACAAGTTCCTTCCCGCCCAAGGATGGCTTTGCTTTCGAACTGTAAATGTGTAATTTCAAGCTCCAGCTTCATAATGCACCTTTAAAACAAATTGAAGCCACATTGCCACAGCCAGGGAGTCGTGTTGGAAATGAAGAAAGGTTCCTTGCAGAAGGGGTTGTGTCTGTTCTTGTACCAAAAAACAAGTGGGCTCCACGTCTGCTGGCTTTGCTGCTGACCACCACAGGCTCATTCATTATTGTGCCCATTAAAAAAAAGCCTTTTTATTATGATTAAGCTTTCACACCTACATGCTGACGCAGAAAGCACAGACATTTCACAAATGGTGCAGAAAATATCCATCTTCCTTGTTCTGTGTGTTCGATGATGCTCAGCTGAGCCATTGGAAAATATTCCTAGAAGTACTATTGGCAGAAAATGCTGCTTTCCTCACTAAAATAAATGTACTGGAAATACTAATGAGTGGGGGGAAAAAACCTTTCCATGGAAAATCCACGTTGAGGGATGAAGGACCATCATCCCCTCGAAATGATGATGATCAATATTTGTTCCCAAACCTGCTGTCAGGGGTGTGCTCCAAACTGCGATTTGGGGAACCACGAGTAATTTGTGACCACAATTAATGCTGCAGGTGTTGTTTATCATCATTAATATTGTTCCTGTCATTTAAATAAAATTGCAGAATCACAATATATGGAAAGGACACACATGAATCATCGAATCCAAGTCCTGCACAGCACCATCCCCAAAAGCCACACCCTGTCCCCAAGAGCATTGTCCAAACACTTCTCTCCCCCTCAAAAAGGAAAAAACCCTTGTTTTAATCAGGTAAAATGCAGTCTTTGCTGGTTTTCTCTGCTTGGGAATGTCTCAGGTCTGCTCTGAGTGCCTGGGCTGACCTCTGGATGCACACAGGGTGGTCTGACAGCCACCACAGTGCTCGAGACCTTCTCCTGACACTTTCTTCCCTATTTCAGCACCTCTCCTCTGGGTCTCAAAGGATGTGATCGAGCTGGAAGCAGGGCCTGGGAGCTCATGGAAGGATTTTCTCCTTGTCCCCAGACATTTCTTTCAATTAAATAATCTGCAGGCTCAAAAACTGCTGGTGGATTTACATACCATTAAATATCCCTGGGTGTGGGTAATTGAAAAATGTGAGGAGTGAAGCATAAATCTGTTGAAAAACCCTCTGCAGAACCTGCTTTGGAGATTATTACTTAAGTCGAGGATATTAAAACTATGTTGAGGTTATTGGCTAATCCACCAGCATCTCACCAGGGGGATTTCCTACAATTCACCAACAGATAAAAAATAAGGGGATCCCAACTGGCCTCCAGCTCCCCTGCATCAAATGGAAGCCTGCTGTAATTACAGCAGACAGAGAAAAGAAAGATTTGATTTAATTTAGCAAAAGACCAGCACAGCATCGATATCCCAGGGGAATTATTTGATTTTAGACATTTGTAAAAAATTAGAAGCAGTGGTAATGGCACTTATTTATACCTTTCTTCCCTCCCCCAAAATAACTGTTAAACCTTCAAACCTGGATTTTATGCCCTCAGAAGTGGATCTGCAACAGGTTCATAGGTCAGTCTCCGAGATTTGAGGTGATGTTTTGAACTTTGCACAAGTTACAAATACTTCCTCGAACAGCAAATGCAATAAATATCTCAGCAGAAGAAATTTCTTTGACTTCTTTCCCTGGACGAAATCCAGGGAAGAAAGTGGGGCCAGAGCCATTACATGATGAGGAGGAATTTTAAAAGTCAGCTTTAGGAACCTCAGCAGAAAGCTCATTTCAGGCTTCGTGTGAGTTTTTGATGAACGTTTAAGGTGTCTTGAACCATTTTACCCATCCTGGTTAAATTTGGGTTGCATCTGTTAAGCCCGTCAGCCAGGAGACGCCGTAAATGTGAAAAGCAGAAAAGCCTCTGCTGCAGGTTTGAAACCAGCCCTTATTTATCATCCTGGGTGGAATTGAGAGCTTGTTTTCCTTCTGTCTGGAAATGTCACCTACAAGATCTTCTGAACCCTCCATCCTTGGCAATTTGGGTTTGCATTTGATGGGAGATTTGTCTCCAAACTCGGGGGGGTGAGCTGGCATTGCCAACTTCCATGACAGATAGTCCTTTTAGAGTAAATAGATTTTTGTGCTACATTTATGAACAGTGAAAGTGAATGATGGAGGGGGAGTGACACATTTTACTTGTTGTACTTTGTCACCCAGAGCTGTTCGAGCTCAGGGCAGTCAAATTAGTGAAAAGTGAGTGATGCGCCCTTTTCTCTGAGGTAAAGAGATATTTGTAGTGGCATGAAGCAAGCTGGGAACATTTCTTGTAAGATTGCCCAAAGGAAATAGCACCGTGAACAACTGGCTTTTTGTAGGGAAGGCTATACTGAAAGGAAAAAAAAAAATAACATAGTCTAAAACTATATTTATAGAAAAAAGGGGGAAGAAAAGATGACATATTTCAAGTCTTGCTGAAACTCCTGAAAAGTTTCCCTGTGACACCAAACGATCTAAGTCATGTCTCCAAAGAGCAGCTCATCATTTCTCAGACAACAGCAGGAATTTGTGGCTGACCTCCTGAGGGAAATGGTCAACTTTCCCCATCTTTCCTCTCCATCCCAGTGTTTGCCTTTAATTTATGTTGGTCAGTTGAAAATGGAAAGTTCAGTACCAAAGCTGAACTAAAGGGGGGAAAAAACCACAGCATGAGAAAGGACTTGTTTTGTGGGATGTGTTTTCCAAAGCACTCTGGTTTTGCCCAGGCTCTTTCCGTGTGTTTTCCAGCCTGTTTCACACCCCGGTGCTGCAGAATCCCAGTGCCCTCCCCAGATGGAGAAATGAAAGGCTGCAGCAATTGAGGTCAGTTGTCGTTCCTGCTGACTGTTTGAAAAGGGTTTTTTACAAGCTGTCAGGCCACCTCCATCTGGTGAAGAAGCTCCACATCCCTCCCAACCACAGCAGCGTGTTTGCTTTCAAAATATCCCAGAGCAAATGCGTTGCTTCAGGAAAGATCCAGGGAATTTTCTGTGAAAGCCAGGAGCCTGGACTCTGTGATGGGCATGGGTGACTGTACCTCTTGTAGAACTGTAGATTTAATAAATTCATTAATAACTTTCCTGTAGACCTGTGGATTTAATGGATTTAGTAGTAACTCTCCTGTAGACTTGTAGAATTTTGTTTAAAATTAGCAGAAGTCCTGTGAGTGCCTCAGCAATTAAGGTGAAGAAAATGAGGGACACCAAGAGAACAGCACCCAAAAATGGCAGAGGAGAAATTCATGCTCCAGGTCATGAGAAGAAGAGGGGTAAAAAAGCTGTGTTTTGGGTTTCTTGACCCTGCTTTGGTGGGGTGAGTGCAGGGTGACCCTGGCTGTGCACGTCCCTGCACCAAAGGGAGACCTGAGGGACAGCAGGGAGTTCCAGAGCCACTTCCATGGTCCTTCCAGAAAAGCTCTGAGGTTTTACCACTCCAGGAAGACACAGCTGCTTCTGCCTTTGCCAGGCTGATATTTAACACCAGAGCAGATGGACACTGATTTTGGATGGGCTGAACATGCCCACCCTCACAGACACCAACAAGAAACTCTTCTGCTCTGACCAATTTAGAAGTTTTCTTAAAAAAAAAACAATCCAGGTCTCCAAGAAAAAAAGCAATGAGAAGCTGATTAATCTGCAATCTACAGGGCAAAGGTGATTAATGTTTTGTGATGAGTGGAAGATTTTGTGCCACTGGAAGGAGCATCACAGTGACGTTGTTTGCCACACAACATGAGGCACAGATCTTGTCAAAGACAGTTAAAAGAAAGGTTTAAGATTTGTGCTCTAACACAGTTTGTAACAAGACTCCATCCTGCAGATATTTATTACTTTTGCAATCCTTTTCTCTCTGTAGTCTGCTTTTTGTTTATTTGTTTGTTTTTCTGGGAAGGAGCCTTTATCAGCAACCCATGTGAGGTTTTTATCATTAAAAAAAAAAAAAAAAAGGTTTTGCAAATCACACCTCCCAAAACTGGAGAAATGAAGAGATCTCTTTTTTTTTTTCCCAGAACAAGGTATTTACGGGCATGACAAATGTAAATGCCACTTAAGTTGAGTTTAAAATCATATTTATGCCAAGACAATCCCTTGAATGGTTTTTTTACCCACTTGGGAGAGAGCACACTCTCATGAAAAGCTGAATTTCAGCAGATCACACACTTTGTGGTCTGAATGAACAATGCCAAAGTGTGTAAACACAAATAGCAAAGGGGTTAGGCTGTCTGTTTGTCTTCTGCTGGTTTGTTTTTTCCCCTTCCTCTTGATCCCAGACACATCATGCTGTCTCATGCTTTTCCACGCCCAGGACATTGGAAAGAAACTGTTCAACAGTTCAGCTCCTGCCAGGACCTCTCGGGAACGAGCTCATTTCCAGGGCTCCCACCCAAGATTGCCACTACCTGACACCTCACCCGACCTTCTCCCTGATCTGGAAACATCTGGACGTCCCTGCAGTGCACATCTGGATGAGGCACAGCTGCAGGAGGGTCACTCCCAGCAAGGGAAAATCGGAGCTGTTGGGAAGATCTCCGAGCGCTACGATCACCCGGCCACAGCGGGCTCCTCACGGCTGAAAGGTTTCAGCTCTCTCCCATATGATCAACCCTGGGCACAAGCTCCAAATTTATCAAACCAAATTCACCTTTAACCCCTCAGGTTTCCCGGGCTTTTCCTGGGAAAGAGTCTCCAGCTGATGAGGGGAGGAAGAAGAAGATGCTCACGTTTTTCATCAAGATCAGTGAGAGGACGATCCACGCCCTGCACTGGCTCCTCCACCCCTCTCAAACTCCAAAACTCAGCTGAAGCTCAGCAGAATCTGAGTCCTGCAGACCACAGGGCTCAGTCAGGGATGAAGACAACTCTCAGAATTTCAGGCCAGATCTGGAATGACGTATTTGATGCACAAATTGCTGGGAATGGCCAACTTTTCCCAGCTGGGAGTGGGCAGAAGGTGCTCCTGCAGCCCAGGGCGTCTGTGCATTGTCTGTGACAGCCCTGGCAGTAGCAAGCTGGGCCCTGTATATGAAATATGGTATTTTCACACATCCAGGGAATGCCACAATAAAACAAGGAACTGGTGCAGTTTACGACCGGGCCTCATGCTGAGTCCAATTAAACCTACTGTTTCCAATCAGGTTTAATGTGAGGATAAAGTGAATGCTCCCTGAGATTTGGAGGAGGATAATTTGTCAGTAATAATAAGTGTAGACAAACAGGATGTTCCACAGTGCAGGGGCCTGATTAAAACCAAATGTGTTTCCAGGGATCCTCTCGAAACTCCTGGCAGCCAAGGCAGCCAGCCTTGCTTGCAACTTACAGCAGCTCTTCTGCAAAAGCTTGCAGCCTTTGCAATTCCTCCTAAATCCCATGGAAAAAAAAATCAGAGCCAGGCCATTGGGTCACCCAAGAGCCATCTCTGTGCGTTGCTGTTGGTTTTTGAGGGTTTTATTCAGAGTGTGTTTCAGTTTTATAACCTGTCAATGCAAGGACATCCTAACAGGAAAGGGAAAAAGTCTTGGATTTTCAGCCTGGCCCTATCCCACTTCCTGACAAGAGCCTGTCTAGCTGGACTTAACATTGGCAAGAAAATGCATTTCCTGATCAAAATGGGGTTTCCTACAAAAGGTGAATTCTTTCTTGATGAACTTTACCATAGAAACAAAGTTTGCTGTCCTTTGGACCACGGTCCAAAACCCCATTTCATCTTCGGGGGAGCTTATTGAAAAGAAACAAGGAAAGTTTTAAACTATCCCAGACGTCAGGTTTTAAATTAGGCTTGAGATCATTCTAATAAGGTTTTTTCTTATTTCCTGAAAAAGGGATTTTCTCACTTTTTTGGCCGGATGGAAGCCCGGGTACCTCAGAGCTCGTTAGTCAAGTTACAGTCCCTGGGAAATCAGCGGTTACCTGGTGCTGGAGCGCTGCTTTTGTTTATTAGAGACAACCAGCCCGAGGTCAGCGTGCAGAGCACTTAACATACTAACAAACCGCTAATTAACCCAACACAGAAGCAGGAGCCCGTGCCCAAAATGTGTCTCCAATTCTCCATCTCAATTCTCCATCTCTCCGTGCTTCCACAATGGATCCTGTGTGGAGCAGGGGCTGTGGCACAGACCTGCCACGGGAAGGGGCTCCCGCTGCTGCAAGGTCCAGAAATCTGGGTTAAAATAGGGAAAATCGCTAAAATAAAAGGCACCTGGATGTTGTGTACTGCTCTTTTTCCATGCTCTCAGGAGGGCAATCATCTCCTCAAGCACCTCCTCGGGAGCTGTAGCTCTCTGTCCTTTCAAATTTGCATTTGCCTTAGGGATGGCTCAGTTGACTGGAAATTTTCTGCCTGGATCCTCTCTCTCCATCTGCCCTGGTGGCACTTGCCTTTTTTCAACAACAGAGGATGGGAATCACTGCAATCCTCAAAAATGGGGATTCTCTAGGAGGTCTCAGTGATTTTTTTGGTGGCACAGGCAGTGCCTTATTTCCAGTAACATCCTCAGAAATCTCCGTTACTTTCTTTACATCTCTTTCCTTTATTAATTCTTGTTAGGAAGGGCTGACAAGCTCCTTCCAGTGCCCCCAGGAACAAATATATATTCTTACATTTTAAAATATACTTTCTATATATAAATACAGATAATAAACCCCATTCTAGCCTATAAACGGGGAGACAACCCCAACGTTTGAATCCCAAAGACCTTTATGGGTGAGTTCCCATCAAAAACGGAGCACACATAGAAAAAGGTGGAAGTTTTAAAGTCCCAAAGTAAAGTTCTGATGAGGTTTTGGGGCATGTGCCCAGTGAAGTGGCCTTGCTGGAGAAAGACTAGACAGGCATTGAGGGGCTTTGTTCAGTCTTAAAACGGATGGAAAAGTCTCTCCTTCCTTTCAGCCTGGAAAAAAATTGCAGGTGGATTCGCAGGATTGTAATTTGAAGATGCCTGGAAGAAATCAAACTTTGAGAAGAAGATGTTTTGGGGTATCTGAAGATTTGCATGTCTCCAGCACAGAAAAAGAGAATTTCCACAAGACTGGGAATTGAGATGGGAAAAGGGCACCAATAAAGAAAAGAAAACACATCCTGGATAGAAAAAGGCCCCCAAACAGGGATGCCAGCCTGACAGGGTCATGCCTCTCTTTTTCCTGACAGAAGTGACGGTGGCACAGATGTCCTTCCAAACAGCAGCAGCTTCTCCAGAAACCCCTCCACGTCTCTGAGCAAAGCTGCCCCAGACAAATAAACCATTTGATTTAATTTAGAGCCACAGCTCGTTCCCAGGGAAGGGTAATTGGATCCATGGCAGAGAGCAGGGAAGGGGGCCTGGGATGAAACAAAGGAGGCAGCTCCTCTGCTTGGGACACTTCTTTTCTCCAGTGGAAATTCCTTTCGGAGCAGAACCCCTTCTCCAAACAGCAGGGTACATTCGGTGACCTAATTTCCTGCCACTGTTCCTTCTCCTCTGATAACGGGGAAGAACCGCTGGTTTTCTCCTCCTACAACTAAACAAACAAAGCATGAAACGAGTGAGAATGTTTAATGCCAAAAGCCTGCAGAAGGAGAGCTGCTCTGGACTGGAGACCTCTGCAGACAGAAGGTGACGGGGTTAAAACATGATTGTTTCTGCTACTGCTGTCCTGCAATTCCAGGCTTGGTCCATCCAGCTATTCTGAGAACTCCCCTTGAGTGCTGAGGGAAGGAGGAGAAGCTGCCTCTGGAAGGGAATGGAGCTGGGAAGGGTCTGGAGTTGCAGGAGAGGCTGAGGGAGCTGGGAAAGGGCTGGAGAATCCTGAGGGAGCTGGGAAAGGGCTGGAGAATCCTGAGGGAGCTGGGAATGGGCTCAGCCTGGAGAAAAGGAGGCTCAGGGGGGACCTTGTGGCTCTGCACAGCTCCTGACAGGAGGGGACAGCCAAGGGGGCTCTGGAAGCAGGAACAGGGACAGGAGGAGAGGGAACAGCCTCAGGCTGGGCCAGGGGAGGCTCAGGGTGGATATAAAGAAGATTTCCTCACAGAATGGGTTACTAAGCATTGGAACAGGCTGCCCGGGGCAGTGATGGGGGGATCTAAAGTTTGTAAAGGTGTGACAGGTGGGGACATGGGTCAGTGGTGGCCACAGCAGTGCTGGGGAATGGTTGGACTCAGTGACCTGAGAGGGCTTTTCCAACCCAAATGATTCTGTGATTCCCTGCTTAAATTTCCTGACTCCAAAGTCAGAGAGCTTTTGAGGAGGGGAGTTGGGTTTTCGGCTGTTGGCCATTGCTCCACGCTGGCTCCTGGTGGGACACCTGGCACAGGTGTCCAATAAAAAGGACATTTGGTGCCTGGTGTGGGCTGGGAGGAGGGATCGGGGCCCTGTCCTGCTGGCCGTGGTGCCAGGAGGTTGTGGCAGCCCCGTGGGGGCACCATGGACAGTGTGCCCATCACACGGCCTTGTTTGGTGAGTGAAAACCTGACATTAATAGACAAAAAAAGTGGGGAAAGAAATCTAAAAATATCCCCTCCCCACACATGGTCACAGGCTGATCTTGGGGCTTGCAAAGAGCCTGGAAAATCATATCAGTGCCTGAATCTGATTTGAACCTTCTTGGGTCTTCCTGACCCCAAGAAATTCAGCAGTGACCTTTTCTTGAGCTGTCACCACTTTGGAACAGCTGTGGAGCAGAGCTACATGGATGCATCCATATGATAAGGCATTTACAGCTGATTTTTTTCTATTTTGGGATGGGTGGAGAAGTTGTAACACTTGATTGTGGTGTTGTTTGATGGGGTTTTATTAATCTGGATATAAGCGATCATTATTTTCCTCTTTCCTTCTCCCCACTGCACATCATTAAACACTCAGCTCTGGACTGTTCCTCCCCACAACTCTCAGATGTGTCTTTTACTCTATTGAAAGGAAAGAAAAATCCACGGCTATTCAGGATAAAAAAGCAGTTGTTTGAAATTCTAAGGCATTATACAAACATTTCCCTCAATGCTGGATTTCCTTTTTCTAAGCGAGTGCTGTCACTGTCATTGCTTTAAATCTGGGCAGAGATTTTGTAACTTTAGTTACTTGTTTTGTAACTCTGGTTTAAAATTCCGAGTGAGGATGGTAGGAAGCAAATTAGAGATCTTTTCCCTTCTTTTTCATTGGTTGTTTAAATTTCTTGCCCCTGAATAATGGAGGTGGTCCTTCTCACAAGACTCTTTTCTCATTTTATATCCCCCCCAAAATGAGTGCTCAGCCTGGGAATTATTTTAAGAAGATTACTTTTAATAAGATCCATACAGTTAAATTATAAATCAAAAGATATTAACTCTTCTTTAGTCCTTTGCTTTAGGCTGGAATTCTCTCTGCCCTTTCACACCTGGAAAATGAAAAATACGTTCAGCTTTCTTCCCACGAGAGAAAAAGGTGTTTGCTCCAGAAAGTTTCTGTTTTGTTTTGTGCTTTTTAAACTCCTTTTGAATAAACCTGGGAAGGTGTGGCGGAGCAGTGTGCTCGGCGAAGGTGGAAGATGCCGATAAAGCTTTTTTCCCGATGTTTTTTCCGAAGGAAAATGCTCCGGGAGTCCGCTAGAGGGTCCAGCCGGGAGCCCTGCAGCGCTCGGGGCAGGCAGGTGGAGCGGAGCCCGCCCCGCTCCCGTGGATGCTGCTCCCAGCCCCAGGTCAGAAAACACCCGCGGGTGGAGAAAAGCAGGAGATCAATCTGGAAATTTATCCTAAGGATCGTCATTAAAGGGCCGACTGCTCCTTGGCTCGGTTAACTGGGAGATGGGAGTTTGTGGGGACCAGAATTACCGCTCCTTCTCTTGGCTCGTTCCTTCTCCCTTCTCATTGCTCAGAAAGCTCTCCAGACTTTTAAAATTCGGGTTTTGTTTTGAGCATTTTTCATACAACTCAAGGGATATATATAGAAAAATAAATAAATAAATAAATAAATAAATAAATAAATAAATATCCATCTTCCATCATCCATCATATAGCATATGTAACATATTTTAAATTTTTTTAATTTTATTTTTTATTCCTGCAGTTCACACGAGCATCCTTAAGCTGATGAAAACTTAAGGAGAAAAACCACAGATCCAGGATCAGGACCTAATTCATATCAATTCTACTTAAAACGTGCAATTCTGCAGTCTCCCACCACGGACTGGACGAGCAGTGCCGGTGCTGAGGGGTTCTCCAGCTCCCTCCTTGCTGTGACCACCCCCAGGGCCCGATCCTGGTGACACTCGGATCCAAGGGGATCAAATTTACTTTGAATTTAGCTGGGCCACACAGCCCTGACTCAGCTTGCTGCAGCCCCAGGGACAGCTGGCAGGATTGGCTCCGACTGTTCATATTTTTTTTTCTTTTAATATATATAATTTTCTTTTTATGGATCGCCCGTGTGTGTGATCAAAAGATGAAATTCACTAAGAAGAAATGGCAGAAAAGATGCCCAGGTGTATTAAAAATATATATTCAGACCTCAGTCACTCCAGCCAGATTATCTTCTATTT
This sequence comes from Prinia subflava, assembly GCF_021018805.1. Classification (NCBI taxonomy): domain Eukaryota; kingdom Metazoa; phylum Chordata; class Aves; order Passeriformes; family Cisticolidae; genus Prinia; species Prinia subflava. The sequence continues at coordinate 18,506,958 of NC_086259.1, forward strand.
GTTTTGTGGGCAAACAGCAACATTTTGAGGATTTTAATCCACAGAATTACAACCTACCAAACAAAAACAAGGAAAGGTTTTCTCCTGGCACATCGAGCCGGGATTAAATCCTCCCGTTGCAAAAGGGACTAAATAAATATTTCCCTCTGGGAGCTCACACCCTCTTTGTGCTAAGGAGGTGAGTGTGGGTTGAGGGCTGTGGAGATAAGTCCTTATCTAAAGGATGCAACCCTTCACTTTATATCTGCGCCCTCATTTACTGCTAACGCTGCTCGTGCCTCGGTGGCCACAGCCCCGCTCACCTGGGCCAGGGAGCGCCGATTTTACAGCCGTGCCCCAAAAGGCCCCAAATGGCTCCCAACAGGAGCTTTTGGTAAAAAAAAACAAAAACCAAAAACCAAAAACCAAAAACCAAAAACCAAAAACCAAAAAACAAAAAACAAAACAAACAAAACAAAAACCAAAAAAAATCAAAAGAAAAACAAAAACAAACAAAAAAAAACCCAAACAAAAAACCCCAAAAACAAAACAAAACAAACAAACAAAAAAACAACCAAAACCCCCCAAAACCACCAAAACCAACAACAAAAAACAACAAACAACAACAACAACAAAACCCCACAAAAAACAGCCAAGCGATTTACAGGGACCTGCTAGGAAAAAAAGTGGGGAGAAAATAAAAAAAATTAAAAAATAAAAAAAAATAAAAAAGAAGAAGAAAAAGAAAAAAAGGTGTTTTCCTCACTCCAGATGCTGCTTTAAGCAAGCAAACTTCGCCCTGGGCGTTAAAAGCACCGCGCGGCTTCAGCTGAATTTCAGCCGCGTTTGGGAGTTTGTTTGGATTTCTGGGTCAAAGCGATCACGAAGGTGATGGGGGTTTTTTTCTATAGTATTTTTTTTTCTTTTTATTCTTTTGCATAGGAAAAAAGAAAAAGGAGGGAAAAGGCTGTGCAGGCGTGCCCTGCTGCTGCCGGAGGAGGGATGGAGGGATGCTGCCTGCGCAGGGAGGGCAGCGGCGCCGGGACCTCCTCCCAGGTGATGTTGAAGGCACAAAAAAACCTCCCCAAGCCGGCGCACAATGGCCACTTTGTAAATCCGTCCCTCCCCATCGTGTAGGACGTTGGGATCGTTATTTTTGGCTGGAAATAAAATAAATTCTACACGCAAAGCGCTCTGCTAGCGGGCAGCTAACGCGCTGTAATGTTTCTCATTACATTTCCACTTTGTTCCTAAAAATGACTGAGTTATTGCATAATGCAGGAATCGGGGAAAATACAGCATGGGGATGGAAAGGACGGCAGCCTGTCAGTTTTAAGCGCAAATTAATACTCGGTTTCTTTTATAAAGAAATCCCACTGCAGGAATAATGGTCTAAAAAAAAAAAAATCCCGTTCTGACAAGTAAATAGTTTGTTTCCTCCCCTTTTCAAACAGCCTTGAAAAATCTCCAGCAGCTCGTCAGAGGATTTATTTAGGCTTTCTCGATTCTTGAGTTTTCCCCCGAATTTTGCGTGCGTGCGTTTTATTAGGTTAATAAAACTCGATTTCCAAGCTTTTGGACGCCTCGGGTGTACAATGAGCTCGGATGTCAAATGCATCCAGCAGCAAATGAAGGGATTCCGGAGGTCTCCAAGGTGTCCAGAGCAGCAATTTGTAGCGTCTCATAAAGGTGAAGCCCATTGTGGCTCCAGCGTGTTGTGTCTGACACTTTTCCGGGCGCTCCAGCTCCGATTTGCTGCTTTATTCCCATTTTAGGTCGGTTTTAAACGCCCCGGTGTGGCTGTCACGGGGCAAAGAGAGTCAAACCAGCATCCCCAGGAGAACTCATGCCAGTGGTACTGGGAAAGGACAAACGGGGGAAAATCCCAAACTTTAATGTGCTTTATAGGGATTTACCTAAAGGGATCCAGAGGAGAAAACAATACAAGGGAAAATCCTTATCCAAGGACATATTTTACTGGGTAAAAGTCTTGCTGGGAATGGGGTGGCAGAAGATAAGCTTTTTTTTTTTTTTTTTTTTTTTTTTTTTTTTTTTTTTTTTTTTTTTTACTTTTCATTTTTAAATCTTCTCTTCTCTTCTCTTCTCTTCTCTTCTCTCCTCCTCGAATCTCCTCTCCTCATTGATTTCCTTGCCTTTTCTTTTCAAAATATTTTCCTTTCCTTTTCTTTTTTTTTTTTTGTTTTTGTTTTTAATTTCCTTAATTTTCCTTTTCTCCATCCCCCATCCACCCCTTTTTGCTCCTCTTCCCGCGGGATTGGCGCGTTTATGGAATTCCTGGGCAAAGCACTTTGCGCTCGCCAGTTTTCCTCCTCCTTTTCACAATCACCGAGCTCGTTTTCCGGAGTTTCTTTAATTTCCCTGCTCTCTGTCCCGGGACACGGGAGGTCGGGAAAGGCGCTCCTGCCAACGCGCCCGTGGCTGCTGCAAAACCACGCTGGCAGCTCGCTCTGTCATTTGTTCCCAGCTCTCCTCGGCCGCCAAATTAAAGATATCATCATGATAGTAGTAATAAAAAATAGGATTTGAAATTAGGGGGATTTTTGAAGCCGCTGATTCTGCTGGGAGGACTCCCAGAGTTTCTGTAACGCCCAGGCACGGGGGAGATGGTGATGGAGGGGGACTGGGGGGACACCCAGAGCACCGGGTAGGGAGAGATGGTGATGGAGAGGGATTTGGGGGATCCTCAGAGCCCTGAGGAGGGAGAGATGGTGATGGAGAGGGATTTTGGGGACCCTCAGAGCCCTGAGCAGGGAGAGATGGTGATGGAGAGGGAGTGAAGGAACATCCAAAGCATCGGTGGCTCCCAGCTAAGGGGGAGACGATGATGGAGAGGAATTGGGGGGACGCTCAGAGCGCCGGGCAGGGCAGGGCTGGTGATTGAGAGCCCGGGCTGGGGGCTGTTATCACCCCTCAAAAGAAGGGGCTCTCCTGGAGCCCGCAGGTCAGCAGCAGCGAGAGCTCTGGCAAGGCAGGGCGCTCGCTATGAGGTTAGAACAGCAGTGTTAATCTTCTCTGCAGTGTTTACAGAGGCAGCTCATCCGCGGGGCGGGTGGAAGGCGGCCAGCTCGCCAGAGAACGCTCTTTATTAAAAAACACCGGCTTGTGGTGCTTTCAGCAGTGACCCCGGAGCGCGTCCCGCATTTTTGGGGGAGGGCGCTCCCCCGGCCCGCGGCTCCCGCGGGAGATGGGAGGGCTCCGGCCGCCTCCAGCCGCACCTGGGGATTCCTGCCTGGAGAAAACCCCTTGCGGGGATTGAGGGGATGATTTTCACCCGGACGGGAGCCTAAAGGAGCCCCGCAACCCTCCCTGCCCGCGCAGGGCAGGGCAGCTCCGCACAGCTCCGCGGATCCCCCGAGGATCCCCCGAGGATCCCCCGAGGATCCCCCGAGGATCCACCGAGGATCCACCGCGGATCCCCCGAGGATCTCCCGAGGATCCCCCGAGGATCCGCCTATTAGTTTGTTTTACCTAAGGAGGGCACGCAGGAGAATGTGAGCGCTTCTCTCCGTAGCGGCAGGCAGAGAGCGTCATTCCGATACGAGGGAGGAGCGGGTGCATTGCAGAAAAATTAGGAAAAGTCGGGGCAATAGCTATGAAATAAAAAAAAAAAGAAAAATCCCCAAACCTCCTCTCAAACCCCTCCTTGCTACCCTGGTCCTTGCACAAACTGCACTTGTGGCAGAAATACCAACACGGAACTGGCTCGTTTCTCCATCCTGCTTATCCCAGCCCGTGGGAAGGGAGGATAACTCCTGGGAAATAGCTCTGATTCCGCACGGACGCACGGGGAGCTCCCTTGGCGGACAGACACGGCTGTTCCTGCCGGGGCAAAGGAACTCCGGAGCCCGTCCCTGCCCCGCGTACCTGGCCGCACAGAATGGGGTGCGAATAAATGCAGGGATGTGAAGGAATTGCGGGTGGGAGCCCTGGGAGCGGTGCGCAGCTCCCTGCGCGCCTCCGTCCTGCCCGCGCTCCCTGCCCGCCCTCGCTCTTCCCCCTCCCCGCCAAAGCGAATTTGTTGCATTTCCTCGGTTGATTGTTTAGTCGGAGGTTTTGCCAACTTCCTGGTGGTTCGTTTTCTGATTCTGCAAGGGAAAAAAAAAAGAAAGAAAGAAAGAAAAAAAAAAAAAAAAAAAAAAGGACAGCATTTCCTTTTTGGCTTAAGAGGGAGAGAGAGAGAGAGAAGCGGAGGCTGGGGGCTGGTGCACGCATCGAGCTGTATGTACTGGACTTTTTCTCTTCCTTCTCCCGGTCCCGAAACCCTCCTCCTCTTTCTCTTCCTCTTCCTCTTCCTCCCCTGCGAGCCCGGGGCTTGCTCCGTCCCCTTCCCCCTCGCAGCCCCTGCCCCGCAGAGCTCCAGGGACGGAGCCTGGGCAGGGCAAGCGGCTCTGCAAAGCTCCTGCTCTGCTGCTCCCGGCTCTTGGGTTTGCTTCCTTCTCCTTAAATTGCTTGGGGGTTTTTTGTTTTCTTTTTTTTAATTCTTTGTTTCTTTTTCCTGTCTTTTCTTTCCCGTTCCGTACCCTATCCTTGCAGTTCTTGTGGCTACGACAAGGGATCCAACTGCAGAACGAAAAGTAAACACGGAAATCTGTTCCGCTCGCCTTTATTTGCTTCGGGTTTTCTGTTGTGGGGTTTGTCCGAGCTTGGTTTACTATTATTTTATTTTTTTTTCTTTTTTGAGAGCAGCAAAGCTTCCTTTGCATTTTATTCCCAGCTCTACAATCTTTAATCCCGCTGCTAAAAGTGTAGAAACTGTACAAGAACTGTACAAGAACTGTGCAGTTAAAAACCCGTCAATCTTAAGTCCGTATCTTTCTCACAGTTAATTTTTATCCCTAATCTTGCCATGCCAGAATAGGCTTAAAATTGGTGGTGATGGGGTGCAAAGCTTGGCGTAAGCAGAGCAAGCTTTATAGAAAATTATTGTCTTTTCCTCCCTCCAAGCCCCTTTTCTAAACTATTTTTGTGTTGGTCGATATTTATGATTCACATCAGAGCAGATTCAGCCCTGGCTGCAGCAGGTCTGGAGCTGCAGATGGGCAGGGCCCTACCCCAAACCTCCTAAAATCGGAGGGAGCTTTGGATCCAGCCCGGCAGAAATAAATCAGAGGGAAATCCTAGGTACAAAGGAAAATGTGTTGGGAGGGGAGAGAACGAGGCTTTGCTCAGCTGCAAGGGGGACAGGGGACAGCAAAATCCCAACTGCTTGCTTGATCCCAGGCGAGTTTAACTGGGAAATCTCCAACCATCTCCGATCGGAAATCTCAAACCACCTCCAAATTAGGGCCTGGTTTGGGAGCCAGTCCTAAAAGCTGGTCCTAAAATGGGTTCAGCCTTATATTTATATGTGTGCACCGTGCGTGTCCGAAGGGTGTGGAGCCCCCCCCGGGAACGCGCCCGCACCGGGAGATGTCGGGACGCCCTGCAGAAATCAGGTGTGACACGGAAAGGGCAGCTCGGGGCCAGGACAGATTGTCCCTCTGTCTGTCCCCGCTCTCGGTGTCCCCACGTGTGAGCAGAGCCGCGGGGAAGATGCGAAAGCCACGCCTCGGGAAGGGGGATTTGCGCATCCCGGGGTCTCCTCACATCCCCGGCACCCGCTCCCGGCAAGAGCGCGGCGTTTCCCCAAATCCCCGCACACAAACCCCAAACTCCGCTTTGGGGACCCCGACCCCGACCTCCGGCCCCCGCCGGCCCCGGGGAGCGCTGACATCCACCCAGGCAGCCCAAATGCTGGGATTGTCATTTTGTTGTCCCTCCATCGCAGCCCTCGCCCTGCGGAGCCCCGGGGATGCTGCTGCGAGGAGCGCGCTCTCCGTTAGGTGGCATTGGAAGTTTGGTGCTGGGACGGGCCGAGCGCGGCTCTGCCTCGCCCTCGGGAGCGTATTTATCTTTTCAGCACTTGTTAGATCCTCAGGGCGCGATTTGCTTTATCAACAGGCGGTTCAATCGTTTTCTCGGCTCGCTTTCTGTGGCGGGGGGAGAGGCGACCCTCCCCTGTCCCCTCGCGGAGCGGTGTCGCTGCTTTGGAGCCGATTAAAGGCGTTATCAAAATAATTGGTTGCTGCACAACACTTTAGAAAAAACATAAATATCCAAAGTATAATGTACAACAGGTTATACACAGCCCTTTCCTGTTTTCTAGAGGTTCAAACACCTGAGAATTCCGCCGCGTCTTGCTGCGCTCATGGGCAAAGGAATTTTACACACGTTTTGTGGGGGTGTTGTCTGCTGAGCAAAGAAAAGATGAAAATAAGAAAAAACTCCACTTTTTTAATGTGTATAGCACGAGGTTGTTTTGTTCTGGCGGATCATGGATGCAGTTTTAAATAGTAACAATAATCAAAAATTCTTTTAAAATAAAATTCGGTATTAATCAATTAGGAAAATATATTTTCCTGCTCATATTAACTTTACGGGAGTTCTGCTTTTACATCTCATTCCAGCGGTTTTTGTTGATTTAGAAAAAAAAAAAATCCTTAAACTGTTTTTTTTTTCCAAAGATAGAGATCGTTTTAATGATAAGATAATGAACCTAATTCAATTTACACTGGTGAAATCTCATTAACGAAATTAGAGCCAGCCCCTTATTCACAACGAGCAGAATCAATCTCAAACTGTTTGCTATTGTTTGGTTTGTTTTGGTTGGTTTTTTTTTTTCTCTGACTTCTTGCTGTTATTTAATTTAAAGGGCAGACTGCACATTTATCCTCATTTGGGGAAAACTTTCTAAGGAATTAAATCTGCGTTTTAATTTCAAGGCGCTGTGTTTGAATGGCTTTAAAACCTCCTGATTCACAGAGGTTCAACAATAATAACTGTATTATTTGTCAGAATTATGACTGACAAGCTGTGTCAGAAATATTACCTGAAGATATATAATATAATTAAATATATACATGTACTAATGACAAAATATATGTTAAAGCATTTATTTTGTTTTATCTAGTAAAAAAAATATTTTAGTCTACAAAACTTGCTCATAGTACAATGTTTGCCCATTTTTGCATTTCTTACTGTGCCTTTCTTTACCTGCATTAATTTTCAGAGCAAATGTTCGAAGCCTGATGTGTTGAACTTCTTTTAATGACCCTTCCTCCACTCCCATGGGAGGGAATATTCTGCTTATTTTGACAACTGATGTTTTCAAATCTTTTTTTTCATTTTTTTTAATGTGGTGGTCACACGGTTTTATTTCATAGTGTGACTCAATGATAATTAATAAAAATGTATCATTTTAATAACCTAGTTTTCTAGACTCCAGCAATAACAAAATGAGTGTTCATGTCCCAGATATACTTTAAAATTTTAAATACTGTCCCTGTAATATCCACAAGAGCTCAAGATGGTCAATTAATATCAACTTTGATGTTGATATTTTGAAAAAGAGTGGTTCAACTCTTGGGAGCCTATTGGGAACATCCCAATCCAATTCTGCAGCAATTAACAACCACAATGACTAAAATTTTGAGTTTTCAAAGGTCATTTTTGCCCCTTGCAGAACTGGGACACGCACACACAGAGCCATAAATTTCCATGGCTCATTCCATCCATTTTTGATGGGAAGCTGGAGAAATCCAAGCCATTTTTCCACCCCTGCCCCCTTTTGCAGCTGAGAGCAGAAGGGCTGAAGCCACGGAGCTGAACCCAACCCCGCCAGGGTGAGGTGGGATTCCCAAAAATCACATTTCAAATCAACCTCTGCTTAATTCTGTCTCGCTGAGCTCGTTGTTCTCCTCTGCACAAAGGCACTTTCCCATTCCCAAGCTTTCTCCAGCTTTTTCTGCCGCTCCTTTTTCCTTTTCCTGGAGGTTTTACTCGAGGGCTGTGTTTGTTTTTTTCGGAGGTAGCCCCTGTCATTCAGCACCGATCCCCAGCACTGGGATTTCTCCTTGTGCTCCTTGCAGGAATAGCGATATCACCATCCCGAGCTGAAACAAAGCCGGGCTTCATCCGGGGGGCAGAGGGATATGATAATCAGCGAGAAATCAGAGACCACATCTCAAACTAGCAGAAACGGCTGAATTTCCATGAAAAATCAATGAGGAGCTGGAATGATTTTTTTTATTATTACTTTTTTTTAAATTTTTTTTTTCCCTCGCGGTGGAAGAAAACTGATATCAAAGTCAACAAGCTCCGAGCTAACCCGATTCTGTAGAAATTTCGACATCCATTACCTGTTTTTGACCTTTAGCAGGGCAGCAGAAAAAGCAGCGCTCAAACACCACACAGAGAAAGGCACAGCACCTACAGAGTTTTTCTTTCACACACTAAAACCAGAGGGGAAAAATTCAAATTATTTTTTTTTCTCAGCTTGCAGCGGGAATCACCCCCTCTTAAAAACCACGTACACAAACGAGCGACGTGGTTGTAGGAATTTAAGAGTTTTCGTGGTTTTTTTCGTTTTTTTTTTTTAAAGGCCTCCGGGTTTGCTCGAGGCTGAAACTCCTGGAAAGCTCAGGAGAATAAAAACAAACAAACAAACAAAAAGGGGATGTGTAAGCCCTGGGGGTCGGGTTACCCTGCTTGCCTATTCATCACCGTCCCCTCTAGGAATGTTTAACCACATTTTGGATTGTTTGGTTCGGCTCCTCTCCGTGACGGCATCAAAAAAATGCGCAGCATTTTGGGGAGTAAAAGATCGTGGGATGAGGCTTGGGACATTCAAATTGTGGTCTCGGGCAGCGGTGCAAGTCTAAGTAAATACTGCAAAACTGCAGGGAAAGTTCTGCACGGGTTCCTAGTTAAAGTAAAACCGTAATAATAATAAGGGAGTGAAAACTAGGAAGGGCCAAACTGCCTTAAGCAAGCCTAATGATAATTACATTGTGGTAATGAGTGTGCAGGCCAGTTTTAAATAACATAAAGACAGTGGCTCTGTGTCTTTGCCTTCACAGCGTGTCAGCAGGAACAGATCCCTCGTATAATCCTACAGAAATTCCTACGGCTCTGACCTGATGCTTTATTTAGGTGGATCAGGGCTTTAGGGTGGCTCTTCCCCATCACTCCTGGCTGCTTTTTTCCTGCCTTTATTCACGGTTTTGTTAAAAGGAGATAGAGACCACAGGCTGGCTGTGATGCCATCCCAGGCTCACATCCACCTCCCAGCCTTGGGAATGTTTCAATCCTCCAAAGCAAAAATCCTGTCACAGGCAAATCTCTTCACGCAAATATGGGGAGGGTGAAGCATTACCTGATGAATGAAAGCAAGGAAAAAGTATTTCTTGCCCATGATTAAAAAAATAAATTGGTTTTGAAAGAACACATTCTATTTATTCAGTTTTGAGTTTGGCTGAGGTTTGTTATAAAAATAGTGCCGTAATTTTTTAAGAAACATTTTCTGTTTGGATAGATTAACTGTACACGCAGGCACTTTAGCTTTTGATTCCTTTCTGTAATAGAGTAATATTCATTGCTGGCATACAAAACTCCTCTTAATAAAAACAGTTTGGGAAATCTTCCATGTTAGATAGATAAAATCCCTTTGAAATGTGGGGTGGGGAGGGGGGGGGTGGATGAGCAACAGTCAGAAAATGGGATTTTCTTTGCCCCCAGGTTCCAGCTCTGCAAAGGCATCGTCATCACTGGCAGGAGTGCACCTCTCCAGTGCTCTACTGCAAATCCCAGGGTTAAAAAAGGCATTTGGGACTGATATGATTCCTAGCTGATTGCAATAGCCAGCATTTTGTGTATTTAGGACAAAAATAATACGAGAGTCACATCACTGTGGGGGCCTCCCTCCCTCCCTGTCCTCTACATCCAGGGCAGCGTTCTGGTACCAAGCAGGGTCCTGGCGCATCCTTCCCAGCCCACCTCGTTCTTTGGGTTCCCTCAGGCTCTCAGAGAACTGTTTTACCTCCCTTTAAATGTGGGAAAAGGCTGAGTGAAGCAGCAGGGCTGGGGAGCCAGCACAAAGGATCCCCATCCCTTTGCCTCAGAGCTCACCTTCGAAACAGCTCCTTGTGCCCATTGCCTTTAATCTCTCTGTCAGGGCTTTTTGCAATGATTCCTCTGCTGGCCTGAGAAGCTGAGAAGTTCCTTTCTGTCATTTTATGTCTGTTAAATCAGGGCAAGGTTCATCCGAGTTAAATTTTCATAGTTCTCTGAAAATCCCCACTTCCCTGAGCTGAGGCTGCCGCCCTGAACTCCCGCGCTGCTGCTGTCAACTCAATGTCAGCAGAAGCAAAAACTAAAAAAAAAAAAAAAAAAAGGAGAAAAATAGCAAAATACTGGAAGAAACAAATATTTCTCGCACTTTCTGTCTCAGTGGGTGAAGGCTCATGACTGGGCCCATGTCTTTGGTACCCCTCTCATTGATTCAGCTCCCAAAATTCATCCCAACCCCAGCACATTTGTACACACGGGGCTGTTACTGGTCCAGGTTTTTCTTGTATTTGTTTCTGCCTTGCAATTCCCTTTGGTAAATCCTGAACCCTTTTTGTGCTGTTAATTTCAGTCCTTTTAAAAGTTGCATTTTGGGTGTTTTCTTTTTCATTTGCAGTGTTTTTACTTCAGCGTGTCCACGGATGCGCTGCCAACACAACCGTGAACGCACCCAAAACCAAAGGTTCAATTTAGCAGCTCACTGCTCTTTTGACATTTTAATTTCATCTCCCTTTTTTCTTTCTTTCTTCTTTTTTTTTTTTTTAAAGAGAATTAGTGGTAACTTTATCTCTCATCAAATATCTCATCAAATTCCAGGATTTTGTCTAATTCAATTATGCCTATGGAGGCTTTTTTCTTCTTTCTTTGGCTTTACTGAAGTGACACGGATGATTGTAGATCTGTTTCTGAGAAAATCCAAATCGCCCTGGAATTATCAGTGTTTTTGTTTCTTTGTGTATGTCCAATAATATCTTTTCTAATTCTTCAAGACTATAAAGTTCAGATCTATTTTTTCTTTTTACATATTATTATTTAAACCACTTTAATGATCACTTTCAGAGAGTGGTAACTTTTTTCCCACAGCAGCAGTGATGATAATACAAAAAAATATTAGGAAGCAGCACCTCTGTGCTTTAGCCTTCCTTGCCATGTTCCCTGTCAGCTTCCATCCCCTTCTCCTCATCTGTGGGATAGAAATAACCTTGGGACTGGGAGAAAAGTGTGTTTCTCATAAGAGCACAGGACAGGAAAGCCTTTTCTTTAAATCAAAAGCAGTTGGCTGCTGCAAGAGCCCGGAGGCAGAAACTCTGCTGCTGCTGTTGATGTCTGTCAGCCCCTCCACCTGCCCACAGGCAGAATTCTCTGGGGTTAACATCGACCCCAAAGTCCTTACTTTTAATACTGCTCTAATCTGAGACCTGCTGCAAAGCTCCGTGCTCTCCGTGTGGGAACAGCCTGCGCTTTCCTGGAGGCTGGAGAGAGCTGCCCGTGGCAGTGGAAGGGGCCGGGGATGCTCCCCAGCAAGCCCCTGACCTCCAGGGCTGGTTCTGCTGGGGAACTGGGAATTGGATACACCCCCTCTTCCTTGGGATTCTTTAGGGGTTGTGTCCAGCCTGCTTCCACCACCGTCCTCTCCTCCATCAGGCACATCACGAGGACAGCAACGGTGCCTGGATGGTCAGACCACTTTGGCTTTTCCCTCTTGGCAGGGAATTTCACCCATTTTCCTTCTGAAAGGTCCTTTTCCTATGGAACTGAGACTCTCTTCCCGTGCACAACTTTTCCTTTCCTGGGTTGGTGAGAAGTCTGTGTGTGCCCCAAGGGAATAACGGGGATCATCCCCTCCTTCTTTGCAACCCAGTAACCCTCGTGTGCTGAAATACAGAATTTGGGTTGGGAGCGACCTTAAAGATGATTTAATTCCAAAACCCCCACCCCAGATGATTTAAGTCCAGCCCCCCATGTGGTCCCACAGCATTGCTGGGGGTGCTGTATTTGAGGGTGACACAACCCTGTGAAAACTGATGCTGTTGATTTTACACAGCTTTGCTCCAAAGTTATCAAAGGCTGGACCCGTTGGGAAGGCCGGGAATTCCGGCGCTCGCAGGCCTCGTGTGCTCTGCAGGTGGATTGGCGTGTGGAGAGGTCACACCTACCAACTCCTGGTGTGAAAGATAAAGCCATCTGGTCACCATTTGACAGCTCAGATTGTAATTACACCATTTGGCCTAAGAACTGCTGGCAGCCACCGTTTGAAGCCGCCGTGGCTCAGATGGGGATCGAGGTCTTCTGTGGGAGCCACGCCACCGGAATTCATCCGGTCTCATCTCCTCATCCCCCTCTTCACCCTCACGGATTTATCCCTGCAAATCCCTCATCCCGATGGTGAACTTGGCAGCGTGGACAACCCAACACCTGCCAGCCCCGTTACCCGGGACAGGAGGGGAAGGTGGGCATGGCCAGCAGAATTCCACCGCGGAATATGGAAGTGTTTAAGGGAAGACCTGCCCCAATCTCAGGGTAGCAGAGATCTGAACCTTTAAATTGCAGCCATTCCCCGGGCCTGACGATAAGTAAATAAACAATTCACAGCTGCTGAGGGCTAAACACAGAGCACATCTATCTCTGGAAGGGTCTGATTGCTGAACAAGTAATTAAGTGAGAAATGCGAGCCCTCGGTGTCACCGGGAGACGATAAAGGTCTGCAGTTGTAAATTAACCGAGCTCCTCGATATTAACCCTTCAGGAGCCCTTGGGTGGCGCTGGGTGCCTCAGCGTGACTCCAGCGCAATTTGCATGCAATTATTCCTGACATTTGCCCCTGGGAATACGGAGCTGTTATTTTAATAAATTAAAAGAACAAGGTGGGGAGTTGCTTTGTCTCTTCTCCCTGAGCTAGTGCAGGGCACCCTCTAAGCCCAAGTTCCTGGCTCTGCCACGCTCGTCCATCACATTCCCGCTGTCACTGTCCCTCCTGGGGATAGCAGAGGTGTCACAAACACAAAATACTTTAAAGCCTCTGCTCAGGCTCCGAGATAAGGGCGCTGCTGACTGGGATGGGCAGATATCCATCAGTGCCTCCAAATTGTGTTCATTCAGGATTCACCTTGAGAATTGGGATGTAATGAATGACCATAAATTGAAGTAACACCACTTGTTAAGTAATTCATTAAAAGGGTTGTGGGGTGTTGCTTTCTTTGATTGTGGCTGTGGATTTTTTTTTCCTTTTTTTTTTTATGAATGGAAAGTTTACATTGCATGGCATTTGATAATCTATTTTAAGGGCTCAGCTCCTGTAATTTTATGATTATAATCAATGCATTTTCAGATGCATATCTAATTATTGTAGCACACAATGCAAACTTCACCAATGTCCAACAAGTGTCCAGTTTTCAGCCCAAAGGACTGCAAACTACAAGACAAATAAAAAAGAATTCAAAGTCAAATTTTTAAAAATTAATTATTGTTAAGCCATCCACTAATTTTTGAGTGCTAGATACCAACATGGCAACTTCTAGGTTTGATTTAATTTATTGGAGTTTTGCTCCTTAGATGATTTGCAGGCCTAGATGACCTGTTTGAGGCTGGAGCTGGATTTGATTTGAATCTTGGACTATGAAGCCATGGAGGGATGGATCTATGGATCTGAATCACACTCAGATCACTCCACAGTTAATTTTTATGTGGACCAACCGAATTTTTAGACTCTCTGGTGAAGGGAGAAAAGTAGGGAGTGATTAACAGCAGGAGATGGTACCTCAGTTTCCTTCTCACTGAAGCATGAGGTTTGTTTGGGACTGGCCTCATTATTATGAAATTTCTTCAGATTTAACTCCCAGACTCTTCTATTCTAAAGCAGTTGCTTCTATTTTACAGCTCTTCTTGAAGCCATGGCAGGAGCTGTGCTGGAAATGGTGCCGTGGGAGCCTGTATCCCAGGCCAGGAGACCAGACACCGAATCCCTGGTGCATCTTGGCAGCTGGGAATGCTCCAGCAAACCGGGAATGCTCCAGCAAACCGGGAATGCTCCAGCAAACTGGGAATGCTCCAGCAAACCCTGCCAAAGCAGCTGCTGGGAGCTCACCACCAGCGGTAGATGGGATCAGAGGGTAACCAGCCAGGGATCTCCTCACTGACCAGAGGAGTTTCATCTTTCCCCAGTCCCATAAATCCATAAAACCCACTCAGTCTCACACAGCTGCTGAGCTCAGAGCTGAGGCCACGCAGAACACGGCTCATCCATTTCAGATCCCACTCCCAGTGAGAGGCCCTGGGAACTGGGCAGGGAGACAGCACACTTTCAAACCCCAAGCTGTGAAGGAGCAGGAACACTCCTAAAATGTCCCTGCTAAAAGGGAGCCTCCCTTTTGGGTTTCAAATGCTGTCTTTGTGACCACCCTTGGTAACCTCACTAGCAGAGAGCTGAATGTTATTAGAAAAGAGCTGAGCATGGGTGGGAAGACAAGAAAACAAAAGGAAATGGAAGTCCTGGAAATTGATTTTCCATTTGAATCTGTTTTTATTCCTTCTACTTTTTAATAAGACATTTTATGAAGTTTATTGCACTGCTATCTATTTTCTTTTAGGGTGTGTTATCTTTTGTGACTTAGTTTAGACTAAAATAAACCTCAGTTGCTAATTAAGGAGAGAAATGGAAATCCAAAGATTTGCTTCTCATCAATGCCAAGCAGTAAATCCTTTAATGCTCTGGGATTTTGCTCTATAGCTCTAAATTTCCCACTGGTATTTAGTAATCTGCTGATTGCATTTACTTTAATTCTTTGCTCTTCAGAGTGTTCGTGTTGAGGCACTCACTTACAGTAGCTCTGCATGTTAAGGCCAATGAGTTAAAAGCTGTAGAGGTTTTTTATTAAATTCCAGCTCTGTTTTTCCTATTGAGTTCCCAACTACTGGGTTATATCACACTAATAGGAGTTGTACTCTGGCTGGACAAATGGCAGCGTGCTGCAGTGTCCTGGGGGAGCCATGACATCATTTTTAATTTGCTTATCTGGACTCAGTAAAACAGGAGGGAGGGTGTTTGGTGAGAAAGTGAATTTATTTTTGCTCCAACTCACCTCTTCTTGCTGTGACGTTATGGGAACTGTGTCCCTGTGCAGGTTACACCCACTGGCTACTCCCTGGAGGTCTCAGATGTCCCCATGCCACCACCTCTGAAGGAATGGAGGGATTTAATGACCCCTGAGCCCATTTTCCCATTCCCCAGGAATTGTGGAGGAGAGGGTCACCAATTCCTTTAGTGCATCCCTCAAGGTTTGCCTGCAGGCTGAGGGAAGCCAAGGAAACCCTCCAGGCAGTTTCGTGGTTGGGTTTCACACCCAACTTCACACTGGGATCAACAAGAATAGGGACTGGGAAATTATTTGGAGCACCTTGGATACCCTTGGCTGTGTTTGGACTGCATTAGCTCAAATAGGATTTGATTTTTAATTTTTTTTTTCATTTCCTCATTCCAGCTGAGACTGGAAAAGGTGTTCTATTCCCATGGGAACTCAAAAAAGACTTCTTAAAGAGCTCATCTAACCTTTGCTGTGGGTGTCTCTTTTCTCATGGCATTAGGACAGGAGGCAGGAATTTTAGAATGGGAGAGAGCTTTTAAGTCACATCATTCTAAGTAAATAGTTTACATACAGATAATGTTGGATAAGTAGTTACTAAATCAGTAAATGCTTTTCTAATTTGACCCATTTTTTTAGCATTTGCTGAAATCATGGCTGTGTCTTCTCCAGAAAGATAATCTTGACACAAAGCCTTTAATAACTCTGTAGAGCTCAGCCCACTGGGATATTTTATTTTCTCTAAGTGAAGGTCTGGCCATTCTGTCCACTTATTTTGCAATGACAACTTTCAAAATGGAAGTGCAACAACATTTTTTATCATTTATTTTCTTATTGCATTTATTCCAGAGAATCACTTGTGAACAATAACTTGCACTTGCACTTTGCCACTCCTAACACATTAAATTAATCTCATGGTGCTCTTTTAAGCTTCAAATCTCAAAATCTGGATGTTTAAATTCTCTTTATCAATTTGGATAAACTAGGTTTGAAGAAGGGAACCAAGGCTGTATTTTCTGAGTGATTTGGGAAAATAGAATCAGTCTCAGTGGCTTTCAGTCAAACTCCTGGACACCAGGAACAGCTGACTTGGCATTCCAAGCGAGTGAGGACCAAAGGCTCCAGCTCCCTGCAGTGGGAATGACCCAGCAGCACGAGGAAGACCTGATTACATCACGGAGATAACCTGTTCCCTTAAAAATAGCAAGGTCAGGGAGGCAATAAAGCTGTCAGCATGGCAATCACAGCTTGTGTTCCACCAGCTCCCCGGGCTGGGGACCAGGAGGGTGGGGACCTCCCAGCGAGGATGGCCACGTTTGGGTAAACAAACCCATGGCAATCCCCCAGTGCTATTGTCTGCTCAACAGCTCTATTTGTGCCAGGGATATTTCCAGGTTAGCTCCTCCTAGGCCCATAAAAACCTTCGTTTTATTCTTTTCGGTGTTCTTTTTAATTTTCTTTTTTTTTTTTTCCCCTGGATGTAATGATAGATGGAGTGCCCATAAACCCTCAGGGCTCCTCATAGGACATCCCCAAGCACCCAGCCAGGTGTGGAGCAACTGGTCATGGAACAGGCTTCCACCCAGGCCCGGGCTTGGCTCGGGTCTCTGGCGCAGTCCCTGGGATGCCTCACTCTTTGTTCACATCCAGCTGTGGGAATATTTCCCTCCAGAGCCAGGCCAAGGATGGAAAACCATCCAATCTCTCCAGCTGAGCAGCCTTGGGAGGCCGCCGCGGTGCAGGTGGCAGCACAGCCCGGTATTTTCATTGTGCTGGGCTGATGGGCTTTCAGCAGAGGAAGATGTTGTGCAGGGTTCACATCCTGTTGGTGCCTCAGAAACGTTTCAGCTATTGCTGTTTTCCTTTGGATAACGTGTCCCTTGGCTCGGCCTCCAGCTTAGCTGCCTTTGGACAATAGGTCAGAGTGATGCAACTGATTTGGGGGCGACTTTTGGACACCAGTGTCAAACTGTGTGGTTTTGATAAGGATTGAACATGTGCAAAGCAGTGTCTAGGGATAAAACATTTCTGATTATATCCAAAATGAAGCATAAACTCGTGCCATTGGTAATACATAGCAAGGCATTGTCTATTAAACACCAAGTCTTCAGCAAATTTTGGTTAAAATTTTGGTCTTTAAGATACTTTTCAGCTGAAAGCCATGTCAGGGGTTGAGTTCAGAGATGAGAAAGACCAAAAGAGGCATTGGCCTCATGTGGGTGAAATGTGGTTGCAGTCAGAGCAGCTGCCACTGTCTTGCACAGCTCTTCCCTTCCTTTGGTGATGGCTCAGCTTTGCACTCAGAACAGGTCCAGACAGCTGTAACCCGAAATTCCTGACAATTACATCCACCTTCTCCCACCCTGGCCAAGAAACCCATTTGGAACTGAAGCTTTAAATCCAAACTTCCATTGCTGTTGAAAAGGGTGAGAGGTGGATGAGATTATTAGCAATCAGATGGGATAAAATTGGGGTTGATCAGAAAATTTGATTGCAATTCAGAGAAAACTTTTAGGAGTTTTGAAAATATATTTGCTACTTTGCATATTATTTTAAGTATACTTGCTACTTTGCATAATATTTTGTTGTATTTTCACACTTACTGATTTTGATGGGGCCCAGAACCAGAAATATTATGAGATGAGGCTGTTTCCATGGATTATTTTTGTTCTGTGCTGGAGGGGGAAAACCTTTCCTTGTAGGATTTTCATCCCAGAAAGAAATAAGAAAAAAATATTTTGTGAATGTCTTTCTAAATGGAATAATTAATCTCAAGCTTGCCTATCACCAAGTCCTAACTATCTATTGATGTTAATTCCATTGATTGTCCATAGGTGAGTCAGACAATGAAGGAATTTAATTGGAATGATTTTTCAGGTTTTGGGTCTATTTACAGACTGTGGTATGTCCATTTGATCAAATGCCAGAATGTGAAACTGAAACCCCAGTGTTTTCTTCTTGCTATAATTGGAATCTTTTAAGACAAGATTCCAACATTGGAAGGTGTTGGTTCTTTCCCACCAAATTTCTATGCTAATATATAAAATATTAAAGTGTTGGCCACCTTCCTCTTCCCATTGAACTCAACAGGGATTTCATTGTTTGATTTCGGCCAGGACAATGTTGAGCACTTTTGGCTGCCCAAAAGACGCCGTGGTCCAACCACCTGCTCTGGCTGTGCAGGCTGAGCTCACAGGTGTCACCAGCCCTTCCCGAGTCACCGCGTGTCTGGAAAAGGGAATTTCTCCCTGGGTTGAACAGATTGATACTCGGGGCTCCTTGGGAGCAGCCCTGTCAGGGAGGAAGCTGAGGGCTGCTAATTTTGGGGATGATAATGAAATCTTTTAATGAAAGGGAGGGGTTTGGCCTGCCAGGGCTCTGCCTCGGGGAGAGGGTGTGAGGGGGAGCAGCCCCGGGTTTGCCATGCTGCCTGGGAGGGCGTGAGAAGAACGGTCCTTGTCCCTCTGCCAAGCCCTTCCCTGCTGCTCCTTGAGAAACCGAGCTGCAAAAAGCTCCTTCCTGCAGGGTGTCGCAAGGACTGTCTTGAATTCGGCCTCAGGAAATGGTTTCATTCTTTGTATTTTATTTTATTTATTTATTTTTAAATCTAGCTCACCCTTCATCATTAAAAAACAAAGATGTGATTTACATGGATCTGTTGCACGGGGCAGGAGACCTACATCACCTGCAGGCATGGTGATGGGGTGGCAATTTATTTCTCTGTGCTGGAGCAACCAGTCAGCCTTAGTTTAAATCCCTTCCTTCATCCAGTGCAACAACAATATCTTTTGGACAAGGGGTTTTGGAAAAGTTGAAATGTTTGCTTTACAAAACAGACATAAAATTTCTCCTTCAAGGTGCTAAATTTGTGCTGAGCTGGTCCAAAACACGACTGCATCTGGCTGTGTCTCGTGTCTGCTACTAAAAAAATGTCCTAAATTCCAGACAACCTCTGGGGCTTTGAAATAAAACTCATTAATCCTGCATTTGAATTTAATATTTGAAATTTTATCCTAATCTTTTTTTTCTTCCACATGAATTAACTTTAGAATACTTGGAAAGAAACACAAGGGTGGGTTTTTCCCTTTTTTTTTTTGAGAGAGAGAGGGGGAGAACATTCTTAACAAAGGGTATAAAATTAAACTAAATTTGACCTCTGCCTTTAGCAGATTTTCCACCTGGTCTGTGCAGGAAATCAACTTCTATATAGCAGCTCTTTCATAAGGAATAACATACATGAGTCTGTAAGTGACAGTTTTTCTTGGGTGGACAACAATGTTCGTTACTTTTTATGATTAATTGATAAATGTTTTGATATGGTGCCTGGGCTCGGAGTCAAAAATCACTCCAGTTAGATGATCCAACACTTGGAAAGCTGAGCCAATTACAGCTCAGGCGCAGTGAAAACAATTCTAAAATATTTGAGCCTAAAAATGTGCATAGTTGTTAAGGAATCTTACATGTGGGTGTATGGTGGTATCCTGAATTACAACGACTTGGTGGGCCAATTTCTTCAGGAATGCGGGGAAGTGCAGGGATTCGAGACTCTTGCATCTATATTTCAAAAGACTTGGGAAAACAGAACAACCACATGGGCTCTTGTGGCTGGGCACGTGCTGAGGAAAACCAGAGCATGGGCCAAAATGTACTTTCAGTCCCTCGGGTTGCTCAAATCCCTTTGCTTTTTTGGGAAGGTTTGGGGTTTTCAGTCTCCTTCCCTTGACTCTTTGCCTCCTCTGAGCTTGCTCTTTTCTTTTTTTCAGCTCCAGAACTTCCCTTCTACACCAGGCTTCCATTTTCCACCCTCAGATTTGCACCCTGACTCTGGCCCTGATGGGTTTTTAAATGATCCATGAGGAACAGGGTGTCGTGTCTGTGATCAGGTTGCCCCTACCAGCAGGGTGGGCTGGACTCAGAGGTTTTAGGTACAGCCCAGCACCAAAAAAACTACATTAGACAGAGCTCTTGAAGGTCCTCCAAAAGAATAAACTCATTTGCAACTAGAGTTTATTGGAAGAAAGAAAAAAACACTCTGTATTTTTCTTTCTACAGCTAAGTGAATACAGAGGTGTTTTTTCAGTAGGATTTTGGGGTCGTCAACTCAAAGACCATTTGGAAAACTACTTTTGTAGGTTGCTGATGCCTTTGTGTGTGACAGGGCTGTTCCCAACAAGGTCAGTGGAAGTAGAATTCCTGTTTTCTTTTCTTGGTCCCTAATCTTCAGTTCCTAAAATGTTACATGGAAATTTTGAGGGATGCATGCCTGGAATTCAGCGCCACCAGAGATTCTGGAAACTGAGGGGCAAATCCTAAACATCAGAAATCTCAGGGGTTTTGGGCTGTTCATCGTTTTCCATGCAAGGATCTAATCCCAGCCCAAAGAACCTCATGGTCTTCAATGGATTTTTATTCCAAAGCCAAGTTTCACTTAGAAAAATTAATGGATACAGCTTCTACTGGAGATTGTTGGACATCGCTAAGGCCATCAGCCCCTGAAAGGCTTGAAGATGTTTGAATAGAATTAGATCTAAATATTGCTCCATCTTTTTAGAGCCCTTGACTCTTACACTGTGAAGGAAGCGAGGAGAGCTGAAGAATATATTTTCAAATGGAAGAACATCTTTCCTATCCTTGTTTTCCAGTGATGATCCAGTCTGCTATGAGGTTGAAAATTCAATTTTCCTGGAAAGTGCCTCATTTCAGGTATGATTTGAATGGGATGATACTCCCTTCCTAAACCCTCCCTCCATCCCTGACACCCTGCTTTGGTCCTGGCTGCTGGATCTGAACACACTCCTGCTTTCACTTTGTTTAACACTGGAGGATTTCACCGCTGTTGATCCAAAAGGAAAGTTTCTAACAGCACACTGTAAGCTTTACTGCTCGTGACTTCTTAATCATGCAGATTTTATTTCATGTTAAGCTAGCAACTGAACTCGTTTAATAAACAGAGTAAAATCTAATTAGGCTACTGGAGGGGAATAGAAGAATTTATCCTCCTCCAGACACACAGACATTAGGAATTCTTCCTCAAACATCCACTCAGGCTTCCTGGCAGCCGTCTCCCTCAAAGAGTGGCTAATGATCCTACTAATTTGCACTTAGCTGATACTGCGAGGAGTTCCTCACAGATGGAAAATATACTTCTTCCATGAGATCATGCAGGGCAGCACGGCCTCATGGACTGTGCACAGAGAAAAAGAAATCCCAGCTCCTAATCCCATGGCCCCCACTCCTCGCTGTGTGGTCTCTCTCTCTCTCAGTTTCTCCATGCACAATCTCGCTGTTCATTCATGGGGTTGTGGTGATTACTCACCCCTTTGCCTGTGCTCCCAGAGCACAATTAAAGCACTGAGAGGCTGTGGTTAGAGACCCAACAGTACCTCCAGAACATCTGTAGAGAAGATTGACAGCACAGGATGAATTTGGTTGGCTTTTGGTCTTATTTCAAGTATTGCTGGGGAGAGGGAGATCAGAAAAACCCCAGCCCATGGAAGGGGACACACCTTCCCACAAGGGACCACACAGCCAGAAGACCCCCAGCCCCTCAGGGACATCTCCATGCACATCTGGCCTGCACACCCATGGTCCCTGCAAAGGGTGCTGCTCCCCAGAGCAGCGGTGGAGCCCCCATCCCTGGATGAATTCAAAGGACACCTGCACCCGGCACTTTGGGCTGTGGTGTGGTGGACGTGGTGGTGATGGGTCAAAGGTTGGTCTGGATGGTTTGGGAGGTCATTTCCAGCCTTGATTAGCCTGTGATTCTGTGAAACCTCCTCAAGTTTTTACCCCTCACAACCAAAAGCAGCTCAACCAGGCAGCGGGGTCAGGCTTGGCCTCTCTGCTGATGGGGTTGATGTATCGTGCAAGGGGCAGGGAGTGCTCCAGCAAATCTCCTCACTGCTCCCTGCAGGGACATCCCAGATGTCCCACAGCAGTCCCAGCTGGCCACTGGCACTGGGAACCATGGGCTGTGTGGCCAGAATTGACTGAGAAGGTGTGAATACCATGGAAGCAACAGGTAAACCCAGGGCATGCAACCCTCCCCAGGAACTGGTGCTCAAGGCTTTTCCCCAGGGTTCTGTGTTTTCCAGCAGTCTTTTTTCAGGTGCACAGCTGTCATGTCCTTTCCCAAGGCTGTTTAGCCCTTCTGGTTTCTTGTCAGAATTGCTCCTATAAAACCACCATTTTTCTTTTCGTTTGAATGAAGAGTAAGGAGAGAATATAGGAATAAACGTTAACATAAAACCAGAATAAAAGCTGGAGATTGTTCATGAGCGAATGGAATCACGAAATCACAGGATCGTGGAATGGTTTGAGTTGGAAGGGGCTTTAAAGCTCATCTTGTTCCAACCCCCTGCCATGGGCAGGGACATCTTCCACTAGATCCAGGGTGCTCCAAGCCCCATCCAACCTGGCCTTGGACACTTCCAGGGCTGGGACAGCCACAGCTTTTTTGGATAATGAAGTAGGACGTGACCCAGCCCCTGGTAATTTCAGGAGACAATTTCCATTGATGACATTAGGGCAGAAAGCCAGCAGCTCTGGCCCCTGGAGACACAAATGCTTCAGGAAGGATTCAGGTCCTGCTGAGCACAGGATTGTTCAGGGAAGGGTGTAGCCCCAGGAGTGGGAGGAGAAGACCTTCCTCCTCATATTTCAGAATTTTAAAAATCAAAACACAAAAAGTTCCAGCAAACAACGACCCTGCAGCGGGCTGAAGCTGATGTATCTTTTTCTAACACATGGAGCTTTTGTGAAATGAAATCCCTGGCCCGAAACCTGGAGGCATCGCTGACTTTTAACTTTTACTTTATTCAGGCAAACTTCCAGCTGATGTGAGAGAGCACTGGGTCATATTAGGATTTGGCCCACGAGGGCAGAGCAGAGCCAAGCTCTGAATGTCACATAAACACATTAACTGGAGACTTGGCTTTCTCCAAGGTCCCAGGGATGGAACAGGGACGTGATCTGGTCTTCTGTGAGGCATGCAAGGAGGCTGAATTAAGAGAACAGGATCCAAACATCTGCACAACGATCTGTATCATCTCCTCCTCCTCCGGGATGTGTCTGGAATATTGTCTGCTCTGTGTGACAGGTAGAAAGGAGCTAACAACTGCCTAACCTGTTCTGTGTGGGTGAAAAGAGCTCAGAATTCGACCCCTGGGTTGTTCACACTGAAGTGGAAAGCCTGTTCCTGCTGCTGCTGAGGTATGAAGAGGGCATATTGTTCATTTAAACCACACTCTCTAGTTTTTGCAGCAGTAAAGTATTTTTGAAAGTTTACAGCTGTAGGAGAAATTCCCTGGAGCTTACCCGTCAGCTTTCTGCCAGTCAGAGAGCTGAAGGCGCCCCGGTTTGGGCTCCAAAAGTGACATTTCAGTGTTACACGTCTGAGATGTGGAGCGGGTTCGAGAGAGCATCCTGACAGGTCTGGAACTCCAAAGAAATGATTTTGTGGTGCCAAGCTACACAGTCTGGGAAACGCTGCACGCCACACTCGCTGCTGTCCCTCTGCCAGAACCCAAAATACAGATTCAAAAGAGAGCTGGAAATGTGGCTCAGGACTCTGCTTTGCGGATGCATTTCAGGCAGGAGCTCTCTCTGATATTTAATGTATGAACTGCTCTCCCAGCCATCAGAATTCCATACAAGAGGAGGTCCATGCTCAAGCAGATCACGTAGCAACACCACGGAGAAAGGGAGAGACTCTGCAGGAAAGAAAATGTCCCAAAAAAACATCTCCAGGGTGGAGGAAATGGTAAAACCTGGGCCAATCCACTCTAAGCCCATTAATTTATAAATTTCAAAGTTGTTTCAGAGTGGTTTCTGAAAGGGAAAACACGGGCATCTGAGAAGGTGTGGATGCTGAAGCATTGATGTGGGAGCCATTCTTCAGGGAACAGGAATGCCAGGCCATGCCTGCCTCCACAAAATGGTCAGAAAGAGGAGACTGAGAGGCCTTTGGAATTATTGCTTCAAAACAAACCCAAAAGAAGAGTTATGAGATGGAAAAAAAAAGTACATTAGATTTCTCAATATTATTTTATTTAAGCAGAGCAGAGAAGAGAAGAGCTGGGAGAGGAACAGGCCACATTTTTGGTCTTAAATATTGGTTTTAAAATGTTCTTTAATGGGATGATAAGAACAGAGCATCTTTTAATTAAGGCCTGGGGGGAATCAATTTGCAATAACTTATTTTAGCTGGTTAGGGAAGGAGCAGCACTGCCACAGGCAGGTTTATCCACAGGAACATCCCTGGAATGTGATTGCTTCAGCCCCAGTCAGGGTTGGCAAGAACTCCTTGAAGGGAGATGTGGTTCTCATCTCTCTCCTGAAGAGCCCTGCCAGGACACCAGGGGAGAGGATCTCTGAGCTCAGCCCCTTCTGATGTCCCTGAATGTGGGAAGCTCAATATTTTCGAACACTTTGTCACGGATTCGATGACTTTGGCCCAGCACCTTCTGTTTGTTGTTAATGAAAGTCAATAGAAGTGTGGAAAAGTACAAAATGTCAACCTATGACCTTGTGAAATCCATGGCAGGAGAGAGCAAAGAAAGAAAACCACCCTTTGGTACACGCTTTGTCCCTCCTGCCGCGTTGGGATCCAGAAGTGAAAGGCTTTTTTTCTCAGCACCGGGGTTTAGTAAGTCAGGAATTTTGTCTCTCCTTGTTTTCCTTGCAGTTAGTTAAATCCTTAGGCTCCTGTTAACACTGAACTCCAAGTTGATTTTTGTGTTAAAATGCTGAAACCTAATTTTCGTTTAACAATTTTCTCTCGGAGGCCAACATCAAATTAGTGTGTTTTCCACTGGCAGCCCCCAGTAATTTGGTAGGCAGGAGGCTCGCACATACTTAAGTTATTCAATACATTTTGTTTTACTCTGTACAAGAAACCCAGTCAGAAAAGGCTGATTTATGATATTCCTCAGGTTTCCTGTTACTTTAAACCAGCATCCTATGGCCAAGCCCTTCACAGGCAGCCAGCACATCTGGCCCAGAGTGCTGCTGTCACCTATGGCCAAAATGCCATATTTATAATCAAGTCATCATAGAAAAGAAAGAATTGATTATGATGAAAAGGAAAAAAAAAAAAAAAAGGAAATCTAAAAAAGCAAATTCATCAGTGGACATTTGTAAATATGTTGGGGTGGGTTTTTTTCCACACATCCCTCCCAGACAAAGAGGAGCCCACAGCACACTGAGCAGGAATGTTAGATGTGTGCAATCATCTCTTTTAGCCTAATTATAAATTACTGAGCGCTTTAATTTTCCCTTTTCACCCATTTTTAATGTCTATTTTGTTTTCCATTTGCACAGGCAACCCTCCCCTGGCTGAAGCCAAAGCTCCACGGTCCCTGTGAAATCCCACCTGCAATTCTGCAGCTGCCCGTAAAGAAGTGAGTCTGCTCCTCACAAAATGTATTTGAGCTGCTCTCCTCAGGGATTCCAGGCTTCTGCAGTCCCCGTGTCTGGGTTGTATCTGTGTATCCATCTGTCAAACGGGATCAATGAGCCAAACTCTCCCTAAATATTAACTTCCTACATGTTTCATAAAATAGTCAGAGGCAGAAATTTGGCTTAACATCCTCCTTAAAGGGAAAGTTGGATTGCCTGTCTGTGCTGTAAAAATCATACACAAATCCACAGGGCATCAAATGAGGCTCACAGCACAAATCCTTAATTTTTCTCATAAAACTACAGGTCTCAAATATGCTGTATAATAAAGGGAGTGAACGACCTGCAATGCTCAGGCTGTGAATTCAGGCAGTGGTTTGGGGTTGCAGGAGATATAAATTGGAATAAGCAGGGGTTTGTGTGCACCCCAAAAGGGCACAGGCAAAGCTGTATTTTCTTCTCTGGAAGATGCATTTACAGAGATTCATTTTTAATAAGAGAGTTGTAAAAGAAACCTACAGATGCTAACAAACAGAGGCTCAGCTGTGTCAAACCCTGGAATGCTGCTCTGGGAATGGGAAGAGCTGCAAAGGTTCAACATCTTCGAAAATCTGAGCACTGAGTATTTCTAGGCAGCTTCCTCTGCCAAAGGAAAATGAAGTTTTCCAAATTTGTGCCAAACTCTGACGTTCACGAACAGTTCCTCAAGTAGGTTTGGATGATGTAACCAATAATCACGAAACCCTCCCTCCACTTTCTAAATTACATCTGGTTGGGGTGAATTTTTATGTGGATAACACAACCAAAAGCTGAAGGACTCTGTTTGGGCTAAACCTTATTATGCAGTTGCATAAGGACATATAAAATTCAGGAAAAAAGGGAATTCTGCCTCATGGCAGGGGTGGGATGAGATGAGCTAAAGAGAAAACTGGGAGAGAAACTCAAACCTGCAGCCAGAGGTGGAAAACAGGAAGGTGTCAGTGACCACTTGGAGATATCAGGGTAAGAGGAACTTGACTTAGGGGTTTAAAGGGTCTCTTATCACCCAGGAGGGACTGATAGAGGAGGATTAATGGTGCTCAAATACTTCCTGGCAATGACCTTCCTGCAGCCATTCCTTTTCCCTCACAAGGGCTTTGTCTGCCCAACAATAGCAGGGATTATAATTTATTTAGCTGTGATTTTATTTCTTCCTTACATCGAGGATTTGAAGAAAATCAGAGCTGGTGGCAGTTCTTGGATTGGCCATGAAAAATGGCACAAGAAAGCAATAATTCTGTGAGATTTCTGCAGTTGGGCCAGGTTTTATGGCATTGATTTCCTGCCATTACAGCAATAAATCTGGCCCTTACTTTATGAATCTTATTTTAATCACCAGGCCCTTTGTGTTCACGAGATACTTTCAGAAATCAAGACTGAACACTGATGTTAATTAAAATATTAATTTTATTTCTTTAGAGGATTCTCTTGCCTTGCCTTTATATGACAGGTCTATGTGAAATTGTGTGTAAAATTCAAGAACATGGAAGAAACTTTATAAATTTTTTGCATGGAGTAAAGATTTCTGACTGAAATCTCTGCTTCATCCAGGGCCATCAAGTGTCAGCATCAACTTCTTCAAGGGAGGCTGGAGTGAGGTGGAATTTGGATTCTTCATCCAAGTAACAAGTGGAAACAGCCTCAAGTTGTGCCAGGGGAGGTTCAGGTTGGATATTAGGGAAAATTTCTTCACTGAAGGGTTTGTTAAGCCCTGGGAAAGGCTGCCCAGGGCAGTGGTTGAGTCACCATTCCTGGAGGGATTTATGACACGTGGATGTGTCACCTGGGGACGTGGGTTAGTGCTGGGGTAATGGATGGACTCAGTGATCTTAGAGGTCTTTCTCAAGCTAAATGATTCCAAAATTCTAAATTTTCAACTTTCCCTGCTTTTCTGGCTTTGCTGTAGTTCTGGGTTTTTTCCTGGTGTGATTTTATTTCTTTCATTTTTTTACTTTCAATAACCCCAATGGGGGAAAAAAAAAAAAAAAAGAAAAGTCTTCTTTGGAAATATTTGAAATACTCTCTACTGGAAAAATAATGTCTTTTAATAGATGGATAGTCATGCAAACCCACTGCTGCCTAGTACAACAAAACCAGCCTGGATCCATGGGAATGACTTCACGTGGCACCGTGGGGAGGCAGCAGGAGCTTTGCAAGGAATTAATACACCAGGTTGGAACCTCTGGGGATGAGGGTTCCAGTTGGGGCTCTGCTTGGGAAGGAAAGTCATAAATCCGGGAAAATCAGTGTGGTGGTCTCATTAGCACTCGTTACAGAAATCAGCCACACGATTTGGGGCCGTTGGCAGCTTTTTGCTGGGTAAATCCAGAGCTGGAATAACAAGGTTTACTGCAGGTTAGGTCTGAGGAGCACTGGAAGGGGGAGAAGCTTGCACAAAGCCTGGCTGTACCCAGGCCAGTGTTAACATTCCCTTCACTTCCATTTGCTCTGAATCCACTCAGATACTTGGATCTAAATCACTTAGGAGTTTTTTCTTAAAAAAAAAAAAAATTAAAAAGGGAGTAAAAAAGAGACAGACAAGATTTGAATTGTAAAACATGTAACAGAGCCCATTCTCAACAAGTTTTATTGCTGCTCAAGGAAGTCCCTGAGGTCTATCTTTGAATTAGCTGAATTAGGAAAGATGTAAAACTAATCAGAGTGTTGCCATCCTGATACTCCTTTGTCTTAAATACAGGAGTTTTGTCTTCTGGTCAAATCATTATAAATAACTTTTTATGAAGGACTAGTAAATCAGGCAGTTTGCATTTCTTGAAGGAATATTTTTTCCCAATTAAACAACCCCAGCAAACTGCATTTATAAAAAAATTCCCTGTGTTTCCTGAGCAGTTTGCAGTGCAGTTTGCTCCACACCACATCTGAGCAGAGCAGGGGGGATGGATGTGTGGAGGTATCCCCCCTCTCCTTCCCAGGGGAGCCTCAAATGAGCCAAATATTCAGCTGATGTAAATCAGTGTTGTTGCAGGTCCTTTTGGACATGATACCGTGCATTAAATCAAGAGCCAGCCCAGCCCAGCCCACCCCACCCCTGGGCCTGCCTGGGGCTGGGACTGAAGCCGGGGCTGCTCAGGAGCTCGTACCCAGCAGCCTCGAAGGATTAATTAGGGCTGATATTTATTTCTTTTGATAGGAAACCCAGATGTGTGCAGTTAAGGCAGAATGCAGAGGGAGAGCCATCCTGCTTTTCTTTCCAGCAGACAGAGGAGAGGCAGCACTGCCCACCCAGACTTAAAGAGCAGGAGCAAGTAATTATCAGCACAGAACAATTTGGGGTTTCATAATCTGCTAAACCACTTTACCTGGCTGATTATCAGCTAATTGAGATAACCATTGCTTTTATTTTTTTGTTATCAAATATTGTAAATATAAGTTTGAGTGTTGATTTATTTGTCTGGAAGCTGGGGAGAAAACTATGGAGGGAATACTCTCACATTCCACAGTTACAGAAATAAATCAGCATGGATTTCATTCCAAGTACATGCTCTTGAATAAGTTAGAAGAGCACCTGTCCATTCATTAAGGAGTTTTCCTTCAAATTAATTATTAAGTTTGGAAAATAGACAGTTAAAACACTTTAAATCGTGAGCAAGGTCAGTACCACCCTTGGTTCCCACAATGGAAAGGGCATCAGGAAAATGTAACTCGTGTTACACTAAGAGAGTTTTTATTTTGAGTACCATGGGCACTGCTTTGGCAATATTATTTCACTCAGATTATTCCCAAAATCGAACCAGCATCAGCTGATTTTGCATGGAGCACTTTCATATTTGTGTAGAATTTCTTTGTCAGCCTTTTATTTCAGTGGGAAAAATGATCCAGTCCCATAAATATAATTTTGATTTCTTCATTATAGAAAGACAAGAAGCAAAAAGGAGCATTCCCAACCTTTAAACATAACCTAATTTTAGTATATTTAGATTATTCATTCCCATCTTGTAATTCCCCTTCTTTTCCAGTGATAAGATGTAAGCAGTAAATCTCCAAGGAGTAGGGATCACCCAAAAAATATTATTGAAAAGAAACATGGAAAGACCAGACTTTTAAATAATTTCTTCCCTTATTCCATTGGAAAGAAAACTGAACACTTTCACAACAACAGTTCAATATTTTCCCTAACAATTCCTATTTGTTCTTTTTTGTGTGTGTGTACCTGAGTATTGATTCCCAGTGATGGGACTCCGCTGAGTTTTGGATTAAATTCCTGGGCAAGATTTGAGCCAGTGACGTAATGATACAAAACTGAAGAGCCCATTCCTTTTCCCTGATGCAGCCAGCACTTTATACTGCAGAAATCCAACATTTTTCCCATCTGAATTATTCCTACAGAAATACAAGGAGCTTAATTTTTCTCTCTTTGTCACTGATCACGTCAATCTGTTTTAGAGTATATTCAAAAATTAGTCTGGAAGGAAAAAAATGGGTTGGAAAACAGCAGAGCCACTTTTCCTCTTTTGTTTTAAATCTTTTTTTTTTTTTTTTTTTTTTTTTTTTTTTTTTTTTTTTTTTTTGATGGTTCTGATATTTGTTTTGGGGGGAGATGTCGAGAGCGGGATTTTGCATTTTGTATTTCCCCGCTTCTTTGCAGCTCGTCAAGCTCCGCGTTTTGTTTTGCCTGGGGGCATCTCCACACCTCAAAATCAGCTGGAAAAAAACAAGGACGCTCTTTTTAGCCCCTCAGTTGGTGCAAGATGCGTCAGGATTGAGGGGAAAAGGGGGGAAAGAGGCAAACCCGCTGTTTTTGGAGTTGGAAATTGCTACTGGAGGTGTCCTGCTCCCCTTCCATGTTCTGGAGAACATCAGCCAGGCTGAGCTGAGCCTGGGCTCCGATCCCTCTCTGCTCCCCCCAGGTCTCTGCTCCGCTTAATCCTGTCAGAAAAGTCTCCAGCAAACATTTGTAATTGCAGGCAAAAAGAACACTGCTGTCTTTCTTTCTTTTTTTTTTTTTTTTTTTCCCCCCCTGACTTGACATCTATCAAATTTAGTTTAAGTGTTCCCCTGGGTCAGGCGAGTTGCTGAGCTATAAACTAAAAATAATTAAAATAAAATATTAAAAAAACCTCAAGCCTGCTTGCCAGGAGGGTATCGTTGGGAGTTAACAGCTCTCAATCATGGATTTCAGAGGGCTGGAGCAGCTGAAATAAGGCAGGCAGGCTTCACGCAGCAAAAAACTGAAATTCTTCTGATATTTGGATGCTACAGGCTTGATCCTTGCACTTCAGGACAAAACTGGTTCCTGTAACATGGCATGCAGATCGAAATTATTTTTTTATTTAATACTGCAGTTAGTATAAGTTTTACAGCCAAAAGGAAAGGCAGAGAAAGGTGGAAGGAATAATCCTGCTTAACATCCCAGATAATTAAACCCTCGCCCTGACAATCCCTCCAAGTCCCCTTCCCATGCCATAAAAGATGACTCTGCCAATTTATTGACCCCAGCTGATGGATCAGCCATCCCCAAAATTGGAAATTCTGGTCACAATGACTTCAAGTTTGGCTGCAACCCTCCCAGACAGACAGCATGTTCCCAGACTGGTCACATTCATAAATGTCATAAAAAACATACTTGTTCTCTGACATGCACAAAATAAAATCCTCCAACAAGACATCTCTAACCAGAAAGGCATGAAGGAAAAATCTGCGAGCACGTGATGGGGAGTGAGGGCTGCTCCGAGTGGTGTTGTGACATTGGTGGAAGCAAAACCGAAATAAAACTTCTCCAGGCACAACTGGAATTTTGGCTTTATTGGGTTTTGTTATTCTTATAGCTCGGAGAAACCACGGTGGGGGAGAGCGAAACGGAGTCAAAACACGGGTCAAAAAATTGGTGTGTGAGTTGTTGCGGTGGAGGTTGAAAGAGAAAAAAATGAAGTCAAGGATCACGTTCAGGGGGTCTGAGGAGAATCAATCATTGAAAGGTGCATAACAAAAAACAAATCTTTGCACGTCAGCAAGGAATTAACCTGGGCTGTCTAAATGAGTCCACTCACACTTAAGGATTTGCATTCATTATGCATCGTCTGCACTTTATAGAGTTCTTTTCACCTCTAGTGAAAAAAAAAAAAAAATTAATCTCATCTCTTTCATGTTATCATTGCTAGACACTCCTGGAAAACTATTTTTTTAAAAAAAAAGTGGGATTATCAATACTTTTATACTTCTTTCAAAAGCTGGTAAGTTCTTGTTTCTGTGAACAGTTGAGTACAACAGGATTCTCCATTTGCTGATGACAAAGCCAAAAATCTGAGAATTGCCCACACTTAACCTTCCAAAAAGAGAAAATTGATCATTTCAAGCCCTAAAAAACACGATTTTTTTTTTTTTTTTGAAGTGTGGCACTGCAACTCGCTCTAAATCAAAACCAGACACAGCATCATTATTCTGTTCTTGTCAGAAATGCTGAATAACACCCTCCCCAACTTCAACCCGTGGCTGTCACCTCCAGAGGGATTGCACTCCTTGGACACAAATTCCTGCCCTGCTCCATGGGGCCAACTCCCTGGAGCAGAGGGAGCTACACCCAGGGGTGGTTTGGTCCCTGGCTAGCCCAGGATTTGGGAATGGATTTGGGAATGGATTTGGGAATAAAATGTGCTCCAGAGCACAGGCTGGAGGTGGTTGGGAGTTTTCCAAGGCGCTTTTTTGGCGGGGTGTCACAGAATGGCAATTTGTTGAAACTGAAACCATTCACAAGGGAAGGTCTGTCTGAACAAAGCTCCCAGCTCAGAGGGGGGAAGCAAAAGCAGAAAAGTGAGTAAGAACACAAAAAAATAATTTTAAAAAGGGAGACAAAGAGTGGTTAGAGAAACTGCCCCTTCCCAATAATCCTGGAGGAAAAGTTCAGGGGTCTGGCTGGACGTGACTCTTGCTTTTCTCACTGGAAATGGTGATTTCTGCAGGTTTATAGAATGAAATTACAAAGTCCAAGTGGAATAGAGCAGCAGAAAGGACTGCTCAGTCTCAGGATTGCTCAGTCTGATCTCTAGAAATGAACCATTTCTGGGCTCTTTTAAATTATGATTTTTGACCCATTTCCGAAGCCGCTTTTAGTTCTTATTGCCAAGAAGTGCTAAAACACTACATAAAATTGGAGTGATTGAAAATACCTGATCCAGCCACATGAGGACATGATTAAACAGCCAGTACCTGCAGGAAATTTTCTGTCAAGCCCATTCTTTACTGGAAAATTGGTCCTTTTGTAAGCCACTTTTTCTTAAAATCTACCTGATTTTTGGGTTCACTTCTCAAAAAAGTGGACGTGACAAACCCGGATTATTTCATGGCTTTTAGGCACAATGAGAAAGAAGAAACAGTTCTCTACCAGAACTTATAAGAGCTGCCTCAAGGATGGAATTTCCAAGTGAGTTACCTTAGAATAAGTTAAAATGACTTTAAAATGGTGCTGGAGAGGGTTTTCACCTTTTTTATGGGCAGAACAGAAAGTTTATGGTTCAGTCACTCCACGCTCGCTCTGAGGCCAGGAATTATGACCTGGTTGTCCTTTGCCACTCATTTCAGCGAGATGTTTTCTGTCCTCTGGGGCTCTGCCTTCCCATCCTGGAAGAGAAGGACAATAAAAGCAGGCTGAAGTGAACATGCACATGGTAAAATCAGATTTGATGCCAGTGCAGCTCTCCTGAGAGCCAGGATAATTCCTCCCTCTTGTATCAGATCTGGTTTTGGCCTGGTGTAGGTTGTAATTTAGTCCTGATATAAATCAGGCAGGGAAGACCCAGGAGTCAAAAGGTTGGTCCTGAAGGGTGGGAGGATGGAGATCTCTGGTGGATGAGCAGAAGTGGGATTGCACAGATCATGGAAGCTGCTGGACACCTAAAAAAAATACAATAACCTGACAACTGCAAATTTTGACTTGTTAACAAGCTGTAAGTAGGCACAGCCAGGTCTGGGATGAGTTTAACCTTGGATCAGTGAAATGGGAGTGAAGCAGTTTTTGATTCCATAGGGGACACCTGACCCTTGGTGGATGCTGTCACCAGTGTGGTGTTTGAGCACTGAATGCTGTCACCCACATTGTGGCTTTCTCTCTTTGTGTCTCTCATCCAGAGGAAGGAAAAGCCAGGAATTGCTCTGCCTCTGCATCCATGTGCAGAAAGAGAGGCAGATTTTAGCGTGTCCTTCCTGAAGAAACACTCTATTTCCTTTCACCCCAATATTCCTTTTCAGCCTGTTCTTCCCTTACCCTCAGCCAGGAGAAGGAGAAAACAGACAGAAAGAAAAGAAAAGAGAGAAATATTCTGCCTGGATTGGAAAAGTCATCTTTTCCCAGGAGCAGCGTAATAACATTAATGGAAGGGAGAACGGGAAAGAGGAAATGTTTCGCTAACGTGGAGAATTTCTGGCCTGGGTTCTTTCTGAGGCCTGTTTGTCAGGGGGAAAAGGAAATTGGTGGCTGGATGAAATATGAGCTGATGCAGCTGCAATGCCTTTAAATACAAGCTTTTTTAGGCACACTGGTGCTTCAGTTTGGGGATAGAAGCAGATGCTGAATGCCTTTCCCTACTTCACATGGGGCCTTTGCGTGCTGTGGTTTTAAGGCCAGTGTTCAGGTGATAAAAAAAAAAAAAAAAAAAAAAAAGGAGGGGGAATGAAATGTCATTTTTTGGAGAGGCAAAAATACTTCAGGCTCTTTGGCGTAAGTCATAAAGGGCTTTTTGTGCACGGGCAGTCAGTGCAGTGTCAAGAGAAATCACTTGCACAAGGTGGAGTAACACTATCTGAAATTAAATTCTGGCCTCCATTTACAAGTAACACTTTAAGGTTAAAAAAAATAATAAAAATAAAAGCTTTTTCTGCTCAAGAAATTGAGGAGAACTAAGAGACGCCCCCTCCTCTTCTCCAAAAACATGCCCGTGGTGTTCCTGCCATCCATAACATGGCAGCCCCAAGCACAGGGCAATTAGCAGAGTTAATCAGCCAGCCCTAACGAGCACACTTCGTACAGTGGGGTGAAACCTGGCTGGAGGTTCAGGGCCGCTCTGCTCTGAAAGGGCTGGAACTGAGAAGGTTTGAACTCTCGTGCTCCGGCTCTCCGGGCTCTTTGAGCCTGACTCCTATTTACACTGAGTTTCCTCAGCATAAAGGGGCCTTCAAGTGGGCATGCAGTGAAGGAATATTTCAAGGCAAGGAGCATGCAGAGCGGGCTCTGGCTCCCCTCCTTGCACCTTCCTTGGAACAAGCCCCTCACTGTTTTCCTACAAGGGGGAAATGCCAGATGTAGCTCCAGTCCGAGGTGAAGGAGAAAGGCTCCGGCTCTCAGCCCCGTTGAAGCTCTTTTCCAGTGCACTGCCACAGCTCCAGGACCTAAATAATTACTTAGGAGGGTTATTTTTTTTTTCTTAATTTGCTTTTTATTCCTGCTCCTGAAGGCCCCGCTTCTTACTCTTTCTGCATTCAAAAGTTATCTCGAGTTGGTCGCCCAAGGTGGAAGCTGTGCTGAAATGCTCTGGAGATGTCATTGAAATATAAATAGCAAATAAATGATTAAAAATAGTCTGTCCTCTTGAATGGTTGCTTTAGAATTTAAGGATAGTTCCTGACTCAGGAGACCTCCTTGGCTCGGTCCTGGTGGGGCATTTAATTTATTTTAAACTGTCAGTCCATGTTCCTCACTCCTAAGGAAATTAAGGCACATTAAACACACTGCAAAATCTGGTTTTTTGTACAAAGACAGTCACAGGGCTTTCTGCGGCAATATTTACGAACTAAGACTCTCATCCAGTCCCCCAAAGTCGCCGAAGAAAATGTCTCTTACTATTTATACCTGCTCCTTTGCCAAGCAAAGATCTTTTAGATCATAGAATAATCTCCCAAAAAGATGTATTGGAACCCTGGTTTGGCCAGTTCAGAGCAGCCGAACTGATTAATGTAGGTGGTTGTCATTTTTAGAACTAATTATTTTTAACAGAAAAGGTTTTCTCTAAACCCCAACACTTTCAATACTTTCTTTCTTTCCACATTTTCATAATCTCTATTGAAGGGTTTTGCTATAACTCGCTTACCAAAAATATCCCAATATTTCATTTTAATCCAATAACCATTTCACAACGAGCACGAATCTGTTTCAAACCATTATGAATTTGAAAGGATCTATTTTGACCTTACAATATTGAAACTCCGAGTAATTGCAAACACAGGTTTTCAACAATCAAGTTTATTTTCTCTGCAGCAAACCCCACCCGTGTGCCTGCAGGGAATAGCTGCATTTGCCAAATCCAACTTTTGGTGCAGAGAAGAAGTGGGGTATATAAATAGAAAGTGTAAGCTTTTGGATACACAAAGTGGGGTTGTAATTCAAGGCCTCCCAGCCGGTGGCAACAATTGTCCATGTCTTGTGCGGTGTCGGTTTTCCCTCTCCTCTTTATTTGGCTCAGCAAGTCGCCTTCTGCAGTCCCAGTCTCAAGTTTTGGCTTGAGCCTCCCTCGTCTCCCATCCCGCGCGGAGCCGCGGTCGCGGCGGAAAAGCCACGGGGTGCTGTCCGCCCATCCCAGGCTCCAGGCCTCTGGTGGGATATGAAACAAAACAAAACAAAAAAAGAAAAGAAAAAAGAGAGAAATTTTTCTTTAAAAGAAAAGCTTTTTTTAAAAAAAAGCTTTAAATTTTTTTAGTCTTTCCTAAATGATATCCCAAATGGTGCATTATTTCCCTGGCAAACAAAAAGCCCTTCTGTGGTGGGCAGAGCGCGCCGCGTACGTCGTGATTTTGACAGCGAGCTCTGAGGCTGGGCTGGCTCTTGAAACAATTTCCCTGTGTACCCTGAGCTGTTCCAGTTCAGCGCGAGCATATGGCAAACACAGAAACTGCGCTGCCTGATGCCAGGGCATGACCAAAATCTATAATAATGTTGTTTACTTTCACCAGCTCTGCGAGGAAGAATGTGGCCTCATGCACTGAGACGACCTCAGAGCAGTCACACTTTTGCTTTGTCAATAATTTACCCAAAGCCACTCATTTTCTCTTTGAAGCATAAGGACTTGCAGCAACAGGAGCAAACTCTTCTATAGGGAGTCTCCCAGAGAAATCCCGAGGAAATTCTCTTCATGGTGTTGGTGAGAGTGGAGGGAGGCAGCAGACAAACGAAGTTTTTGGAGCACCCTTGGCTTACTCTCCTTTTGTTGTCATTTCTGATAAAAATCAGACTATTCTGAAGTCTTTACAGACAGAGCTTCTCCCACAAAATTGGCCCTTCCTGAGCAGTGCCAGGAAGGAACAAATTTCAGCATCTCAGCGCTGCGTGGTCTGGCATGGGGAGTCTGAGGGGGTTTGGCCACTCCTCTGCAGGAGGCTGCAACACCCTGAGCTCAGGAGGGTTTTCCTCCACACTTTTGTCAGACACTAAAGCTGCCCAAAAGCCACTGGAGGAGCCACGGGACAGGGCAGGCTTTGAAATGCTGGGGAAAGAAACAAACTCAACTGGCTGCCTTCAGAAACTCCAGAGCTGGCAGGAAAAACACTCCTCTCCCCAGCCCAAAGCAGAGTGCCAAGCAGGAGGAGAGTCCTCGTTTCACTTGGGTTTGAAACACCAGGAAGGAAGAGGGACAGCCTGAAGGGATGGGGTGTCCTAAATAAACATCTGTGTTGGGAACAGGAGTCAAGGAGTTTCAGGGACTTTTGGTGATTTGTTGAATAGCTCAGATAAATTTGCAGATAAGATCGCAAAAACTGATGCCACAAATTTTCAGGAGACTCCATGGAAATAGCAATGCACAAAGTAGTTTCCCACTTGCCTGAAAAGCACCAGGACATGCATTCCAAGCATCAAAGAATCCGTGAGGAACTCAGCTAAGTCCCACTCCAGGCACTGAGGAACAAGGGTCTGCATCTGAGAGCACATTGCTTAAAATCAGCATTGCCTCTGCTGCAGACAGTGTTTGCACAGGGCTGGAGCAGGAGAACCTATTGGTGGAGTCATAAATATTTATTTATGAAGGGAGAGAACTTTGCTAATTTATTTTTCCTCCCTTTCACGGCTCCTAATTCACGGTGTCCTCTCCCATTTCTGAGTCAGCAGAGCCACCAAAAAAAAAAAAAAAAAAACAAACCTGATAAAAATTTGAGAAACCAATAAACACTGTACCCAAATAGAAATGAGATATTTTTCCAGCAGTTAAAACTCAATTACAGTCAAGTCACATGTTCACCCCACTCAATAGCTCATAAAATGGGCAATGAACTCCCCAGGTGCTCAAGAGTTGGATGGATGAGAGAAGGTATCAGGGGATGGAATCCTCCAGGGGCTGAAAGTTTTGGGATTTAGTGGCTGAGGTTCAGCCTGTGCCTTGATTTTCTCTGGGAAGAGGCAGAGCTGTTTTGGACTAATAAGATCAACTGGGGTCTGTCTGGAAAACAGAGCATCCACAAAAGTTAGGAGTTGATTTTGACCCAGGAAAGGTTGAGCACATGAGCACAGAAATACCCCAGGGAAATCCAAGGGTTTAGTCTCCAGAGTTCCACGCTTTAAAAAAAACCCAAAAACAAATCAGTTGAAAGTAGACATTTACCAATTTGCCTGAAGCAGAATTTATAAATCTTCACAGCTGGTGACTCCTTGCAGGAATGGGGGGAAATATCCATGTTTGTGGGCAGAGATATTCACAAGAGCAAAATCCCAAACTAAGGGAGACACTGAAAGCTGCTCATTTCAGAGACCTTTGGGCCACATTGACAGGTACCATAAGCAAAATCCCAGGGAGCAGGTTTTGGTGGAGGCCCTGGAGCACGGGAGGATCCACATCCCACCATTCTGCTCCTCTTGGAGAACGCACAGACATGGAGATTTCCACCCCCAGCCCCCCAAAGGATTGCTCAACTTTTAGTTTTGATTTCTGCCTGTGATTCATGCCTGGCTGGGACAGGGCCACTACTAATAACAGAAATGCAGGCATCAGCATGGATCATGGCCCTGCTTTTCCTTCGGGTTTTTTCTTCCTAATTTTCCTTTTTTTTTTTCTTTTTATTATTATTATTATTATTTTATTTTCTGCATACACAGTATTTAAGGCTTTTATTTTCTGGAGGCACACAATTTTACTGACATCAGGTTCTCTATTCTTTTAGCTCAGACCCCTACAATACCGTGTTTCCATTAGTCAGGTCCTGCACTGATTTTATTCTTATTTTAGAAAATAGGCAGTTTGCAGCAAAAAGATGTTTCCATCAATTTTAAAAGTTCACTTTTGGAAGCTAAACCACACTCTGCTCACTTGGACTTAAGGTTAGTTCCTCTGAGCTGACAATTTACTCTTTCAATTTGTAACCTAAGATCCTTCTCGCACCTCTCTGGGTGAGTCCAAGAGGATTAAACTTTCCTCTCAGCTTAGAAAACCCCAGTTTTACCAGCAAAAAAATATTCCAGAGAACAGGGGATAAAGGCAGATCTGATCCATTGCCTAACAAAATATGTTAAATGAATAAATAGCACCAATGAAATTAACAGAGTTAAAAGAAAAACGCATCAAAGGAATGTTGTTTCTCTACCACTTCGTGGTTACGCAGATAAACCTACAGTCACATTTAATCTTTCCAGAAAGGTCAGAGAAATGATTCCCAGCCTCTGCTTTCACATGACTTTGCAGTTTTTAGTCCAGCTCTGAGCAGAAGCAGAGGTGCCGAAATACAGAAAGATAGGATATCCTCTGTGTGTCACTTTTCCTACTGGAAAGAGGAAATAAAGGAAATCTTGTAAGAAGTCCCATTCTCACGAGTCTCTCAGCTTCTTTATTCAGACCAAATGATCCCGGCTGGTTCAGATAAGGTTACTTTGGC
Organism: Prinia subflava; assembly: GCF_021018805.1. Taxonomy (NCBI): domain Eukaryota; kingdom Metazoa; phylum Chordata; class Aves; order Passeriformes; family Cisticolidae; genus Prinia; species Prinia subflava. The sequence continues at coordinate 18,546,158 of NC_086259.1, forward strand.
TATTTACCCATTGTGAAGTAAATTATCAAAAGTCTTCAGGCTTGTCCATCATTAGCAAAGGTTGGAAAATCCACACTTTCCCATGCCAGGGTTAAGAAAACAATGTTAAAATCTATTTCAGGATCCGAGGGATGCACAATTCAACACCACAAGCTTTCTTGTAGAAAGATAATAAGTTTCTCTGCAGCTTTTCTACTTATCCCTGCTTTTGGTGTGGAAGTTGTAGAAATTACAAGGAAAATATTTTCAGTCAGATATTCTAAAACCTTTAACAAATGGACATCTGTATCTGGGGTGATTTTTCTTTTTGTCCTGTTTAGATTGAACCTTTTCTGGTGGATTTCTTAGGGCAGTGCTTTGCCTTAGATGGACAGATTGTGCTCTTCCTTAGGAAGCCATGAATTCCCAGCCTTGCTGTTAGGAAATCCTAGTTCTAGAGGAGGGAACCACTGCTTGAGGGAAGATAATTCCTCTCATAACCTCCCAGACAGTCTGACCTGTCCCTTCAGCTGCACATAACACCAGGCTGAGCTCCTACACCAACCCTCCTCCCAAGAAGATGTGTCCAAAGAGGGACCACGGGAGGGAACTGAGCTTTCCCCAGCACTGCCTGTAGCAGTTGGAAATACCAACCCAAGATTTGTGGCATCACTTGGTGGTTTCTCACTGCTCCACTGTGCCTCTGCACTCAGGCACCCTTTGCTTATTGTGTGCCCTTCTAATCCTGGCACTGTCAAAGCCAGGTTAACCCTGCCTTACTGGGATTTATGAGCTGTGCGTGGCCAGCTCAGTGTTGTGACAGTTGGGATGGGATTAGGTTGCAGGTCAGCCCGCTCCATAGCCCGGAACATTTTCAGGTCTCTTTGGAGTTAAGAGTGAGGTTTAGACTGAGGAAATCCCAGAGGAGAAAGAAGGGGAGGAATGAGGTGCTTCTCCATCCTACACTCGTGACACCTCTGATAAAGGGCAGGAGAAACATCCTTCTTAGAAACAAAGCTGGAAAAATAAAAAGTATTTGATGAAGGCGAAGGCACAGTGCTCCTTCTCCCCAAATGAGAAGCTCCCAGACCAAGGGAAAACACACTCACACTTTCCAGTTCACGCCTAATTTCAGACATAATTTATGAGATCAAAACACCTTGGTGATCAAAAGTGGGCACTTCTTGCGTGTTTCTCATTTTTTTCCACTTCATTGGAAGCAGTTGGGGAGACGTTCAGTCAGGCCCTTTTCACACGCCAGCTACACGCAGCAGAAATTTCTCTGAATTAGAGCAAAAAAACCTTCTCTGGTTTGCCAGCTCCTGAGCGAATTCTTTTATTTTGCCGAGCAATTATCTCTTTGTTTGTCCAGGGGAATATCTCATAGCTCCCTGCTCACGGAAAGGCACTGACCTCTGAACGAACCAAAAATAGCCCTGCAGTAATCCCAACAAGCTGCTCAATCTCTGCTTTGAAGGCCCTTTTTGGATCCAAGGCATCACAACCCACCCCACCGTGACCAAGCGGAGCAGGACGAGGTGTGGAGCCTTTCCCAGCAGGAAAACCAATGTTTGCTGGGCAGGAGGGAGGAGGGCTGAGGGTGCTCCCCCATCAGTCACCCAGATCTGCTGTCGTTCAGCGCTCACATCCCGCAAATTGTTCCAATCCAGTTGTGGTTGGGAGAAATATGCTCCGGATAATTCGCTGCAGCCTCCTGCCTGTGGACTCTGCTGTGTGGAGCAGGGCCTTAATTGCTTTTTTTTTCCTTTTTTTTCTTCTCTTTCTCTTCTTGCTCAAGTGAATTAATTTAGAAACACGATATAAGCTAATGATAAAATCCTTCGCTGAACCACTGACTGCTCTGTGCTGCCTGGCTGGGATAGACAAATAGCCCGCTTAGCCTGGAATCCTTTATGCTTCTGCAGGGGCTCTAATGTGTTTAAATTGTGCAATAATACAGCAAGGAGATAAATGATTCCACAGCAAAAGCCTATGCATTAAACCCTTCCAAAGTGCAGCAGAGTGTGGCAGGCAAAATGATGAAAATAACTGGGTTCTCTTCCAAGCTCTAAAGCTGAATTTCTGCACAACCAGCACTGGGCACTTGGCCTCAGTGAATCCCAGTTCCTTCCTCCTCTTCTCTCTGTCAGCTCCATGCTCGTGCTCTGCTTCCTGCCTCTGAAGAGTAACCTACAGCCTGATTCTTAGCCTATATTTTTATTATCACCTAAATAACACGGCTTTGATATCCATAATGATTTCAGATGGTCTTGTAATAATTAATTAAAAATAGCTGGAGTGATATTTTGACTGCCATCCGACCTAAATCCTTCTGCCTAATCTACCTGCTTTGGACATATCCCAAGGCACTGAGTGCCAAAGATTAACCATAAACTGCGTGATATTTTTTTCCACAGATTTAAAAGTGCTTCCCTTAAAGGCAAAGCTATTTTTTTTTTATTTCCTTTAATGGGTAAGCAGCCTCATTAGTACCAGGTGATTCATTTAAAGCACAATTACACAGGGAATTCGGCTAATTGATTGGATAACCCTCGATTCCTTTGTAAAAACACAATCCTCCAACCCGAAGTGCTTGGACTTAGCGGTAGTCGTGTACCGAGGAGTTTGCTTTGAAAGCAAACGTTTAGGTTAATGGGATCCATATGAAATAAATTCCTAATAACTTTTCCATGGGTGGGCTTATCGAACTGCTTATCATAACACCAGTCGGGCCGTTTCAAAGGAGCTTTCTTCTGAAACTCTCTGAAGACTTTTCTTTCACCCCAGATCTCCAGAAAACTCCGCTAACTCTCCATTGAGAAAATATTTGAGCTCCCTCTCAGGCCGTATTCAAAGGGATTCTTTTCCAAAGGGGGATTTATTAACCCTTTGCTGGCAGGACAGAGTGTTTGATGGAGGTGTGGGATCCTGGGAAGGAGAAGAGCTCTGACCAGGACGGGTTTGTGGTGCTGCTGTTGTGGGGTCCAGGAGCTCACATTTACTGATGAAACTGGTTGGGGGATTGGACTAAACCTGGTTCACTCATCTGGACACTAAAAGAAGAACTTGACATTAATCTGGGCTCACTCACACCCAGGGAAGTAAAAGCTGACCTCTGGGTTTAATCAGATCCACAGAGACTCAAACCACTATTTCTGAGGAATAAATGAGAGCAAACAACCCCTAAAGAGGCTTTGGGGTGTTTCAGAATCAGAGAACCAGGGCAACCTGCACTGTTTGAAGATAAAATTTTCTATACAGAGCTAAATCATCTTAGAAGCAAGCAGGGAAGCTGTTGATATAACTATGGTTTTACATATTTTTTAAAACATTAAATCCATTTACATCTACCAAAAACATGTCATGGAAACTTAACTCTACTCTTTTTTTCCTGAATTTTACTGATGTTGATTTTATATTTCCCCCAATATAACTTCTTTATAGAAAAGCATAAATATAAGTTAAAGCAGCTAAACATGGCAGTAGAATTTTGTATACATACATGTGTATTGGGAGGTAAAGAGAGATCCAATATCCTGATAATCTCTGGGAAAAAGAACTGCCAGAATCATGGCAGGTAGGAAAATGGCCATGGCCTTCACTGAAGATGGCACAGTAATTCTATCATTACACTTCCAGTATTTCATTAAAACAAAACCATGATCACTCAGCAGAGGAGTGGGACAGCATCCTAAAGCATGACCATACGGATAAGATTCCTGCTGGGATAACTGCATGGGCTGAAAAAGAAGAAAAGATGAGAACCACTCACTGTGGTCATGTTTGGCATTGACCAATGGGGACATTAAAATGATCTACAAATATGTGGGAAAGGGTGATCAAGAGTAGTTGTTTAAAATGACCGAAATAAAATGGAAGAAAGAGAATTGTAATGGTCCAGTCCGGAGGGAAAAACACAGATTATGTTTCAAGGAGAAATTCAGAGACAGACCCACATGCTTGCAAGAGCTTCCAGTGGTGCACAGACCATTCATGATAAATAAATCATTGTAAACAGAAATCCCACTGGATATTTTGGAACAATGTTACCCAAAGATCTGTGATTCTTTGATGATTAAAAGAAAACAAAGGGAAAAAAAGAAATTGAATGATACTTTGAGCCTTGAGTGCAAAATGTGAAATTGAATTTAAAAACATCATTTTATGCTAAAAAGCTCTAGTATTCACTATCAGCCTTGTCTGCAGTGTTTGGCCCTGCCCTCAAAGCTTGCACAGGGGGGGATTTTAGCCCTTAATCAGTTGTCCCACACAACCAATGCCTGAAATAATTCCATTTCACTGCTGCAAACACTCCCTGTCTGCAATATTTTTTTTTTTTTTTTTGACAATTGAGCACTGCATCCCCTTCCAGCAGGAGGGATAATGGTCTGGCACATCAGGAGCCCTCCAAGGTGACGAGAGGCCGGTGCAGGAGTCCGGCGTGTTGATGTAAGGAGTTTCCAAACATTAATGAATGCGGAAGGGAAGTCAACGCTGGAAAATCTTAATCTTGACCGTGGTGGGAGAGCTGAACCCTTCACAACTCCATCAATTAATGGGCTACAGACTCTGGGCTCCTCAGAGGGGAATCCAGCCTGGACGTGGACATGTCACAGGAAGAGATTTGGGTTTGTTGGCAGGGAAGTGTGGGGGATGCCCGAGGGTTCTTGTCAGCACCTTGCCCTGGCCAGAGCGGGCACGTTAAATCACGGGGTGCAAAGCCACGTGTCGACACACAGGGATGGGAAAACAAAATACCAGAGGCTCTGCAGCCCTTCAGGCCAACACGGAGTTTCTTCTCTCTTTCAGGAGAGATGAAACCCTCTGTTCAATGAGAGGTACCCATTGAACCTCACTATCCTGAAGGCCAAACCCTTCCTGAAAAATATTAAGCTGGGATTGCAAAAGTCTCAGAGGCCGATTTATCCTGGAATCCGGCCTCTAGGAGGCCTCAGAAGTAACCAGAACTGGGTACAAGCTGCAGCCTCTCATCCCTGAGCTGTAAGATTATTGTGTTAGAGGCTTAACGGGCTTCAAAAAGCGGGGCTGGAGCGGCAGTGAAAAGGCGAGCGGCGTTTATTGAGCAATAAAAAAAACATTACATTTCACGGCCCAGCCAAAGTGCCCTACAGAAGCAAATCCCCGTGCCTTATAATACGGGGTGTAATAAATGCTAATACCATAAAGGGGGCAGTTGGAAGGCAGCAGCAGGGCCCTGTATCAGGGTGTAATCAAGCCCCCTGTTAAATTAGCATCTCCCTGCTTTATTGTGTGACGGGAGCGAGCCCGGGGGGCCAGCCCGGCTCACCTCCTGCACGGCTGCACTCTGCTTACCCTCTCCCAGGGACAGCTCTCCCAGGCCAAGGGTTAGGTTTCCTCCCTGGGATTAAGCGGGAGGTTCATGTCAACAAGGTGGTCGTGGAGATAGAGACGGAGCAGGAAGGACTCGTGAGGCCGGTGGAGAAAGATCCAACAATTTCAAGGCAGAGGATTAATCCTGATAATGCAGCGTTGGGCCATTCCTTTCCCCCTGGCTGGGTCAAGTTCCCTTAGCAACCACAAAGCCTGTCATTAATAAAATTTTAAAAAATCATGATTTCCAACCTCTGTGCCCTTTTCCAAGGCGAAAAGACAAATTGAATATAGAATGAAAGCCTCGCTTTTTGGCCTTTTAAAACCTTTTCTCCCTTTCCCACCCATAATTCTGCATTGCTGACCTTCCTCCAGTCACAGCTGTATGGGGAACACGTGGATTGTCCTGTGGAGTGAGGAGGGCACAGGGACACCATTCCCACCGACCTTTCCCTGCCAGGGCTGGGGGACATTGGGGACAGATCTGCACAGCCCTACCTGGGCTGGGCTCCTTCCTGAACCTCTGTCTGATATTCCAATTATTGTCACGAGCAGAGCTGCCTTCCAGGCTTTCTCTGGAACAAAAAAAAATAAGAGGCCTTTTTATTCCTAACTTTTTTTTTTTTGGCCAAAATTTGTATTTCTGTTAAGATGATTTAGTTGCTGTGTTCTGTGAAGAAGGAGTGGTTGGAAACCAAAGGGGACAAAAATATGGATATATCTGAAGATGCTTCCACTTTCAGAAACCAGGAGTAACTGAAGAAGAGTTGTTAAAAGTTGGAAAAGTTTTCAGTTTGGAGGGGTTTGTCAATAAACAAGAACATTTCTGTTGGAATTCAGAGGTTTTCAGCTCCTTACAAAAATCACTGGAGAACTCCCACACTCCAACCACCTCTTTTTCATTTTCTTCTGGTCATACAACACCAGGTTTCCATTTGCTGGAAATAAATGAGGAAGCCGTGGGGTACCCCTGCTCTTTTTATTCACGCAAATAATGCCATTAAAGTCCACAGGAGTTCTCATATCCAGTGGGCAGGTGCTGACCCCAATTGTTTTAACAGTTCTTTTTGTTCACACCTCATATTCCAGCTAAAAACTCTTATGGAGCTTGACAGAAAGCTTAAAATCATGAGCCTGCCCAATGATGGAATTGGGATTATGTATTTATTCTGCTTGGTTGACTAAAAAGAGGGGAAAATAATAAAAAAAAAAATCATGTTATGGATAAACAAATGGCTGAAGTTTGGTAAGTCAGGTTTATACCATCACATACTTCTTGAGAAACCATAATAAACCCATTTTTTCCCTCTGTGCCTCAGTTTCCCCACATAAATTGTAAACTGGGATTTATCAAACTTCACTTTCTCAACATGTAGCCAAAGGTAAACTTCAGGTGATCAAAAAGAGAGAGAGATCAATTTTTCTTCAAATAATTTGAAAATCAGTCCTTTTTTGGTAAAAGATTTTCTTTTTATCCTATTACCCAACTGCTATTCAGAGTAGCAATGTGAGGAATGATGTTGCATTGCAAAATGCTGAAAATAAAACAGATGAGTGATGCAAAGTGGGTGAGCTCTGTGTGCTCACACAGTCCTACCTCTCCAGAGTGAGGTTTAAAAGAGAACCATATTTCTTCTGAAATATTTTCAATTTAATGAAATTTCTTCAGAGTTCTTTAGAATTCTTCAGAGAAATTCATTAGAATTTATTCTAAAAATTTTTTCTTCATTGTAACGTACCCCATTGCCAGGAAGATTTTTGCTCTTCCAGGATGAATTCAAAAAGAAAAATAGATAAAACCTTTTCCAAAATGCTCTTTATTTTCTTCATAATATGGTTTGGGTTGGAATTTGTGATTTATTTCTATGATATTTATGCGATGCCAGCAGCATATACAGAGCAAGGTAGTCCAGTCCAATGATCTTCCTCATGTCTTAAATCTTACAGTAGCCAAGCTAATTGTACTTCAGCTTAGAAAGAAACAAAAGTCTCCCCTAAGTTCAGACTAAACTTGAGAAACTGTAGCCAGAAAGGAAATTTTTGATTTTTTTTTAAATTATGTGGGAGGATACAAACCCAACAGGTTGGACTGGAGTGACTCTTTCAGCTCGAGTTTATTGTGTTTACAGTATTACTCCAGTTCTGGTAAATTAATATCCATCACAAATCTCCCCAATATTTTAGGGCTTGAGTTTTCTTACATTTTCTGCTGTTTTAAAGCCCAACAACAAAGATGATTCTTGATAGGAAGAGCTCTAAAATTAAAACTACTCTGCCACACCGAGATCCATAACCTCACTCTGGAGGAACCAACATTTCTACTCCAACTTTAACCAATTTCTCCCCCTCCCTCCGACCTCTCCTCCATCCCATAATAGCCCCTGTGTCTCCAAAGTAGCTCTCCACATCTGCAATATATTACGTGCATAATTTGCACTTAATTACCAACCACGTTGACGAAACCATTGCGCGGCAATTAAACCTAATTAGGTTTTCTTACAATCCCCTCTCCGGCCGAGTGTCTTATCAGCTCTCATCTCGCCGGGGATGTTTAACCCCGAGAATTTCTCCCCAGTTCCAGGTGAAGGCAGAACTGGGATTAACAAATGTGTGTCAGCCCGTGACCCAACGTGAGGCACTTTGCATTCCCAATTGTTTCCATGTGGATGCCAGCAAATGTTCTTCTCCAAGCTATAAATAGATGACCAGGCTGCCCCTTCCATGGACCCAGACCAGGCTTAGTCCTTCCCAGGAGTGGCTATTCAGAGTTAAACTGGGAAATTCAAAGGGTTTGTTGAGTTTTCAGTGATGATTTCAAGATATTCTTCTCCTCGAGCGCAAAATGGTAGTGGAGCTGTGATAAAAAAAAAAAAAAAAAAAAGGCACAATTATACAAATTTTAGCTAATGATGAAAATGGAGAAGCCTAATGAGATGTTCAAATACTGAGAAATTGATAATTATATTTAAGGAGTTAAGATTTTTCCCCCAAATTGGTGCAGTTGAGATATTTCTATAGTGATGGATTTGAGGGGATGGATTCTTTTTCTGTAGAGAATTCAACAGCAAAATATTTGATACCTTAAAAGTGTTGTTACAATGTTAGATACTGTGGGCAAACCCTCGAGATAATCTCTCACAAAATAACAAAATTAAATAATACGTTATTAAAGTATAGTTTTACTGGGGCTGAGTTTGGGGAAAAATTGTAAATGAAAGGAAAATATAAAGTAAATTCTCTAACTTGTAGTTCATGCTCTGATAAAAGAAAACAAGCTAAAAATGATTCATGGTCACTGTTGAATTTCAGTGCTGTTAATGGGATGTTTGTAACTAAAATCTCCCAAATTCACTGATATTTGAATTTGTCCCCACTCCTCTGAGGATTTTTTTCCTTACAGTTATAGACTTAGCCAGTTCTTAGCCAAATCACACATTTACCTAACATTCCCTCTGCTTTCCTTATTAGTGAGTTTTTTAAAATATTTAATTCATATACTGAAAAAGTTATCTGTGAGTCTGAATATTGCAATAAGATAAAGGTGAATTATATATGTCATATATATAAAATAATGTGGCAGTGGCACAGGCTGGACTCTGAATTTTGAATTAAACTTGTCTAACTGTGTCAGGTTGTCCTCTCTTTTTCAGGTGGGAGTACTCGATTCTTTCCTCTATTAAATTTCTTGAAAAATGTTTATATTTGTGGGGAGAATTAAGTCATTCGGCTATAAGTGGAAGGTTTCATATATGCAGATAAAGAATTTCTGATTTTTTTCAATAACATTTAACCAATTGTTTAAAAATTCTGCTTCCTTGGCAGGGAAAATCATGGCAGTATTTTGATTATTGTCTGATCCACCAGTGATTGGAGTCTGTTGAATAAATTCACAGGACAATGCTTTTGGCAGATTTTTGCAGTCTTTTTGTAAATTATTTGACTCAAATGATATTCATCTCTTTCCCAGCTGATAGTATTGCTTTGAGAATTTGCCCCTCCGTTCCAGAGGAGAAAAGATTCCTGTGAAATATTTCAAATAATCACTTCAGGCAAGAAATATTTTCCTTCAGTCCAGTGTCTGTGGAATCTGTAAGGAAAGATGCACTGGGAAAGCTCAGTGCTCATCCACAGCTCCTCAAGTAAATAAAAGTTAATTTTTGCCCTTCTACTTTTTGCACTAATGACTTATAAATAATAAAAACAGCGGCAGGATTTAGCTGCAAACATGCCCTGGATGCTTGGAAAGCCAAACTTTCCCCTTGGACACCCACCCAGAGCATCTCTCAGTGGGGTCTGCGTGAGGAGAGCAGCGTGGGGTGGGGGAAAACCTTCATTTTAAGCTCCAGGAGAATTCCAGCCCCTGCCCTGGGTGACAGGAGCCTCCCTCCAGCATTCCCAGTGACTCCTGGAAAGCACAGCCCTGATGCCTCACTGGTTGTCTCCCTCTCCCCTGACAGCTCTTTTTTTATTCTTTTTTAAAAATTATTTTACTTTTCCCCTTCCTTTTTCACCCCATGCTTGTCCAGTGGCCCAAAGCAGTTTAGCAGATATGGCAGCTCCAGGAATTATGGAAATGTGGATGATTTGTACCCTGTGTGCTGATGTTTCATCAAGTTGGGGTTTTCTCACTACAAAATTTCTTCTTTTTGAGAAGGTGGAGGACAAGGAACTGCTTTATTTTTTTTTTTCTTAAAGATGTGACTCTGGACGCCAGACATGCTTAAAATAATTGCTCAAATTTAAACACACACTGTGCCTAATATACCCCAAATCTAAAAGATTTCTCCATCACCAGCAGCTCCAACACTTCTCTGAGGTCTGGGTCCAGGGGTAATTTCTGCAGGTGGAATTCATATCTGAAATAAATCCATATCTGGGAGACACCAGGATCAGGCTGTTTGAGTTCCCTCCTTCGTGCCACCTCCCAAAAAGACAAAATCCATCTTTTGTGCACTCTGGGAGAGAGGAGCTTAAAAAATGCTGGAGGTTTGTTTAATTAGGTGGCCTTGAAGTTTATTTCAGAAGGGCTGCTGGAAAATCACCCAAAGTGCTTCCAGGGCTGATTTTAAAATCTGTTTCCATATTTTCTCGTGGGGAAAAAAAAAAGAAAAAAAGAGGGGGAAAAAAGGTTATCCTTCACCCTTTCCAGCAAGCCAGGAAAGCTTGAAACCTGAAATAGTGGCTTAATGCCCAGACAGAGAGGAACTGAAATAAATACAAGCGAGGTTAAGAATTTTCTTTATTGAGAGCACCTGCTCCAATTTTATATGTAAGGGTTGCTCAAAATTCCTTCGCTGCAGTGTGGGAGTTGAGGGAAGGCTTTGGTGCTGAGAAACCCAAAGGAGTCCTTGGGATTTCTCCATGGAAAGGCTTTTCCTGCTGCTCTCCAAGGGAATTGTTGTGTCTGGAGGGAGGGCAGTGCTGGAGCTGCAGGTGGGGAAACTCAGCCTGGCTGTGGACAAGTGACAGGGCAGGGACATCAAAGAATGGACAGGTAAACCCTCTCCACTTGGGAATTTTTGAGAAAAAAAATGTACATTTCTGCTGCTTTTCCCAGGGTGCTGCACATCTCCTGGGTGTATCAGTCCCCTGTACCTGCTCAATCTTCTTCTCAAGAAAAACCTGCTAGAGGAACTAATTTTAACCTTAATTTGTGAAAAACCAAATATTTGAGGTCACTTTGATGGGAGAAAGACAAAAACAAGGCAGGGTTTCAGAAATAGGAATGTGGCCCTATTGATCAAGCTGGTGTAGCTGGAAAAGGCACACACCAGGCTGGGTCTCGTGTATTAAGCAAGAAATCTTAAGCCAATTTCTTGGAAAAATGAATAATTTTAATTGAAACTCATTAATATTAAGCCATTAGCCTGAGACTTTGAGACAGCACCATTCTTTTGGCTTTTGTCTGAGGGTGAAACAATTAGGGACTAATCCTTTAAACTGTATTATTTTTGGAGTTGAGGTTGATTATTCCCAGACCTCTCAAACCTTCTAGCACTGCTGTCAGAGTCGAGACCTCCAGAGGCCTTTTGCTGCAGTTGTGATGATCCAAGGACACACAGCTTGTCAAAGAAAAGGAGCAGCCTCTCTCACAAACCCACTTGCAGCTACAACCTCTTTATTTTTACACAGCCTCATGACAAAAGAAGTGGTCTTTGACCCTGGAAGTTTAATCTGGGTGTTGACAATGAGCCTCTCAGTAGCCCTGGTTAAACTTTTTTGCTTTATTGCACCTTGCCTTCCCCAAACAGATGATGATTCCTCTGTTAATGGGCTGAAAATAATATTCACAATAAACTTTTCAACCAGGTCAAAGCCTTCAGATGACAGAAGTGCTTTAGGAAGTGCTGTTTGAGTTGTAATAAAAACGATTACGGGTAAGGAAAGAGCGGCGTGCTGGAGATGGCCAACAGATCCAGGGGAACTGCCAAGTTTTGCTCAAAATTCCTCCCCAGCTGCAGCCAGAGTAATTCTGTACTGGGCTGGTGCCTCTTGAGGGGGCTTTTCACAGTTTGACCTCCCCAGTGATTTGTCACAAGTCCATAATCCTGGCATGGATAACACAGGATCCTCTGGTGGGGATGGCAGTGCTGGTTTGTATGTGCTGGAAAGTGGGAGAGGAATTTTGGAGGTGTAAAAACCTGTTCCTCGGGGTGGGAAATGGGCCCTCAGTGCTGGTTTTGGTGTTTTGTTTTTTTTTTTTTTTTTTATATTTTATTTTTCAAATGTAAATCCTAACCTCAAACTGAAGATTAAGGGGATGGCTGATACCTGAAGAGAACTAAAAAAATATATGAGAGTGACAATTTACAATGGTCTGGAGGGACAGGACAAGGGGGAATGGCTTCAAACTGACAAAGGGCAGGGTTAAGAGGGATATTAGAAAAAAATTCTTCCCTGTAAGGGCGGGCAAGCAAGCCCTGGCACAGGGTGCCCAGAGCAGCTGTGGCTGCCCCTGGATCCCTGGAAGTGTCCAAGGCCAGGCTGGACAGGGCTTGGAGCACCCTGGGATGGTGGAAGGTGTCCCTGATGGTGGCAGGGGATGAGATGAGCTTTAAGGTTCCTTCCAACCCAAACCATTCCCTGATTCCATGATCATAGTGGCAGCAAGGCTTCAGCAAGGCCAGCATGATGCAAGGCTGTGGTGAGCCAGAGGCATGTGACCAGCACCAGGAGAAGAGGGAAATGAAAATGTTCACCAATATTTTATCTGATGGATGTTCATTTAACCCAGGGCATGACTTTGGCTAAACGTGGTCTAAACCCAGGAAAAACCTAACACTGGTAATTGTTCATTAGTGAATAATGGTATTTTCAGAAGGATTGCCTTGACAATAAACTTTATCCCCCAGGAATAACACTGTCCCAGTGTTATTAGATGTCTTTTATTAATTGTCACTTTTTTTTCAGGCCCTGCAATGACACCTTAGGTTCACCAACACAGCAAACCACAGTTCCCTGTCCTCATTTTTGTGCCAGACCTAAACACCCACAGTCATACCCCACGAAGCAGAGATCCAGTGTAAACTGGGAAATGAGACAGGAATGCTGCAGCAAATCCAGAGCTGAGGCAGAGCCAGGATCTGTGGTTTGAAGGGATCTGCAGGGTGGAGAGCCACCAGAGAGCTGCCACCCCAGCACGTGGGAAACCACCCCCATACAGCTGAGGATGGGTGGAAAACAAGTGAACAAAGCTCCTGAATCACTGAGATGCTCCCCAAGGACTGGCACAGCCAGAGCCTGGGAGCTGCCAGGGATTTTTGCTTCGCTGGGAGAGGAGCAACATTCTTGAACTTGGAGAAATTACCCCGTTTTACTAGGGGATAAATCTAATCAGATTGTATCCAAATGGCCTAGCTGTGAATTTCACCCGCAGATGTATCTCATTTTCTTAATACCCAAGCTGCTTAGAAGCTTTAGGGTATTTATTTGCCTTTCACCCCTGCACTGGGGAGATACACTCTCCCTGTTTTACAGCTGGGGAAGTTCCTCACGGGGAGGTTTAAGTGCAGGAATTCACGGAAGGAGAAGGGAATTCAGCACGGCTGCAAAACCCACCTGCCACGCTGGGTAAATACTGGGGCAAGGAGCTCTGTGGAGAAAGCCAGGAGTGCCTAATTTATGGAAAACAGGGGTGAGTGCACCCACTTGCACTCCCTGCAGGGTAGGAATGGGTTCAGGGGATCAGGCAGGGGAGGCTGGAGCAGTACCAGGGGCTGATCTGTGTCCCCCAGGCTGGTGGTGGCTGGAGTCAGCTCCTGCCTGCTCCCTGCTCCATGGGATGGGCTCACCCACCAAGAACACTGAATTATGCCATGGGAGCTGCATACAGGGTGGAGGGAACTAAAGGGAAACCAAAACCTCTGTTTTGTCCATTCTCAACCCCTTCTTTTCCCAAGGGCTGTGCAAGAAGCATGTACCAGCCCAGACCAAGTTATCAACCCTCCTGTCCCCTCCTGTCTCCCAGTCAGTCACTCCAGCTCAGTGAATTCCCTGCTTCTTTTTTTTCCTCAGAGACTTGAACAGCACCTTTGAGAGGAGCAAGGACACAAGGATAAACCAGAGCAGCCACACGTGCACGAACGTGGCACCACAGCAGAGACCATTCCTTGAGTCCCAAGTCATAATTAACTCCCCGAAGGACAGAAACCTGACAGGAAATCCAGAATCTCTTTGCAATCCACTAAATATTAGAGGAATGAATGGCTGGCACAGGGGAAGGAATGTTGGCTGGAAGTGAAGCCTTTTGGTTTGAGCTTTTCCTGGGCTGTGTTTATTTAGCATACAGCTCGGAGGCACTGGCGGGCTCATATCTGGGAATGGAAGTTCTGTGGAGAGATGGAAGGGTGGCAGCTCAATCTGCTGATACCTGGAGTTAATTCTGCACCTGCACAGGGCCTGGGGTGGTGTTTGAAACATTTGAAGGGTTTAACTGTGGGTTTATGTGGAGCAGTTCAAAACGGGGCTGCCCCGCGGGTCTTTGTACTCAGACCGTGACGTCTGAGGTGTGAGTCCTCCTGGCTTTTTCTTTTTCCCTCTGTTAAATGGAAGCAAAACCTAAAAAAAGAAAATCTGAACCCTTCACCTGTCAAACCAAAACAAAACTTCTCTGCAGTTCAGATCCAGTTTCCCCCAAGGATAGGGTGAGAGAAAGAAAAGACATCTGATGTCATGTAACCGCTACCAGATGATGTTCATGAGGGTCACAGTGAGGGTCCCATATGAAATAAATAGAATATAAATTATGAGTCCCGGTGAAATGGTGCTGCTCCTTGGCCCCTTCCTCAGGAGCTCTGGCTTTGCCAAGCTTGGAGCTGCAGCTTTGGGAGCTCCCATGCTCAGATGGGTTGGAGAGCATCAGCCTGGGCCAGCTCAGCTCTGCTGCTCCTCAGCCAGGCAGGAGCAGCTCCCTGTGACCCTTCCCACCCCGGAGCAGCAGAGCTGAAAGAGCAGAGGGCTGGATTTTGGGAGGCCCTCACCAGCTCTGGGTGTTGAAACTGCAGGTGATGGGTTTCCAATCAGATAAGGCGATGGTAATTCCAGATGACCCTGCCATCAGTTGCAGGAAGGGCCAGGCAGGGAATGTGGGGATTGGGTTTCACTCCGAGCCTGGACACATTTATAATGTTTCACTAAATGAATAGGGAGTACTGTGACCCAGCTGGGAAATTTATGGCCTTGGTTGTGGCTCTGACAGGACTTTGGAGTGAGATATCATGGGCGTCGGGGGTGGAGGCTCATCCCAGCCTGAAATTGGGGTGGGGGTAGGGGTGAGAAGCGGAGATAAAGCAGCTGTTGAAAAGCTTAAGCTCTGTGTCTCTGGCTAAAAGCAGCTTGAGAACACGTTCATGGAACTGTCACCCTCTCCCAAGTGCCCAGGAAATGAAAAATATCCCAAGTGAAGGACAAATCAAGTCCCATGTTGGGGGGTCCAGGCGCTCGGTGCAGATTCACAGGAGGAGGAAGAGGAGGAACAGTTCCACGGGAGGAGGAGAGGTCATTCCTGACAACGTGCAGCTCCACAGGGCTGGAGCTGTGCTCCACAGGGACCTTCCACTCCACCCCCTGTGGTCACTCAACTCATTTTTTCTCAGGGCCGGGGGATTTATGGCACATTTTGGATTTTCAGCAGCACCCGTTACACCGCCTAAACCGAGCTCCTGGAGAAGTGGAAGTTAATCTTTGCCTAAGCTCCATGCAACAATCTGCTGTGACCTTCCTGACTGATGCTTACAAAAGCCTTCCTTGGAAGCTGAGGGTGAAAAGCAGGGTTTAAAGATTTACTGGGACATTTACAAGCGTGATAACATTTTTCAGCCTGTTTGGTTTTATGATAAATCATTTTTTATTGCCCCAGAAAAACCTGGAAGATGGTGACCAGAAGTGGAGTATTTTTGGCTTTGCCATTGGAAAATCAGACCCAAAGTGTTTCAGCTATGAATGGAAGGAAATTTAAAGCACAGAACAATCTGATGTAACCAGGCAAAACACTTGCTGAGGCTGTCCAAAAACAACCAAAAAATGCCTAGAAATAAACAAGAGATGTATTTTGTAGGCCACTGAGAAGGTCTTTATTTTTTTTTTCCCCTTTTGATATTGAAGAATTTTTTTTGAATTTTTTCCAAAGAAAGTAGTGAGGTTGAAAAATGGTGGTGGTGAGGGGGGTGCATTAAAAATATCAATGTTTGGAGCAAAGCCAAGAGGTGGTGATTTGTTTTATTTGAAAAATGTCAACCAGCTGTACCTATGAAACTGGAAACCAGGTAAAAACTGCCCCAATCTCAGCTTTTTCTCAGCTTTTTTTTTTTTTTTTTTTGGAACTGAAAAGTCAACCAAGGTTCATCAGAATGGTTTGTGATCTTCCAACTGAGTGTCCTAGGCTTGCTGGGAACTGGATAGCAGGATTGTTGGAAATGATGCGAGCTCAGCTGAAGTTTCACTTTCGTTTTTGCACACAAACCCAAGCTATGTGGCTTTTGTACCAAAAATAAACTGAGATTTACACAAAAATCTTTCCATACTCATTGACACCAACAAATTGAGCTGCACAGCAACAAATTTGGGGTTGCAGTGAAGTAATCAGAATCAGTTCTGGCATTGGCATGATTGGAAATTGGAGTTACTCTGAATATCCACCAGCAAATCCCCTTGACTCCTGAAGTGATGTTTGTAAATAAGCAGTGTTTTAAAACAATTATCTCATTTTTAATTCTGCTAAACCTCCCAAATGAGGGAAAGCTGACCAACTGATCTCTGTGAAGGGTAATTGTTGAAAGCCAGAATAGCTTGAGTTTCTTTCAAGGTTGGAGCAAGAAGAAAAGGGTTTGTCAACCAGAAAACTCCTTGGGTGTCACCTTCTGCTCCATGTTAACACCAACCCTAGTGGTTAAATCCTGATCCATGAGCAGGGCTTATAAACCTAAAACAATAGGAATTAGGGACACAAAAACAGCTGAATAGTAACATGGTTTTAGTCTCCATTTTCAGTCTCCATTCAGCTGAAGCTGTGTGCAGGTCTTTTTCCAGTGCTCATAATCTCACAATTTTAATTTGAGTAGTGAGCTCCCGAACCTGTTTGGCTTCAGGACCCCCCTTTGGAGAGTTCACCTGCAGCAGGAAAAAGGGGTTGGTGTTCTGGATGTGGAGTGAACCAAAATCAAAGGCTCCAAGCCTGTTTTCCCAGGGCAATCTCCACCTGTGCAGCAGCTTCCCTGGAATCTGAACCATCTCCTGCAGCACAGAGCACTGAACCCCTGCCAGGAATGATAAACACATCCCATTTTTCTTTCCTTATCTGTTTGCATTTTGTTAATATCTCCTCTGAACCCCTTACACTCGCTTCCAGGGGCTCTTATCAACAGCCAGCAAAGAAATCCTTCCCGGACAATGTCTGGAACTTTTGTGTGGGAAATTTTCTCACCGGTGCACATAAGATGTGATTTACACGAGTGGTGATATGGGGATTCATTAGGGAAGTTTAATTAAGATCAATCACATAACAGGTAAAATATAGGGATGGAGGATGACACAACCTCTCTGATTACATGAGTCATCAAAATATATTGCCACAGAAATCATGGAAAACATTCCTTTGACTTGCTGAGAGGAGTTTAATATTGAAAGCCCCACAGCAGTGTTTGTTGGAACACTGGTGTTCATGGCTAAACAGTAAAAAAACAAAAAATCAAGAGGGAGAAACTCGCTTGCCATAGGTTATTAATTTAAAGTTCCAAATCAATTTATTTTGGGGTTTTTTATTACATTATATATAAAACGCCATAAAAGAAAAAATGAATGTATTCTTTTGTATGTCTAAGCAAATTGGAAAGCTCTTGGGTAATCTATAGAAATAAATTTAAACTAGTAAAGCTTTTTTACTTAATCATCTCTATTTCTTATTCTGTGTGGAGGCAGGGAATTTGCCATCAGTACTTCTTTATTCAGCGTTTAATTAATATGATGAATGCAGCACAGTTTGGAGCATGATAGGTTCCCAAGCTTAAGGCAAGCTACGGGGTAGATACATCACTAATAGTAAAATATATGAATTAATATAGATTTTTAATGCTGGACATGCCATGGTGTTCAGGTGGGAATTGGAACCTTTTAAAATAGTGCACTCCAGATAGAAACCCAGCTCAATAATGTTTGCTACAAACGTGGGAGTTGCTGAGGGAGAAGCCAATATTGCATTCCTCAGGTCTAGGGCAGAAAAAGTGGAGGAGTTAAGATGAAGTGCAGATTTGCTCCTAATCAAATCCAGAAGACGTGCTGCAAACCTTATTGGGAGAGATCCGCTAAGTCTGCAGCATGAACATGACAGGCAGGCAGAATTGTGGATTTGATCATTTAAAAACCTGTGGATTCCTGGGGTTTTGGCTACGTTAAAGGCTCTGAGAAAAGGCACGCTGAAAATTGCTGAGGGGTGTTACCAAAGCCAGTTGCCAAAGACTTCGTCTGTTCAGTAATCCAGGGAGCAGCTGGTCGAGCTAACTCCCAGTTAATTACCTCTCCATTTCTGCAATCACTCCGTGGTTTGTTTAGGGCAAGGTGGACCGGAGGGTTTGGTGCTCCAAATCATTCAATTTATTCGTTTGCTGTAGAAAATAAAAGTTGGGGAAATAAAGGCCTCATTATGGTACATGTTTTTTCGTTTAATTCGTTATGGGCATGTTACAAACTGGCTTTTGTAATTTGGGTAATCACGCACAAATGTTGGGGTTTGCTGCAGCATTTTCAGATCAAATGCTCCTTGGGCTGGAGCTGGCAGGCAGTGCTGGGGCAAACCCAGCCTGCTCAGGGTGTAGAGGTGATTGACTAAATGCCCTCATAAATCTTCTAAAGCAGGACCCTGATGTCTTTTCATGCTCTTCAATGCCCAGGATATGAAAAGCAGTTTTTTGGGTGGAGTGTGGGCATCAAAGCTCCACAAACAATCTTTTATGTAGGGAGGAAAATGAAGGAATGGCACATCTTCCTGCCATTTAATGGGATCATTGGAGAACTGGTTCCTGCACTGAAGGACCTCAAGAGCTTTGTGCCATCTGCTTTATTTAAATAATCTATTGTAGGTCAGGTAAGCATCACAGTCAATCCTATCTTCCACTATTTGGTTTATTCTCTGTAGATTATCCTAAATAATTGTCCTTTTCCTTTGTCATTTCTTATACAGTTCCCAGTTACAATCTCCTACAATGCCAGCCTATTTTATACCCCACAGCACATCTAAAATCAATATTTTAAAGAAATGTTTCAGTTGTAAAGTCAAGCTCTGAGAAGATTAAGAAGTGCTTGGATCCAGAACACCCAAGCAACTTTAAATTGTCCCCATTCTATGAAGCCTTTAGACATCTGATTGCTCCAAGTTCATGCCCCTTCCAACTACTGTGAAAAAAGAGGTGAGACCTGCAAAAATGACTCCATTTTGAGGCACAGCCTGGAATCATTCCCACTGTACTTTCCATCCAAGGCTTTGAATGAAGTAGGGAGTTGTACGGAAAAAAAACCCCAGTGTGATCAACATTTTCTTGTGTGGAACCACAGCAGCCCCAGCAGCTGGGGAGAGCAGATGGAAGAGGGTTTTCCCCTCAACTTTGACAATTTATTGTGTGAATTAGCTCACCCTTCTCTCAGAAAAGATCTTGAAAGGTTGACAATAATCTATTTTGACTTCGTGATGAGGAGTTGTGATGGAAGACTGCAGGGTCACTTGAAAATCTGATATTCCACTGAGAATGTTTTCTGGTCTACACTGAGACTTGGAGACCAAATTTAATATCTGTTCTGAGATTCAGACCCCCTTGTCCAAATCTTCAGATGCTCCTCCGGCCCTGATTTTGCATCCCTTATTTTAGTTCTAAATTCAAAACCAATTTGAAAGCACAGCCTCCCCCCAATAAAAACCCTCTTTGCTTTTTCTGTGAGGTTCTAAATGACCTTTTCTTCTCATTGTGGTGTTGGGGAGGTCTTCAGGAGCCTTTCCAGTGCTGGATTTGACATTTGTTTTCTGAGGGACTGACTGGAGTAGTCTGCCCAAGGAATGATCCAGCTGGCTGAGTATTCCTAGGTGCTGGATTATAATGCAACAGGCAGGACAGAAATACTTGTGGGTATGGCCGAAAATGCCATTAAATGTGAAGTATTCCAATGTCACTTTGTTTAGGAAACCAAGCAGCTTGTTGTAAGATGATTATTTTACATTTTTCTCTGTATTCCCCATAATTCTCCTCCCCAACTCCCCAAAGAGAACAAAAATACGTAAAACACAGTGAGATAATTTTCATGTTGCATCAAGCTATAATCCCTGATAATTCCAGGCTAGCGCCGTGGAAGAAATGACCAAACTTGATTCACTTTCTGTTGTGAAATTTTAAAAATTAGCTTTCCAGCTGACTTTCCTACCGCTGTTCTGGCTTTGCCCGAAATGATTTTGGCTTCCACAGCCTGGGTAGGCTCAACACGGCCACGAGGGACTTGGAAGACCTCACAGGGAAGACCTCCTACAATCTGCGGTGGATGCTGTCCCTTCAGTTAGGAAATTTAGCTCCAAGGAGGCATTGCCTCAACATCCCAGGAGAGGGATCTGCTCTTGGAAGAGCCTTCTTTCCTTGAGTGCTCTCAAGACCCTTTTGCCAAACGGCTTCATGGCAGAATTCTGCTCACTGCAATATCCTCTCCAATCTGAGGCTGATTCCATCCAGAGTAGGGGCAGCGATTTCCAAAGCTGGAAGTTGTTTATGGAGAAATCCCCACTCATTTCTCTTCATTCAGAATTTTTTTTTGAGTGCTTTGCTGAAGCCATCTAGAGTTTTAAATACAGAACTCCAAGTGGGCTCTGGTGTTGCAGCGTTGTTCCAGCGAAAATCCCGACCCACGAAGTGCGTTGATCAGCTTCCAGTTGATTAAAGATCTTCTCCAGAAGAACGGACTAATTCAGAGTCGACAAAGGCAACTGTGGAAACTATGTCTGCTTCCAGTAAAACTCCCTGCGCCCTTGCCAGGCACAGAGGGAAAATCCTGCTTCAAACTCCTGGCCATGAGCTTGCTTCGTGTTTTAGCAGTGCCGCTCCTCGGCCCTGCAGAATCACTAAGAAACGACCAGAATATCCCCTGCATCCAACACCAGGATGTTTCCTTGTATTTTTTCTTGGTTTCTCCCCATTCCCAGTGGCAGCACACTGGTCTGAGCTGGGCTGCCTCTCCTCTTTATGCCAGCCCAGCAAGGTCCAAAGCACAAACTGGGAAGTGATTTGGCCAGAGGTAAATTCTTCCCTCTGTAGCCTGGTTGCACCAGGAGGAGACTTTGGGACTTGGAAACTTTTGTCCCAACTTTGGAGAAGTGCTTTGGGTGAAGGTGGCACGCCGGGGTTGGATTTTGCTCTCGCTGACAGTGCTGAAGGTGCTGATTTTCCTGCAGTGCATCAGGCTGGATTCATTGCTTGCCTGTTCCGTGTCTGGGATTCATTGGCTGCACTGATGGGTGATTTTTGGGATCCCGCTCCAGCAGTGACACTCTGACAGGCAGTTCAAACCCTCAGCTCGCCCCAGACCATATTTTTATTACAGTCAGGAGATCTGTGTACAGCCTCAGACTGCTGCAAATTTCCGAGGGCCGCGTCCCAACCAGTATCACTTTCCAATTTCATTCCCCTCAAGAAATTCTGTCAACAGCTTCTCCCAATTCCATTAATCTTGTGTTTTACCATCTTAAAGCCTCCCATTCTTTCAGCCCCCTTAAAGATGTGACCGGTGTTTCTCCTTGAGTGCTGACAATTACTTTCTCATTCTTATGTGGAGCTGCTCTCCCTGCTAAGAACCACATGCAGTTTTCAATAATACCTATTCATCAGTAATGTATGGAGTGAGCCAGGTCTGGATTTCCACACCGAGGTTCTGATGTGTTTTACATACCTTTCCTTACTCAAAAGGGATTTTCTGTCTCTGAACGCTAAATATGAGAAGCATTTTTCAAATTCTTTGACAGAATGCTTTTAACATATCAGCAGGGTTAATAAATCTTTCCCATTTGTTCTGTTCACGTTTATTCATAGTGAAGTATTGATCAGGAACAAGCAGGGATTGTGAGGACAGTTCTCAAATCAAAGTGATATATGGTGCTACCAGGACACTGATATAAATGGTTTGGTTTGGAGCTGGGCTCCTTTAGCCCCAAGGATTTTCCCTCATCAGCAGGAAAATCCAGAAAGGAATTATTCAACCACCCCAGAGCACCAACCTGTCAGAGCTCTCCATGTTGAGTTTTCAGATTTGTTTTCCTTCACCTCTTTTGCACCACAGGGTTCTTTTGTAACACAATCATTTTATCTCTCCAAAATGCAAGCAATTCATGGGGTCCAAGTGACTCCTTGAAATCAGGGATGGGGAGATATAGGGCAAAATAATATTGAAATTATATTTCACCTTCTGTCCGTGCCTCAGATCTGGAATATCCAGGGGTTCATCCCTTGTACATAACCCAAGACATCCCTGCATTGATTTGATTTTCTCTGGGGTTACCTCTTTGTGTGTGTACCCTTTAGAGACCCCTCATGCTGTGCAGCAATTAAATCAGTTAAAAGTAAGGGACAACTGGAAAGCTGAAAGCTAATTTATCCTAATTAGGAACACAGAATCATTACATTTGGAAAATACCTGTAAGATCATTGAGTACTTCAATTTTGATAAAACACACGGCAGGTATATTATCCAACGAATATTAATTGAAAAAAATCCAGACAGTTCTTGTGGAGAAAGTCTCAATACCCCAAGTCCTTTCATGAAGATGGGATGGAAAGATTGGAGATCCATGGTGGGAAGGGACAAGATGCTTTTCCGAAGGAGGAATTCAGTCTTAATGTCAGAAATTCTCAGAGACATCTTGAGTTGTGAATAATCTCCTTAGATGCTGGTAGGACATCTCTCATTCAGGGCTTTTAAGACAGCCAGTGGCAAAGGGGATTATCCTGAATTAGCAAACAAATTGCCTGGATGACCTAATCCATTTTCCATTTTGAGTTTCCATGAGCCTGTGATAGTTCTGTGAATGTTTTTCTCTGTTGGTCTTTGTATGAAAAACTTCTCAACACATCATCGGGCTTTTTTCGGGTTTTTTGTTTTGTTTTGTTTTGGTTTGTTTTGGTTTGGGTTTTTTGTTTGGTTTTTTTGTTGTTTGTTTGTTTGTGTTTTTGGGGTTTTGTTTGTTTGTTTGTTTGTTTTGTTGGTTTTTTGTTGTTTGGTGTTTTTTTTGTTTGTTTTTTTTTTTTTTTGTTCTGGTTTGTTTGGTTTGTTTTTTTTTGGTCTGGTCTTCGGAATTCCTGTTTAAAATTTCGGTGACAGGCTGTGCTCTCGTCAGCCTTGGCAAGGGGGCAGGAACAGTGCATGTGATCCACCGAGGAGAACAGAATGTCAAAAAGCAGCGGTGGCACGACAAGAGCCGGCAAATTTGGGAATTGGGCGTCTATTTTTAGTGTCCGAAGATTGTTCCGAGGTTAAAGGGACACACAATTCTGGGGGAAGGTGGAGGGGATATTTGCCTTCCCTGGAGGGAATCCGAGAGGATTGCAGAGTAAGAGGTCAGAGGAGCAAGGGGAGGGGAGGGCTGGCTGTGACACAGCTGTTTTGGGAAACAAAAAGGAAAAAAAAATGAGGAGGAAAAAAATCCAGAAAATTGGATGGTAGTTCCTGGCGAAGCATTTTTCAGCGTGGTGGAGTCAATGAAGCACAGTCAGACCACCTACATCTTAACAGAGCCACAAATGGACGATAATGATGCCATTTATGTTTAAAAAGAACTTTAAATTCAGCTGGAAAAATAGAATGGATGCTGAAACACTGCCTTACTTGTTCCAGCCAACTTTCTGAAGCAGGATCTGATGCATTTTCTGGAGAAAAGAGCAGAAAGGACAAAACTCTTCAGGGAAGATGTACCTCAGGCAGTTCTTCCCTTCAGGAGGTTCTGACCAACACTGGAAGACCTCTTGTAGCAGTGACAAATTCTTGTGCACAAAAAGGGAAAGATCAGTTTATTTATTATTTTGGCAGAAAAATGAACATTTTTGGAGATGAAAGTTGTTAAAGCAGCAAGATCAACCCACTGTAAATTATCAATGCCTAAAGTGGGAAAAACTGTGGGATTTTTAATTTTAAAATTTAAATTTAATTTTTAAATTATGCAAATTGCATCAAGCTTGCATGGTTTTTTTCCTGTGTTTATTTAGTAAATTGAAAGTGCAGCAATGTTTTTTCTTGTAAAACTAAACTATCGACTCACTTTTTCAAAAGAAGAGGGAGCAGCTCGAAATTTGCAGCAGCAAAAGGCACGGGAGCTGCCCAATTTAGCCACATCTTTCTTTGCCCTGGAGAAGTTCGAGCTTTCTCCAAGGAAATGTGGAGTGAATCATTAAACTCCATCTCAAACCAGACCAGTGTGTGTATTCCAGGGCGTGCACAAGTTAAACTGCCTTTTAGGCAGGTTAAGGACATGCTCAGGATTATTTCCTTTCACCTGTCAATCCACAGTTACCCACACGAGCTTTGGATGTCCATCCCAGCCTTTCAAAGGTTGTTCTCTGTGTTTGAGGATAGACCAGCGGGCCAATATTGTTATTTTTGGGCTATTTTTAATGTCTACATACAGAGAGCTCTCTAGAGCTGCCATAAATATCCTGTTTGCTTTCTTTGTTTCTCTTTCATTTGGCTCCCTTGGTATCAACCAGACTATTCTTCCTAAAATGTTTTACTCTGTCCCTGCTGCTCCCTTTGGAGCAGAAAATCATGGAAACGCATTTGCAGGGGGAAGAGGGGTATTTATCCAGCAGTGAGTAACTTTTAAAAATAGTTAAATCAATTTAGAACAAACTTTCAACAGAGAACGCTCACCTTTGGACAGAGATCAAGAATGGAAACTCTCAGACCAGAAGGAATTCGCGCAGGATGTAATGAGGAATAAAAAAATGCGAGCGGGTCTGGAGGGTGCCAGGACCAAAATAAGGCCAGGTCACCCCGGCTGCCAGGCAAAAAAAGCTGCTTTTTCTCCCTCTCACGCAGCTCACAAATGTCTAACATTTCGCTGAGAGTGTGAAGTGCAAATCCAAGCGCCCACAAGGATTAATTTACATGCCCGAGCGGGGAGCTGGGCTTAAGGAGCACAGCTCAACCCGGCTCTATCCCACGTGTGCACAAACCCACAGGCAGCCATTCCACAGCCTACGGGGCATTTTCTCCCCGTGAAAGGCACGTGTGGTGCTGGGCTCATTAAGGCGAGATGTGAAATCGGATCCTCCTTTCTTCCTGCTGGGCTCTGCCTTTCTGCTGAGTGTCACAAAAGCACATGCATTCGTTCACCCTCTGCCCACAGCACTGGACCTGAAGTTCATCTCCATCTTCCTTCTATTTTTTTTTTTTCAAATTCTTGACTCCCCATTCAGAAGCTCCTGGAAGAGGGAAATTCTCCTAGTGCACCCAAGCACTTCTGTACTGGAGCAGAGGGCTGGTTTATTTTTTAAAAAAAGCAGATGTTGCATTTCTGACCTTCTCCCGTGCCCATTCTCCAGGCTGGTGTGTGCTGGCTCCAGGAACTCCTGGATGCTGTGGCTCACACCTGGGCTGAGAGCCTGCCCTCACCAGGAGGGCTTTGCCTGAGCCTCCCCAGCAAGCTGGGGAAAAATCCCTCCAGCAGCTCCTCTCACCTCGTAAAAGCCCGAGTGAGAATTGCCGGCGCATGTGGGAGACCCTGCAGGTCCTGGGGACACTGAATCTCTTCTGCTCTGCCACCAAAGCCACCCTCACCCTCAGCAAATGTCCCATTTTGGCAGCAGCACCATTCCCTCCTCGGATGCTCCTCTCCCTCTCGAGTGTCACTGGGAATTTGCAGGTGGTGACGTGAGGCAGGAGGATCAGTCTCAGTTCCTCGTTCTTATCCATCATTTTTGCTGGGCACTCAGCCCCCCTGATCATCCAACACAAGGATTTTAGGGCCATCCTAAGCACAGGGGGATGACACAGGGGTCTGCAGGTTTAAGGCAGGAGGTGGTTACACCAACCCAGCCATCGTAGATGCTCTGGGCAGCTGCTGCCAAAAATTGGGCAACAGAAACCTGGAGGGGAATTTAGACAAGAGCATGTACAGATAAGAACTGCTGATAACAGTTTCAAGATGTAAGAGGGTAGATCTTGATTAGATATCAGGTAGAAATTCTTCCCTGTGAGGCCCTGGCACAGGTGCCCAGAGAAGCTGTGGCTGCCCCTGGATCCCTGGAATGTCCAAGGCCAGGCTGGATGGGGCTTGGAACGACCTGGGACAGAGGAAATGTCCCTGCCCATGGCAGGAACGTGGTGATCTTTAAGTGCCCTCCCACCCAAACCATCCCAGGATCCATGACTTCATGACCTCAGGAATTGCCAGAGCACAGGAACACACGGCAGGGAAAGAAAGGCACGGCAGAGTCATGGCCATGTCAGATGTTTGTGCTCCTCCAGGACAGACAGCACCTGCCTCCCTGGAGGAAAATCCAAGGGAACTGTAGATGCCTTTGTAGCCTTGTCTGCCTTATTAGGTTAAAGGACTCCTGGTCTGGCCTTTGCCTGAGGGTATCCAGTTGCCCTTGCCCAGCGGGAGCTGAGGTATGCTGAATTAAGATGATGTATTCCGTGGACAGGTGCAGAACAGAATCGTTTCTTCAGCCAGGAGGGAAAAAATAAGAAGTGGTTCGACAGTTTATCCTGTGCTGCAGAAAACCACAGCAGTGCATATCAGGGACTTATTTATTATTACATACATCTTGTAAGTTCAGTGCCAGCTCTTGGCTGTGGGCGGTAGGAGATGTTGGTGCTCCTTGGGGGTGAGGACTTCCGTTGTTTGGAATATTTTGCCTTTTCTGAAGAGTCTGTGGCTCTTGGGAAGGACCTTGCTGCTGCAGGGGGCTCAGATGCCCAAACAGGAGCATTTCTGGCAGCTAAATTCACAGGATGTCTTGGTCCTGCTCAGTGAGAGACAGCCCCATGCCACTGACCCTACAACCCACGTTGCAGCAGAGAAGTTTGCTCACTGCAGTCCCCACAGGGAAGGCTGACAGAGGCTCATTGTCACCTGTCCATGGCATTTACCAGGGAAATCTCCCACCCCGGATATTTTACCCCCACCAGTGCCACCCTCCCTGGCAAAACCACGGCATCCACGAGCCAAAAAGCAAAGTTTTTGAGTTGTCAGCACTGCTGTGGTGGCTCACGGGGAAATCAGGGCAGAGTGTGGTGTGTTTACACATTGTCCCTGAGTGAGAATCCCTCTCTGTGTGCCCCCAAAGCCATTAACGCTCTGAGGAGTCAGCAGATGAACTGGAGTGGTGAAACTCATTAACACCAGGTTAACTCCCATTGTGAAGCTCCTGGCCCGACATCAGAGGGCAATAAAACACCGAGAGCAACATGATGACTGTTATGATCAGGAAATTTGGGACATGTGTCATTAGAGGGAACAAACAGGGCAGCAGAGGTGTCTGGCAGCAGCTCTGCTGAGTGTTCATTGCCATTCACTCCCCCTCCATGTTCCTCTAATGCTCTTTATCAGCTTCCTCCTCTGTTGGGTGCAAACAAAGTCTGGCCCTTACCTGAGGGTCAGAGAGATGAGAGACAGTGTTAGACAGGATATTCCCAGCATTTTCAATGCTTCCTTTTTGGAGGGTTATGAATGTCTGACTGACACGGCCAAGCGAAAGTGCTGCGGGTTCCCGCGGGACCCGTGTGGCTGTAAAGCTCACAAACATAATAATAACAAAGCCATAAATTCTGACCTGTGCTACAGTCCCAGCCGAATAACAGCTCCCCAGCTGTGGAATATGTGCCCTTGTTGTGTGAAAGTGGCAGACCCGGGGGTGAAGTTCACCTCGTATTTGTCAGGTTGTGTAGAGCCAGGCCCGTTTAATGACCGAAACGTGGCCAAAAGCCCCAGCAGCAGGACAGATGCCCAACTGTGTTTTGAGCCTGTTATGATCTACTGAATATGTTGTGAGTAGAGAACGCTTATAAAAATACGTGATGAGGGACTGATAACAGAGGCAGGGCCAAAAGTGGTGGCGATCCCATGGCAAGGGACGGGTTTATCCCTTACCAAACACCCAGGATTTTTGTATCTGCAGAGCTTTACCCAGTGCCTCAATGCCTTCAGGCCATGAGGACAGGATGCAGCCCAGGAGCAGGGATGAAACAACCCAGAGCTGTTTCTTCTTTCTGCAGGGATTTCTTCCCAGCCAAAACTCTGCAGCTCCAAACCCCCGAAAGGCATTAGGAAAGCTCCAAAGCTGACAGAAAGCTGGGGAGGTGCACTGGGTGAATATCAGGGAGGATTGACAGAGCCACGGGCTGGTTCAGATCCTTCCCAACAGAGTAGAAAGAGCTGGACAGGTGGAAAACCCCCAGGTACCCCATGGCTGCCTTTGGGAGGTGCTGGGATGGGAGATGCACATAGGAGGAGCTGGGGAGAAAGCTTAGTTGGGTCTGCCACCATCAGGAGGGGATTTTCCATGAAAAAGGGATTGAGAGATGACTTCTTCATCCCCCCAAGGCCCCTGCCAGACTGGGAACGTGTCCACCTCAAGACTCAGTGACAAGCGGGAGCGTCCAGAGAAGGAAGGACGAGACGATTTGTTTTTGTGTGTGTTTTTCTTTCCATGCCTGCTCCTTGGAAGGAAACATGCCTGCTCTTAGAGAACAATGCTGCCCAGGGCCGTGGGAGTGAGGGGCTGGGCTGTGAATCCCAGCCCGCAGCCCGTTCCCAGGCCGTGCTCAGCCCTGCACCGGCCCCTTCCAGAGGGTTCAGCCCTCAACGAGGAGGGCTGGGGGCAGCTGGGAAGTGCAGCCCCCTCCTCCCTTTATGGGGGTGCAGCTCTGGCTGTCCCTGAGCTGTTGGGGCTCTGGGGCCTCCTGGACACCCCCCAAATCCCCAGCCTGCACCCCATAACCTGCACTGTTACCTTGAATTCTTCCTCCGCTTCTTACCCCAAATGCTTTCCTTGGACTTTTCTTGGAGCTGTCTCTTCCCTTGCATCCATATTCCAGTGGACTGATGAGGCAATAAAATGGGGACAGGACAGCCACCAACCCAGTAGAACAATCCACCAATTCCATCTCCTTCCTCTGGAGCCAAGTGCAGTTTTTTCTCGTCTTGAGACAACAAAAATCCCTTCAAAATTGTCAGATTCCTACCACGCATTCCACATCTCTATTAATCACCCCACGTTCTGTGCATCCTCCCTCTCTAAATTCTGCCTTTGGAAGCACAGAGGGCTCCATGAGCTGTTGCAGTGGCCTCCAGCCAGGTCATGTTTTGGTTTGGTGTTCCCCACACACCAAATTCTGAGGTGAAATTTGGGCTAACTCCCCTTGGAATGGGTGTTTGGGGTCTCTCAGGGGTACAAGGCCGTGTTTTAGGGTTTACCTGCCAGCTGTCTCCAGCCTGACTAAAAGCATCAATTAGGGAAAGTCCAGGAGGGCTGTAATTTCCATCTGTGCCTGAGCAGCACAGGCCTGGGAGCAGGAGGTGTTACAGAGGAGTCAAACACCGCGGATTTGGAGTTATTGGGGAGAAGGGGATTGACTAGAGGTGCAAAGACACCTTTGGGAGGGTTTAGGGCTCCCAAATCTCCAGACAAGTACTGAGTTGAGAAAACACATCCCAGCAGCAGGGATTAGCCAGGCATTTTCCTTTTTTTACAGCATTTTTGGTCACCTCGTAGCTCCCCTGCCACTGCAGTGCTGTGAGCCTGGCAGTGCCCAGAGATCGTGAAGGTTTTGGAGGGAGGTTTTTCCTCTCTCCCAGCCAAATAAAACCTTTTTGGGGTCCTTCCTGGTGATCCTTGAGGTCTGCAGGTCACCTTTAAGAGAAACCCTTGCCCTGGCACTTGAGGGAATGCCTGAACAAGGCTCCCTAACACATCCCTGTGTCCTCCCAGGCACTTCTCCCTCCCAGTCCCGGCCGTCCCGGCGCTGAATGGGACCTCAGTTTTTCAGGATAAACACATCCATCACAAAGCTGTTCGGCCCACGTCCCCTCCATGAAACCCCTTTTGAGGACTCTCTGCCTGAGCCCGCATCCCTGCTCCGCTTTCCACTCCCCAACCTGCTTTTCCCAACGCTCCGCCAGCAAAATCCCGAGTTTTCCAGGGAAAGAGGGGCAGGGAAACAAGGGTCACTTCAACCCCCGTTTGAAAGCTGGAGCTCCCTCCTGGTTTGGTGTATTTAGTTTGGGCACAGTTCTGAAACAAAAGGTACGAAGGAGCCAAATCGTTGGGGCAGGGGGAGGGGAGAAAGTTGCTTTGATTTCGAGAGCTTGGGAAGATCATTAAAATTTCATAACAGGCAGCAAAAAAAAAAAAAAAAAAAAGGTTGTTTGCTTCTAAGGCCTCTGGTGTTTAAAGAGCTCGAGACAAAACTGCCGAGCAGAATATTCCAGTTTATCCCGTGGAATAGGAAGGAATGGCCCCAGACGTAATTACAAGTAAGTAGAGCAGCGAGAGAGGGGAAAAAGCTCAGGAAATCTGATGTCTAAGGAGGGTTTTTTCACTGCTTTGCCCGATTGTTTGTTTGTGGTGATTTTTCTGACCCGCCTCAGCAAAGCGTTGGGTGCTTTGACAGCAGAGCGGGCGGGATGGGGCGAATTTTGGCTTCTGGAATGGGGGGAATTTTGGCTTCTGGAATTGGGGGAATTTTGGCTTCTGGAATTGGGGGAATTTTGGCTTCTGGAATCCGGGGGCAGCGGAAAGGAAAGCCGGGGAACAGGGGTGAAATGTGAAGCGTGGTTTGTGAGTTTGCAAAGCCGGGTTCAGGGGATGGGGTTTCAGCAGTCGCTGACTTTGGGGGTTTTATCCGCTGAACAAGCAACAGGAGGGAGATTTTTACAAAAGCAGGGAAACGATATCTCATTAATATTCCTACCTAGCAGAAAAAGAAGGGAATAATAACATTTAGTGGTTCTAAAGCAGCGGGGAGATGATGATGAATGTTAGGCTGTACGTGAAAACTATACAAAGCTGTATAGATTTCAAAAAAAAAAAATCTGCACTATTTCTGCTCTTGAGGTTCACTCTTTAAAAATACATTACCACTGAAATGGAGTTTTAGAAGGGAATAACAACTTGGGCAAAATATTTCTTTGAAGCGCAGAACTCCTGATCTGAAAAACAAAATGGGTCGTAAATCACGGAACACATTAAGAGCCACAAGATATTGGGAAATCTAACGTTGTAAAATATTCTTCTCAGGACAAAACAGCATTTAAAACGAGTGTTTTAGAGTGACACAAACACCAGTAAAGGGATTATATTTCCATCAAGGTTATAGATATCAGTTCCGTTCTAAAATCGCAGTGCAGTACTTTAAAAAATCATTAATAGTGATTAGGTATTTGTATATATGACATCAGACTTATTCATGAAAAGGAGAAACTTTTCCCTCTATATTTATGTTTTATTGCTAACTTACTTTTAGTTGTCTGCAATTTGTAAAACATTGCTGTGTTTAATGGCATAGTTCCTGGAGAAAAAAATACATACCTTATTTTTTTAAATTTTGTTTTAACAAAAAAAAAGCCCAAACCCTAGAAAAAATAATCTTACGTATAATTTCCTGTACTTAAAATGATTGTTAAATAGCCTTCAAGCTGAACACAGAGAAAAGATATTTAATTATTTGTTGAAATGCATAATATTTTCTGCTTTTTTAATAAGTAGAACTTATTTATCTTCCTCTTTTTATACCTAATACATAAACGTTGTACCCATAAGAGCAACTTTATAATCAGAGGAGGCTTTTTTAAAGGAATATTGTTAAATTCAAAGTGAAATCTTATTATCTCTTGTGGGATTTGTGTTCCTAAAATCATTACCTACAGTAAATTTTTCCTCTGGTTTGAAATGTTCATCCCACGAGGACGATTAATTATTCCATTACAATACAATTTTCTCCTTATTTTTTTATTTCCGGGAAAAAAATCAGCTTCCCTGTTTTTCAGTTTTTACACGAGCATACAAATAGAACTCTGGGATTATTTCTGAGGATTGTCCATATGCAAACTCCCAAGGTTTTTTGAGGAGTTTCCCAGAGAGGAGCCTGATCCACGCCGTGTCGGAGTTCATGAGTCATTTTTATCTGCTGTAAAGGGATTTGGAACTGAGCACTGACTCCTCACAAGCTGGAGGCTGAACCTTCATAACAACATCAATTTTATCATCTTGCAAAATCAGGAATCATGGAACAATTTAGCCTGTAGTTGGAGAGAGCAGTTTGGTCTGATAATGGTATTTTCCTCCATGTACTTTGGATTTATCGGTGGTTTGTGGCTAACACAGCCCGTGTCAGCTGATTTCTCCCCCTTGTGTTAATAACACTGGGCTTTGGCATTGTGTATGTGCAGAAAAACAACAAATTTTGAACCTGACTCTGATTTCTTTATTTTTTTAAGTAGACAAAGATATTATTTATGAAAGAGCTCATTCCACAGTTTGATAATTATCAGAAGAGCCTAAAATCTCACTAGCTTTATTAGAAAACAGAGAAGTCTGAGGGATTACAGGAATTCTGGAGCCAGTGAAGGTCCAAATGCTTTTTGCCTCCTTTCCTCTCTTTTATTCCTTTCCTTGGGGCTCCTTCCATGTGCCACAAAGCTTCCATTGGGAGCAGGGAGGAGGGTCTGGAAAGGGTCAGCTCAGTCTAAGCCGGGTCTGGAAACAAGGCCCATGTTGTCACTCGGGGTTTGCTCAACGCTCCCGACCCAACCTGGGTCTCCGTGTCCTGCCACGATGCAAATGAGGCTGTTCCTGCTGGGAACGTGGCATTCCCGGGAACATTCCCTCCTGGGAGCCAGGGCAGCCAGTCCTCCTGATTTAAGAGCTCTCACTGATGCTGCTATTCTGACTTTACAGGCATTCACAGCCTCCCTTCTCAGCCTTTCCCTTATTTCTACAGGCAAGAAGTTTGTAGGAATAATCGGAGTCTGGACCTGCAAAAGGAACCTCCTTCTGGTCTCTTTTCAGACAGGAAGATTTAAAAATGCAACTCTAAATGCCCCCCCACCACAAAAAAGAATCAGTGGGTTCAGTTATTTGCAGATAATGCCATTTATGAGGTCAGAAATTGGGGTTTTCCAGTCTGGACAGATGGGGGTACGAAGGAGTCTCATCCTCTTGTGCCAGGGGAGCAGGACTCGTCTCCATGATCCATGGCCCAAAAATCTCCACGCTATATGAACCCCCCCCAAAAATTTAAGAATCAAGCTTGCCTGGGAGAAGTGAAAAACAGGATTCTACTTTATTTCTCTTCTTTCTGTGCCAGAGAAATGCACAGAGCCCAGTGCAAAGAGTGCAAAAGGACCCACAAGTGCCAGGGGCAAATGTGATGGGTGATTTCCAATGCCACTGACTCCTCAGCCTGCTCCCACCCCTGCACTGAAACCTTGGCTGGCTCAGGGATGCAGTTTGCAACCTCTCTGCTCCACCACTTGTAAATAAAGGCCTTTTTATCTCTGGGGTTTCATGTTCAGGAGAAAATGGCCATAAAAAGCTCATCTGTCTGTAGCTGTGCTGAGGGCAGAGCAGCCAAGGGTTCAGCATGGCATGGAACTGCTTCCAGCAGGCTTGGAGCCACAGCTATGTCCTTTTTCTTCCCCTGGTCCAGTACACTTGGTCCTCACCCAGGAAGTTGCTGCTCTTTCTGGAGGGTGGCAACTCAGAAAATGCCAAAAATCTGATGGTGGGGGTTTTTTTGTGCTTAAAAACTGCCCTCACCTGAGCAGAAAGATTTTTTTATTACAATATCTGTCCAAACCCTTAAACTCTCAGAAACTGCCCTCAGCACTGGTGTTGTTCTCACAGCTCCAGCACCCCTGGGGAAGATGAAGCTCCTCATCTCTGCCTCAGCACAGCTCTGCCTGCAGCAGGGGCAGGACAGGGATGGGGATGGAGCAGATAAATGAGCTCGTAAGAGGTTGGGCAGCAGCTGTAAAACCCAATCTGCCAAATCCAGCAGAGAGGCAGCTGCCCTCCCCTACTCCCAGTGAAGCCTCTCCCTCCTGACAGTTTGCTGAAAGGATTTCCATTGTGTGGTGCTTAGCACATCTGGGAATTTATTACAAACTGAGGTTTTCTGTTTTCCATCTCAGCGACCCCGACGGAAGATGCGGAAGAACTATCCGTGCCAGATCTCCGCTCCACGCCGCCTCCAAATGTGGTAAAACCCTGGAAAGCTCTGACGTAGGAGAGCCCTGCTTGTCCTGGTCTGATCCTGAATGACACTGACACCCACTGACTTCTCCCTGCAACAGATGCTGCTGAGGAAAAATGCGAGGATTTGGATAAACAATAGGAAAAAAAAAGGTTTATTTCCAAAACAGACCCCTTAAATACAGGGCACTGGTGTGTGTGGTAGGGATGGAACACAATACTGACCAGATTCCTCGTGTCCTGGTTTTATTACCCTACTGAATATGGAGAAAGGGAAAGAGTAAAGTCTTCCCAGGCAGGAACAAAGCTCCAATCTCAGCTTCTCAGACTCCACAAAGGAGCAAGGAGGCATGGTGCATGGCAGAGAGAACTTCCCTGGTAAAATCCAGGTGTCCCTGCCCTTTCCACCCAGCAGTTGCCCTGGAAAATGGCTGATGGCTGGCAGAGAACTGGGATTTTCCAGCTGGACAGCAGGCTGTGGCCACAGGGCATCTGCATCCCAACGCCTTTCCCTGCCCTTTACCTCAGCTGGCCCTGTGCAATGGGCTGCAGTGAAATTCCCAGCGGCAGGAACACAAAATAACTCACGATGTGCCTCAAACTGTGAGCAGAGAGTATCTGATCCTGCCCAAACACTGCTCGCTGCAGAGGGGGCAATATTTACACAGTAATCAACAGCTAATTCCCTTTCCCAGCCCGAAGATTCCCTTCTGTGCTCAGCCACATTTTCTGCAGTCCAGAAGCTCTGCTGGGGTGGGCTGGGTGAACACGGGGGTGTGAGCAGTGCTCCCAGGGAATGCTTGGATCCCAGGGATCATCCCAAGGGCTACAAGCCCTCACACCCCAGGATCAGGGGTTTTCTCCTGCCTCATTTCATTCACAACCACCAAGCTTGAGCAGGGCTACTGAAAATCCAGATTTCTGTGCTTTCCAAGCTTTCTAAATTAAAGTTTTGTCCCATGTAAGCAAGCAAAGGAACACCCTTCTTGCCTAAGGATGGGGAAATAGGAGCAAAGAACCAAATTGCAGCCTCGAAGTGCAATTTGGAACTCCCAGGAGGCAGAAGATTCCCTCTTGCCAGCCACCCCTTTGCTGACTTCTACAGCTCAGAACGACCAGTTGGGCAGAATGAAATTCCTTCCATTCTCAGATACTGTGATAAATATTTAATAAATAATCAAATTAAACCCGAATGTTGCTTGTATTTGTTTTTTTTTTTTTTTCCCTTAGGTCAACATCTGCAGCTTCTCGTGCTGTTATTTGTGAAACAGCTTTATTAACCTATTACGAAAGCAGGCATTCATTATGCAGCAAATTGAAGTTTCACAGTCAGTGGATGTTTTGTGGCCTGGGAAAAAGTAAACATCAACTGGAAAAGTCACTTGTGCCTATTCTTGTTTCTGCCCAATAAGAATTAATATCAGATGTGTCAATGGTGGAATTCCTTGAAGGAAATGCATCTCCTTTGTTGAGGGACTGTTAGCTGGAAGCTCCAGAGCCTCAGATGATGTAATAGCCAGACGTCTGCAGACTTTCAGAACAATTGTCATTTATTTCCAGGAATAAGAGGAAATTTCTTTCTACTTCTCTTCCCACATCACTCATCCTAGCAGGGAGAGAGGCTTTCCAAGGCGTTTCAGCAGTCACTAATGGCATAGTTCTGTATGGGTCACTCCACTTGACAGATGGATTAGGATCCAGTGTCAAAGTAAGGAAAAAATGGAGAAGAAATCTTCATGAGGATGGAGACAGACTGATGAGTCCACCCTGCTGATAGTACTGAATTATTCAGGGGCTAAAGATGAAAGGTGACTGTGATGAGATGCCAAAAATCCATCTGGAAGTCCATGGCTGAGTGAGAAAACATCAGGTGAAATTCAGGATAGATAAATACCAAGTGATGTACACAGGGGAGGAGGATCCTGGAAATCCTCTAAAGTAACCCTGACTCTCACACTCCAAACTAACTCTAATCGTTGAGGAGAGATGGAGCTCTGAGGGTGATTATCCTAGGAAACAGTTTGAACTTGTGGCTCTCAGGGAGCCAAGGGAATATTAGAAATTATTAAAAAATGAAGAAGGCATAGAGAGATAGATAGATAGATAGATAGATAGATAGATAGATAGATAGATAGATAGATAGATAGACAGACAGACAGACAGATAGATAGATAGACAGACAGACACATAGATAGATAGATAGATAGATAGATAGATAGATAGATAGATAGATAGATAGATAGATAGATAGATAGATAGATAGATAGATAGATAGATAGAAACGGTGTTATTTTATAAATTTTGGTGCATCTCCACCTGGAATACCTGAAATTTCCCAGCTCCTAAAGGAACTAATCAAACTAAAACACACTTAGAGGATGGTGCCAAGGATAATCAAACATTTAGTCTCCAGTGTGAGAATGATTAAATGGATTCTGTTCCTTCAGCCAGAAGAGAGATGGGTGAGAGTATCTGATGGCCTTCCCAGGAATTAGGAATGACAAGGAGAGAACATCAAGCAGCTGTTTGTGCTTTGTGCCCCCAACACAAAGCTCAGAAGCACGAAATGAGGCTGGTGCCTGGCAGTTCCAGGGGAGCAGGAGCAATCCTCCACCCCGTGCTCCGTCATCCCATGGAGCTCCTCGCCACAGGAACCTGGAAGCGTTAAAACTTTACTGGATGCACTTATGAAAGAAAAGCTCGTCAGAGGTTTTTAGAATCCATCTGGGTTTTGTATTAAACAGAAAGGCTCCATGTCTGGTTCAGAAAGTGCCTGAGCCAGAAACCACTGTAAATTGGGCAAGTGTTTGGGGGGAAGTGTTGCTGTAGGGCTGACCTGCATTTGTACCCTTAGCTGGGCTCTCACTGCTGCTGCAGATAGGAGGTTGTTTGGCGTGGGCTTCCAGCCTGACCTGCTAAAGCTGTTCATATCTCCTCGTGAGCCCAGACTTCCAAGTGATAAGTAATTCCAGACAAATGCATTCCTTATGTTCTCTCTTAAATGCAATAATAATGTTAACTATTAAGTCAGGTGATGACAAGCCAACACGGAGCGGCCTCAGGTCTTGGGCTTCTCCCTTCCCACTCCTCACTTCCTTTGCTCTGGGCTGAGGTGACCCAGGGGCAGCTCTGCATGGGTGGACATCAAGTCCCTCTGCCAGTCTTGGCCCCAAGAACCCTTGCAGGGCCACCAAGAGAGAAATGGAGGTCGGTAATGCACAGCAGGGCACTGACGGGGTTGAGCTGGTGGCCAGGCTCACTTTACTTTGCACCTGAAAATCACAGGTCAAAGAGTTGTGCCCAGATTTCCTTTGGCCACCAAACAACTCCGGTGTGCTGATACAGCTCTTGGAGCTCAGGGCATTTCAAGCAGGGAGGAAAGCTCAGTTTAAAATG
This sequence comes from Prinia subflava, assembly GCF_021018805.1. Classification (NCBI taxonomy): domain Eukaryota; kingdom Metazoa; phylum Chordata; class Aves; order Passeriformes; family Cisticolidae; genus Prinia; species Prinia subflava. The sequence goes on from NC_086259.1 coordinate 18,583,591, forward strand.
TTCCTTTTGGCTCTGAACTAGCAGAGACCTCCATAAGAGATATTTGCAATCTTGTGACCAGCTCCTCCAACTCTAATTGCTCGAGCAGGAAGATTAAAACAGCTGCCATGGTTTCTGGGCAAATATCTCTGTGTTTTAGTGAAGCGTTTGATAGCCCCATAAAATCTGATTTGACTCAGTCTGGCCTGGATGTGAGTACTTGTCTGTGGTCTCTGCGTTGGCTGGAGTAGCACAAACCAGGATAAAGTTTGATATGTCGTGTTTGAGGAGAGGAAGGAGGTGCTGGTTGGAGAGGAAAGTGCCTTAAGCCTGACTTTATCTAATTTCTTCATGGATACATTGGGAGACACAGCAAACAAAATGTACATTGGGCTTGCAGATGGGGGGAAACACTCAGGAAAAAAAATGGGAGATGAATTACTGGCAAAGCTTCAATAACTCTGAATAAATCACCTCCAGCAGAAAAAGTCCCTGTGCATGAAGGAGTATGTGACCACCACTGAGGAGAACACTTGATCTCTGCTGGTTCTAGGACGTGGCAGTGGAAAACTTGTCCATTCTGAGGCTCCAGAAGGAGAGATGGAGCAGCATCAACCACAGAGATAAGAGCTTTCCAAATGATCCTCATTGTGATCACCTTAATTCTTGAATGCTGCTCCCCTCAGGGAACCTCAGCGAGGAATCAACACCCCAGAGAGAGCTCTGGGAGAGAGGAGGGAAGGAAAAATAAAAAAAAAAAAATTAAGATGTAATAAAAGTACTGAAGAGCCAAAGGGGAATGGCTTACAAGAAAAGATTAAAATACCTAAATATGAATAAATTGGCCAATTTATGACTAAGGGAGGATATGATAAATGTCTGCATGTATATGAGGGCTGTAAACCACTAGGAAAGGAAAGGCATTTTTTTTGATTGGTATAAGAAGAAATTTCGGAGAAATCCCATTAAATTAAACAAAGGAAAACATCGAATGAATAACAGGAATTGTTCCTAATGGTAAACTTGACCAAAATTTGCAAAATGTTTTATATAAATTGATCTGAAAAAAAACATCAAGGAGATGTGAGAAAGCTGCTTTGGATCCCAGTTGTTAAAGATATTGGCCTCTCGTGCTTCCTGCAGCAAAGCAAGGAACAAGAACAATCGAGCTCAATGGAAGGGGTTTGGCTCTCTTTGTTTTCTGGTGCAGGAAACCAACGATTTTAGAAAGCTCTGCCAATGGTCTCGTTGTTAAAAATGCAGTGAGTGCATCCAGAAAGCTCAATCACAAAAGAACGTGGGTTTCTGAGGGCTTGGGGCTGAGTCCTCCATCCTTGCAGGTTTTCAGAATATTCCTCAGGAAACCCTGCCAGATGTGCCGCAGCCCGGGGAGCACAAGGTGTGATAAACGGGGGAAGGAGCATCATTTACATTCCCAGCACAAACACCAGCCCGTGGAGGCCAAGCTGGTCCAGCTCCAGCTTCCTTGAAGTGGTTTCTGTGACCAGAATTCCCAGTGAGGTGCCCAAACGTGGGGGAGAATTCCCGTGTTGTCTTTGCGGTAGACCCAAACCACAGGTGCAGTCCATACGACCTGGGGAATGTCCACACCACCATAAGGCCCAGCTCTCCTGCTGGGAGATGTTTAGAGCTGGCAGAGGCAGCGTAGCTTGGAATTCCTCCCTGGCACCGGGATCCGCGTTCCTTTCACAAAACCACTTCCATCAGTGGAGGCTGAGAGCAAGCCCTGTGCTCCAGGGTGAAATCTGATTGAGGTGTCCTTGGTGGCTTTCTTCCAACAGGAATCATGCAGCAGATTGAGTCCTAGAATCCTGCAGTCCTAGAATTATGGAATGGTTTGATTTGGAGGGGACCTTAAAAGTCACCTTGTCCAAACCCCGGGCAACAAGCAGGGACAGAGCATCACAGAATGGTTTGGATTGCAAGGGACCATAAAGGTCACTTTGTCCCAGCCCCACTGCAGTGGGCAGGGACACCTCCCACTGGAGCAGGTTCCTCCAAGCCCCATCCAACCCATCTTCAGCTGGATCTGACCCTGGATGCTTCCATGGGCAGAGCAAGGAGAGGCCTTTGGCAAAGATGTTGTGCCAAGATTTGGGTTTGGCCATGACAAAGTGAAAGCAGCTTTTAACTCTGACATGTTGGATTAAAAGAAAAAGGAGGAAGAGGGCAGATGAGAGCTCAGATCTCCTGCAGGCATCAGGACATTTTCTTGCTAATCTTACAAGATGAAGGTTTTACTTTGAAAATCTTGAGTATCTCAGATCCAGTATCTTGATTCTGGAATCATCTCTTTGGTCTTAAATGAGCTGATTCTCCAAGGAACTCAAAGACTGAGCACTTCCAAGACTGAGCACTTCCATTGAAGCTGTAGCAGGGAAGGAGGAAGCAATCCTCACCTTTTTGAATCTTTGCACAGTTTGTGACACTTCATCGCCACCCTATGAAGGCTGTGCTCTTAAATCAGGTTTCTATCAAATCCCTGGACTGCTGCAAGCTAATCAAATCCATGGAGGTGGCTGGCATCCGTTCAATAATATGGATTGTATCAAGACTCAGGATTTTCATATTTCAAAGGCTGTTATGATTTTTAAAATCACAAACAGGGCCGTATTTATGTGCAGCCCCTTGCTGTGTGCTACATTATCCACTTAGACTCACATTACAAAAATAAGCTGTAAACACTTTTGATGAAAGGGTTGGACACTTCGTTTACACCCCGAGAATGGACTTTTGTTTTAATGCCCAATTACACTTTGGTATTTAACCTTTCCCCTCTGTTTTACATATATTCTGTCATTTCGTTCCAGCTTGCTATTTAGTTATCTTTGTGCAGGGAAGGGAAAAAAAAAGAGAAATCATATTTTTTAAAAAAAGGATAAGTAAATACATTTACAAAAAAGAGTGTTCACTCAGCTCTTAGCTAAATGCATGCAGCAAATCAGGATCTGTTTACCCTGAAAGATGATTTCCACTGGCCATGAATGAGCATCCGCCAAAAGCTAAATGAGAAACCTTTTACCTGTCAGGACGTTAATTAAAGTTTAATTAGCTCCTGTTTGCACAGTGCTTTGAAGGCGTGAAAGCGTTTTTGGAAATGCTGTGTGTGTGGAGGCCTGCACTGGCTGCCTCTGGAGCAGCTTTTGGCTTTGGGGATGCCCAGGATGGAATTGGGGCTCCCTGGCCAACGCCTGCCTGGGGCTGCCATGGAAACACAGAAGCAAAACATCTTGGCAGCTCCATAAAAGTGGTTTTTTCCTTTTTTTTTTAAGGCTGGAATCCACCCTGCTTGGCTTGAGCTTCCCCACAAATGAATCCTTGCCTCAAGGACGCGCTGTGCCAGGAGAACTGGGAGTGAGATCTTGTGTCTCGTTGAAAGGCCCAAAACATCCCAGCAAGGAGGAGGGATTACAAGGTCCTGTTTCCTGCTTACCTTGTGCAGCTGAATTCATCCCAAAAACACCTAAAACAGGGCAAAAGATCAAATTCTGGCATAGCTGGTGCCCTTTGCTCTCTGAGCACCCACACCGACGTCAATACTGTTCATAAATATTGGCAAAATTGTTTCCTTATGCCAGAAAATGCAATTTTTTATGGATTTCATTGTTCCGTGTAGGCACTGTGGCAGCAGAAAATGCTAAAGGAGAGCTTTGAAGCAAGGAAATGAGCAAGCTGGATGGATCTTCATGGTGGAGCCTCCTCCCAGCTCTGTGTGAGGAAGAAAATGTGCAGAGTGGGGTGGTGGATGGTGCTGTCAGGAGGGAGTGGCTGGAGGGCAGAGAGGGAGAGCTGCAAGGACAGGGAGAAGCAGCATCTTGGGATGAGCAGGATACACAAGAGGAAACCAGTAAAATGTGATCTCCAGAGAGATTTTCCATAGATTCTTGATTATCATCTCAAATTTTTCTGA